>NW_024467978.1:0-460921 GCF_002105095.1 Pseudomassariella vexata
CGGACCTCGAAGCATCCCATCTGCGGCGGATGCCCGGCCATTACACGCATAAACTTCCGGGGTAACGAGCTGAGATAACACCCGACCATCTGCTCCTGGTTCCACCGGCCCGCTCGTCGTATCTGTTCCTCGCTTACGCCTTTCAACTCAGCTGTTTTAGCCCCAGCGCTGCGGCCGATATGCGTTTTCTTCTGTGACGTTACCCCGGCGTACTGGAAGGCCTTAGTAACCCAGTCCCGCTGCGCGTTATACGAGAAGGCTGTTGTACGATCCGCCCCGCTCCCCTTGATCAGCCGGATATCGTACCAGGCCGACCGCCGGCTCAGGTCCGGGAAGGGCTCGTCGGTTAGATCCCAGCGGTACAGCAGGTAAAAAGCAAGGCCACCTAGCATACAGATAAGCGGTTTTCTATTGCGGAGTGCCCCTGCGGTCTCAAGTCGTCCATGCTGATTTTGCTTCCCCGCACGGGTAGTTAGGATAACCGGCATACAAGGGGTCGAGCCCTCGCCCTGCAGCTCAAACGTAAACAGGTCCGAGATTTCGGCCGCCCTCCGATCGCCGCCACGAGTAAGAATATAATGGCCGAGAAGGAGGTCAACGAGTGTCCGAAAGTGACATTCGGGCGAGGAGCTGCTATGTGCCCAAAGCTCGTAGCAGATCCGCTCGAACTGCTCCTCGGTATAGCCGTCCAAGATGGTCTCCCGGCCCTTATCCGCGTATAGATCCTTCTCCCGTTGCGCATCCCGCCGCTGGAGAGACCGGACGTACTCACGTACGTGGTCTTCCCGCGGGGAGGGGTGCGTGTTCATCCCTAAAGTCCTCTGGGTCCGATAGAGGTCGGTAATAGCTGTAATATAGCTCCGTACGGAGCGCCACCCGAGCCGCGTCTCCTCCTGCGGGACGCCCTGGTCGGCCTTCCGGCTCCAGGCTCTCAGGGGCCGGTCGGTAACGACCTCAACAAGAAAGAGGAGGAGCTTGTCCTCCGTAACCGTATCGGCATCCTCATACTGCTTCCGCCGGCAGAACTCCTATATAAAGACGTTAGCTACGTACCGGGCAACCTACGGGGCCGATAGGTAAGCGAACAACATACCTGGAACTCCTTCTGCTTCGGCTTGTACGCTATAACAGTGTTCTTCGGCCTGGACTGGTCGATAAGCGATAGGATCCTCTGTGTGTTAGCCCGTAACTCAGCTCTATTAACGGCATCGGTTCCGAGACGCGCAACGCGCCCCGTCTCCTTCGTCCTCGCCATATACAGACAGACAGACAGACAGACAGACAAATAAGTAGCGAGGCCGGATAGCCGGTAGGAGAGCGGTGAGGCGCCGGGGGGAGAGGAGGGAAAGGGGAGAGCGCGGGGCAACTTACATCGTACATCGTCTTGTGCCGCCCCTGTATTTGTATTCGGTCAGGTTAGCAGTATTAGGCCTATCGTTCCAGCGGCTCTAAACACTGGACGAAGCGCTGTATCGCAGCCGGCCAGGGGAGAGGGGAGGGGGGAGGGGGGGGTGGGGTCGGAGGGGTCTTAGGGCGCCAGTCAGCGGCACTTGGCCTTGTAGAGGCCTAGCGGTTCAGGGGGCAGGGGGCCTGTAGCCAATAAGCTAGGCGGTCGCCAGCGGGGCCGTCAGCCGCCATGTATGGTGGAAGGAGATAAACGAATATCCACGTTCCCCTAACTAGGGGGACGACGTGGATATCCCCGTATGTGTGTCGGGGGCCCGGGCGTCAGCCAAAGTCATCCCGAGTCAGCGGGACCGCGAATACCATATGCTAGACCAACGGCCCCTGCGGCAGCCAATATGACCATATCCGAGCGATTTATGAGACAAATGACTAGTGCCAGCGAACTTGCAGTTTGGGTGGTTGGCAGCTTGCATGCAAGATCTGTCAAGGTAGGGACAACGCTCGTGCATACATCGATGTATACCGTAGCCGCCTCAAGCGGCGGCCAGTATATCGACTGCACCCCAAGAACCTCGTACATATAGGAATTATTGGTCCATAGTCTCTAGATGATGCAGCCATTGCAAGTTCTTATCAGCTGAGCATTGAACGCACCACAGTACGTATCCCAGGTGACCCCTCACCCGAGATTGTGATAGTGCCTGATTACTCAGGCAATTTTGCACGTATGCAGCGGGTGTAACCGGCAATAACGCCCGTACATCCCCAAAATGTGGTTTACTTGAATGGTCATGTGACCATGGTTAGTAATATGGCAGCGGTGATTCCTGTCCTCAATATTTGACGATAACAGCTGATCTAACATAATAAATTCATATTTGTTAGGACTTTTCGTGTAAAGTGCCAATCCAAATTAGCCGTAGTTCACTTGCAGAGAGGTGACCCCAATTGGTCACTTGACGAATATATGGAGATAAGGGATTTCTAGTATGTTAAAGATGGAATGTGAACTTACTCACTCCCTAGAGTGGAAGAATGAGTTCATATTTGCCCAGCTGAGGGTTGGGAATCATTGCAGCGGAGCTTGACTTTGGTTGGGCGTGTATGCAAACTCAACGTAGCCCAACCAACCACGAAGTTGCTGCTGGTCATGCGATGACTTTTACAAATTACCGCGAGAAGACATTATCCAGCTATCCAAGTGCTTAAAATAATAAGTTTCTCGATAACGGTTAAATCATTCAGTTCTTGCTAAGCCCTGCCATCGTTAAGTCAAGCACACGGACTGTGGAACTCGGAGCGCAATCGACCCAATCGGATGAGCATCGGCCAACTTGTGGCAGCGGGGATCGGGTATATCCAATCTATGGTGCCCAGGGGGTGGATTGGGGCTGACTGGGGTGGAAAGCAGCAGGGATGGCACACCGTTGACCCACCTGCATTAGCAATCTAGATGGCGGTGACGGCGACATGGGCTGATAGCGGCCAGTCGTCAAGTCGGTGATTCCAAACAGGTAAACTCGCGACCGCCTTCAAATCCTGGCAGTAAGAGAATGGACCCACCGAATGCGAGAGACCGCCATTGAAAACTATGGAAAGGTATTGCCATATGCATCTCAGTGGAGTTTGGGCATGACCACAGCGTCGTACACGTGTCAAGTCAAGTGAAAACGAAGAAAGGGCGACCTTCTTGCTCCAACCTCTTGCTTCTCCCTCTTTTTGCTCTATGTTTCTGTCTCGCAAGAGATGGGGAACCGTGAAACCTCGAATTTGGCGACGAAGAGTGACTCGGGGTATGGTGACGATGCGGCGTCGGAAATCTCACACGATGTAAAAACAGAACCGATGCATCCACTGGGTAAGTGACACTCGGCCCCTTCGACGTAGGCCAAACCAACACATCAACTGATGAAAAAACCCGCAGCGCGTAAAGGCTACGATATAGGCCCGGCGTCGACGTTGCAAATTGGCGATGTGCGTATTGCCACCCCTTTCTCCGGTTCGGTCTTGACCACTCTTGCTTATCTTGTTTAACCTAGGTTTTTGAATTTCTGTGGGCCGATTCTCATGAGTTCGAGTGGGAATGGAAATGTCTGGGCTATACTCGATTCATCGTGCTCCGCCACAGCGACACATTTCCCCACCACTGCGCTTGCATGTAAGCACAAAATGCATCTCATCTGGGGCTCGAGACAGAAGGGCATGCTAACAAGGAGGCACAGACCCATATCGACTGGTGGCAAGCGCGATTTCGCCAAGCCTGGCATCGACGCCTCTCAGCAGGGCTACATCTTCGATGACAACCGGGGCTACGAGCAGACCGAAGGTCGCCTGTCTTTCTCTCCCGTAGGCCTCGAGCTGCGGCCAGGCAAGCTGCGCGTCAAGGAGGACTCGCGGGCCAACTATGCTGACATCATCGAGATCGACCATGACGCCCAGGTCATGATCGTCGGTACTGTTGCCCGTTACTTCGACCGCGTGCGCCGCAATGTCAATAAGGCCTTCATGCGCAACATCGTGAGGAAAGCACTCAGCGAGTATAAGGCTGGCATGCTACCCGGCGGCGGCCCAACGGGGGCACCAAGTATACGGGCATGTGACGACAGCGATGAGGGAGGCGGCCGGGAGAACTTGGGAAATGTTGATGAGTCGGACCAGGAGGAGATCAAAGTCGAGGGTCAGAGGACCATTCAGCAGGAGCAGCAGATGGGCAGATCAGGCGCAAGACAGGTCCCGTCGGCAGCCCCGAGCGAGGCTGGCACCATGCGTCGTAAGCACAGTGATTCTGACTCCATACGCTCGTTACGCCGTGGGGTGAGCGATTCGAGCTCAATATACCGCGGTAGTGGCGGTGGTAGAGTGAGAGGCGACGATATCGACACGAGGTCGATGCAGAATGTTGCCATGGCCAAGTTCAAGTAGTTGTGTCACCCCAAATTTTCATGACCTTGTAGAATTCCGATAGCTTGTCTGCAGTGTGCATATTAGACCGATGGACTCCAGGTATTTTCCTGTTAAGTTGGAAGTAAATGATGGAGGATTTGTGTATGGTCGAAAACTCACCTTGGCCAAGGGAAACGAAACCACGCATTGAAACGTAGCGGACAGAGCCACCTTCATTATATTATGACCATGTCTTGTCAATTATTCTGGTTAATTATGGGAAATCAGGAACGTAGTGCATTGGCATCTGCACAAACTCAATTTGTTAATTTGCCGAGTTATCAATGTCAACTGTTATATTCTGCACAAAACATCCACCCATTGGAGTATACCCTTCCTCCAAGACAATACCCAGCCAACTGAGGGCTCTCTGATGGCCATTCGTGATCTCCGCAATGTGGCCGCCGACAGAATTCCGCTGATACAGGATGCTCGCACCCTTGCCGCAGAAGTTGCGGACCAGTTCATCCGTGTCCTTCACCGGACTGAACTGATCGTGGATCGGCTTATGGGCAAAGACAGGCATTTGTGGCACCCTGTGAAGCCCCATGTACCCGTTGGCTGTCAAGGCACCCGACAGCGCCGATCTCTCAGAGAAGACGGACCGACCGTCGAGGAAGTAGTCGTACATGTTCTGTCCTGCGAATGCAGCAAAAGTCTCCACGATGTCGTAGTTTTCCACGGCCAAGAAGTAAGATGAGCTCATTCCCGGTTTTAGCTTGCTGATTAGGAAGTCGTATGCATCAGGATACTGCATCAAGGGGGGTTAGCAATCACGACGTTGGGCCGGTGAATTTGCTGTTTCCAAGTACATACCTGCGAGGCGACACCAACAAGCCCAGCTGCCATCAGGCCCGCCCAAGAGGTGGATATAATACTGTCGGCCGTGCTGGTGAGATTGGGGGCCAGTCCACCAAGTACAGTACCCGAGAATACCAAGTTGGGACCCAGATCAGCTGAAAGTACGGCCCGCACGGCGTCCAGAGCTGCGTGACCCCCCCTGAATACCAGCACCGCACGCCACCGGGGCCCTCGACCCTTCATAGTCGGGGAGGCTCACATATCAGCCAAGACCCAATGCGTCCGAGATGGCTGCACTGAAAGGGGGCACGCTCACGAGTTGATAGGAAAGGCTAATGTCGAAGGTCGTGTATATGCTATAACTTTGAGAGTCGTCGATGTCGGCTGAATTATAAGGGATGAGGTAGGTGACCATAGGTGTTGACTTGGAGCACGTCATGGGGATGAAAAGAGTCGTCACGGCCCATGTCGGACTTTGCTGGACGTCTGAGGTTCGATACAGAAGGTTATAGGCTGCGGAAGCATTGTCCAGTATTTGGGCTAGTCGAATCCGTAGCACGGTGCCTGGGAGTTCCCTCTCATAACCCGCAGGCGACAAGTGTCACCAAGAATACCATGCTCAATGCGAGCAGTCGGACGAGAAGAGACTGCATGTTTGGATGTACGAAGGAGTATATTGCTCCGTCTTGAGAAGTAGCCATCCCACCGGTTTTGTTCGACTGTACTTATCAACTGTTAGGCTGGCTGATGCCCAGCAACATGTTGTTTACCAGAGACGTTGCCAGGGTCCTGTATAGTATGCACACAATAAAGTCTATACTGCCACATGATTCATTTCAAACTGCAGAGTGTGAGCGGTTCGTATCAGTTTCGCATCCCTCCATGCGCAGTGGGAACTCTAAAGTGGTACAGCACGTAACGTAAAGATGGGCTGGGGATGACATGTTTCTCTACGCCAAACAAGAAATAGTAGCCTGTATGCCTGCTAGCTTCACTAGCGAGGCAGTTCTACCAAAACAACAGTATATATCAACACTGGAAAAGTCTTGGTCTTTTATATGACTGTGCCAAGTCAATGTATTTATAGCTGATATGTCTCCTGTAATGCTTCTATATCTTGAAAACAAGTAGATTGTGGTACGAAGACGGCCTTCTCGGCTTTCGTTCTCACTTACGAGCTGATCACTGAGCATACCTCTCCGTCGACGTATCAAGACAGGACAAGCAATCTGTCTGCATTTTTCCGGCTGCGATGACATTGCGGCAGGCTTGAGTTTCCATGGACAGCCGGGACTACTTACCACATCCTCTCCTGTAGCCACCGTGAGCGTGTCCCTCGGGATTCTTCCACCTTGGACTTTCAATGCAATGACTACCGCTAGCTTCTCCGGATGACAAGATCAACTATTTGGCGTCTGACTACCGGCCGCCACAACATCCCATGTCTCTTGCGAGTGTCATACTCCTTGAAAACAAATGAGACAGCTGGGATGACGTACAATACACTCAGACACTCCAAACTCGAGATGAAGATGTATTGAATTTTTGGCCTTGAGGTATCGAGATTGGCTAGTACGATTGTCATCGACGTGGCCCACGTTGAAACTGTTTCCTTGGCTACGGCGAAGAGTGCATGTGCCCCCCAAAAAAGAAAGGTATTTCAGCAAGAGAAAGCCCAACTCAAAAGTTTGATGGCGTTAAGTGATAAGCCCAGGAGGATGACGTGCTTGGCAACGGGTAAAGCGGACTTCAAGAGTGAGTTCAACTACATGTCAGCTCAGCTGAGTTTTTCATGTGGTGAAAAGCACTCCGTAAGTCGGTTCTCGGATCATAAACAGCAGCAAAGGTTCTCAAGTTTTGTAGTTTCGTAGGGCAAGGGCATCCCGTCCAACCACTGCAGTTGACTCGACTGGGCATGGAGGGGCAGACATAGTCCATGCCTTGTGGGTCTCCACTGCCGGATTCCCGCAAGTGCTGTCACTCCAAACTGGAAAGGTGTGCTGTCCGAAAATCGCGAGTTTCGAGTTCCTGACCGAAGTCGCACAAAAAGATACGTGGAGACGTGGAAACAAATCTCTCATGCAATAGATCTACAAGGACATGTGAATAGCCGCGACATACTCATGGTGTTTGTGCGAAACTGAATCCCGGTTCCACTGCGGCAGTCTGGACATGTTTTTGGGACAGTTGCTTTGAATCTCCACGCCGCTTGTCCCGTAAGAGCCGCGTATCCGAGCCGATTTACCCGATGCTATGCAATGGCCTTTGGCCCACAGGTGCACCGCCTCAGCCGCAGATTTACCTTTCTCCTGACGATCTGGCCACTACATAAAAGCAATTTGTCGCTCTGTGTACTGCCAAGACGGCCAACGGCGACGACAAACACAAGCAACAAGACGGGCGCAACAAGAGAAAACCGCAACGCCGACCAAATAAAAAATACAATCTGGCAACGCTGTGCCGAGAGACCATTCTGTGGCAGGTTTGACGGCTTTTGGAGGTGGACTTGTTGTGCATGGTTACGTAGTTTGCAACTTGGCAGTCAGCCGGCTAGCCGAACCCCTGGTCTGCTGCAAGAGCGGGCCCGCCCCTTGTCGCACCTACAGGCTAGAACTTCAAAAGCTTCACATGGTGCACACCTCAAATGATCTCGGCGATTCACTTGGTCGACCAGCACCAAACCAGCAATCCGACCCCAACGGCATAGACAAAGAAGGTCCCTGGAAATCCGAGCGGATCCTCATTGCAAGGGGCACGCGTGCACACCATGTCCCGCTCGGTGGTTGAGCGTTTCCAGCTCACGGCGTGGCCTACGGGGAAGAAGCGGAGGCGCAACACCGACGTGTCGGCCTATCATGGACAACGCAGCTCACAGCTCACTACGATCCCGCTCGAGATCCAACTGATGATTTTGTCGCATTTGGACCTCGAGAGCATGGTCCGACTTCGTCAGACCTGCCACCTGTACCGCCATATCATCACCGTCGACCTAGTCAAGAGCCAGTTCATCCAGCACGGTCAGCATCACGCCGCCCTACGGGCCTGTTGCTGCGAGTGCCTTTCCATGCCGGGTTTGGGCCGCCTCATTCTAGATCCTCGCCGCAGCAGTCTCGTCTGGCGGTCCATGTGCTTCACCTGCTGGCGGCACAAGCTTGATCTGCATTATCAGCGGAAGCACGGTCCACTACTGCAGTTCGCCAACCACTATCACGGCTACATGTGCCATTTTTGCGCCTACCCCGTATGTGCAGCAGACATGGACAGCTCCCTGCAGCTTTTCCACTCGCGCTGCCGCGTCAAGAGACTGCTGATAGCGGTCCTCTGGTTTGTGCTCACCTTCATCCAGGTCGGCCTGGGCATTCTTGGTGCCGTCTTAGGCTGGACAGTGTACAAACACCACCCCTCGGTCCTTATACCTAGCTCAGTAAGAGACGACCCTGACGCCATGGATTTCATAGGGGCTCTTGCTGACCTGTGTAGATCGACTTTGGCCTATCCATTCTAGCCCTCGGCTTGTTAATAGTACGCATCTGCACTGTCGATGAGCAAAAGTACTCATGGGCACTTGCTACTGAGCTCGGAATGACCGTCGTAAGAATCCCCCCGGTCATATATACGGCTCGCGAATCTGTCGTCCCGGAGAAGTACTCCAGTTCTCGCCTGCTGCCACTCCTTCAATTCGCATCGGGCATATTCTTGCTCAACCTGTAAGCCAGGCCGCTTAACTCTTTCCCTATGCTGCCATGCTAATTATTGCCTGCCGTCTGGCAGAGTAATGCGGTTCTTAGATACCATAGGCTATGCCCTATTGTACTTTGGATATGATCCTCGGAACTTCCTTCTGGTCGGATTGTCCAAACGGCGGAAAATACTGTACGCTTGCTGTACCTCACTAGTCTGGTGGGCATGTGTCCCGAATTGAAAACACAGCAAATCCAATAAAATACAGTATCAGCAGCGACAAGAAACGCTGCCGCATCGTTAATTACGACAAAATCATCCACGATTCCAAGATAACTAATATATGAAATTCATCAGGAGCAGTGTGGATTGTATACGAGTCGCCAACAATTCAAATAAAACAATATATGCACCACCTACTCCCAGCACCTACACTGCGAGCAACTTGTGTTGTCTCACATATAAGTCAAGTGAGCTGTGAGATGTTCCAATTGGGTGGTTTATTTCGAGAGCCAGTTCCGATATAGGCTCAATGTGATCAAAATAGTTCATGACGAAACAAGAATTAACAGGTCCAACAGGCCATATAGGTGGTATGTCTTCCACTGAAGTTGCAGCTCCTACAGCGTGTTGTTGCTGATGATGGGAGTAAAGAGCTTGACTCATTAAGTGCAGAGATAGTCAATGAATGCTTGTTCTGCCAACGAGATCGTAGTGAAGCCATGGAACTTTGAGTCATCAGCTCTTCAGGGCCAGAGTTTTCGGAGCAATCCTACTCGCGTCAGGGAATTAGTACCAAATTAATACGTAAGCTAATCTTTTCGTTCTATACGTCTCTCGTATAATATGAACTATAAGTTATTTTCGTATAACGTGAATGTACACCGAGCTGGCCATGACACCGAGCTGGCCACCCTTACATAACCTCACATAGAAATTTTACGATAGTAAAACCACAACGCCGTAAATCAATTGAAACTACTCTGAATCTTCCTCTCCAGAAGATGGCAATGCGATCTTACAAGTTCGCGCATTACCGGCGTATCAATTTCTCTACCATCTGGCCGTACACCCGCTTTAATGGACCGAAACAGGCCACGTCAAGTGGCTGGAGGATGTGAGATGAGTGCGGAGGCATACACAAAGTTATAATTTTGTGTTCTTTGCAATATAGCTCGAAATCGCCGGAAACGTGGCTCTCGTGACCGTCCAACACTAACAATCGATATATCCCGGACTTTCCATCTTTCGTACAATTATCGAAGTGTTTAATAAATTCCATACCGATCTCGTTAGTCGTCCATCCTTTTGGACTAGGTCTAATTCTCCAATCTTTCGGAATGTTGTCGTCTTCGTACCAAGAAGAGAGGTGGTATCGGCCCGCAACAACAATGAACGGCGGCAGCGCCCAACCGGTAGACTGGACCGCTTGGATTACGGTAACCCATTCCCGGTTACCTTGTTGTATTGATTTCGGCCTGGCACGTCGTTCGGAGCTCGTAACTACTATATTGGTTGAGATCTTGCCCATCATAAACCCAGTCTCGTCGAAGTTGTAGATGTCCGACTCTTGGATACCGTATTTCGCGATAACATTCGCAACAAGCCGAAACCAATCTGCAATAAGCTTTGGATCTTCGCATTGGGCCCTTTGCTAATCGTAAGGACGGTTCCAACGAGTTTTCAACTCTTTGCGACGTGCGACGAACCTCGAGGCCCAGCGCGTTCCAATGGGCCCTGCGTTGCGTGTCGCGCGGATAGAATTTGCCATTGCTTCCACATCAGCAATCTGGGGCGGAAACGCTCGTGCATCTGAGTCCAGTATATGCTTGATAATGACCTCCTCTTCTAATTTTGTCATAGTTCGTGAATTGGGCAGAATATCACGTCGGAAAGGTACGCGGTTTTTACGCGTTTGGAGGGTGCTTCGGGGGACTTGGTACGTTTTTGCCGCTTGTCGGAGACTAAGTTTTTGGTCATTTTTGAGAGCTTGAAGGGCTAGCATTAAGTCTGCTTCGTTGTATGACTTTGCCATAATTGGTTGTTGAGAAAATCAAAGATTAAGTTGGCCGGTCGCGTTGGCGCATGAAAGTGGCCAGCTCGGTGTCATGGCCAGCTCGGTGTACATACGTTATATTTTATTTTGAATTTATTCATTAATATTCGACCTCTCCTATTTCGTATAGGGAAGGCTATCGTATTATAAATAGACGATAGGACGGTTAAAAACAAGTAATTAAATTAAGGCTGCAGGATAGCAAAACTCCTCAAGTGGAGGGATAGATACCCAACTATTAGTAGTTAAACACGTTCCTATATGAAGAGTATAACACCGGATTATCGGTATACAAAAGCCGTTACGATAGGGTAGTTCAATCATCGTATTAGCGATCATTCGTTAATTTCTCTTAGTTATCGAGTATAAGACGGATGGGTTTCCCTACCGACCAACGACTCAACTTTCTCCATCTCGGGCTGGATCGGCCCCCGTCAGTGCATCGGGACCATCGTCATAGTACTCCACAACTCGGACGTCGTCGGGCCCACTGATAATCACGTCGACAGACTTAAAGTACCATCTACTCCACGTCTCCAACATGGGAGCGGACACCATGACGACATGTTGAAGGAGTTCTCCAGTCGACAAGTGAAGACTCTGCCATGTCTGCGGTGTGTAGGGCCAATCTCCGCGAATTTTGTCTTGGAATCTCCCACAATATTACCGGCTCTCCTAGTTGAGTCTCGCCGTGAGAAGATCCACCTATCCACCACCGTGGGCCTCATCGGGCGCAATGATGGCTGATCTCGGTCTCAGCTCGGGCAGACCTGGGGCGGCACACGTCTACGAGTCGCAGCAGTCGGAAACATCGAAAGCTACATAACGGGCTGGGGAAGTCGTCTAGTCTTCGAAAAGAACTTAGATTTCATTGCCTATCTATCTGCCAAAACCGACTCCGCAGGGACAATACCAAGGACGTGTTGAGGCTCTTTTGTTGATAACCACGACCCAAAGATCCACGCCAAAATGACGCACAAGGACAATGAGGCCGGGGTGCCGACGTACTGGGGTAAGTCGGGTCGCGGGGTGCAGAAGCTCATCACCGCCGTAGCGACGACCGACTTTCTGCTCTTCGGCTACGACCAGGGCGTCATGTCAGGCATCATCTCGGCGCCCGCTTTCGTCAACGACTTTCCCCAGGTGGACGGCGATGATACGTGGCAGGGCTTTGTCACGTCCATCTACGCCGTCGGCTGCTTCTTCGGTGCTCTCTTTATCCTCACTTTCGGCGACAAGCTCGGTCGTCGTAATTCCATTTTCCTCGGTGCCACTGTTATGATATTGGGTGTTATTATCCAGATTGCCAGTGTGCCTCCGTCGGTCGGGGCCACGACGCAATTCGTGCTTGGACGCTTCATCACAGGGGTAGGCAACGGCATCAACACCTCTACTGTGCCCACATACCAGGCAGAGTAAGTTACAACCTGTGTCATATATACCCATGACCTAATGCTAACATGCAAACCCCTTTAGATGCAGTAAATCGCACAATCGTGGCAAGCTCATCTGCATCGAGGGTGGCAACGTTGCTATCGGCACGTTAGTCGCCTACTGGATTGACTACGGATGTACCTACGGTCCCGACGCTATGGTTTGGCGGTTCCCCATCGCCTTTCAATGCTTCTTCGCCCTGATTGTCATCATCCTCATGACGGGACTGCCCGAGTCGCCGCGATGGTTGCTCACGCACGAGCGTAACGAGGAAGCATCGACAGTACTGGCCTCGCTCAACAGTACACCCCGCCATGACTCCGAGGTGCAAACCCAGATGGCTGTTATTATTGATGCTATTCGTGCCTCTGGCCACAAGGGCGGTCACACCCCCATGAAGTCGCTCATCACCAATGGAAAGACCCAACATCTGCGCCGGCTCCTTTTGGGCGCCAGCTCCCAGTTCATGCAACAGCTCTCAGGATGCAATGCGGTTATTTACTACTTCCCCATCCTGTTCCAAAGCGCCATCGGCACAGACCATAACCTCGCCCTACTCCTTGGCGGTATCAACATGGTCGTCTATGCTATCTGCGCCACTTCATCCTGGTTCGCCGTGGAACGTTTCGGCCGTCGCAAACTCTTCCTCATTGGCACTGTTGGCCAGTGCCTATCCATGGTCATCGTCTTTGGCGCTTTGATTCCCGGCACGACATCGGCGGCCAAGGGTGCAGCTGTCGGCTTGTTTACCTACATCGGCTTTTTCGGCGCTACATGGCTACCTCTTCCCTGGTTGTACCCAGCCGAGATCAACCCCCTCAAGACGCGTGCGAAGGCCAATGCTGTGTCTACTGTTTCCAACTGGCTCTGGAACTTCTTCATTGTCATGATTACGCCCGTCATGATTAACGGAACCGGCACCCACGGCTGGGGAACCTACCTCTTCTTCGCCGCCATGAACGCCCTCTTCTTCCCCGTTATCTATTTCTTCTACCCGGAAACTGCTGGTCGAAGTTTGGAAGAAATCGATATCATATTCGCCAAGGGCCATGATGAGGGTATCAGTTACGTGCGCGCCTCTAAGGAGCTGCCCAAGCTTGACGAGACTGAGGTGAATGAGAAAGCGAACGACATCAAGATGAACCAATCGGATGAGGAGGGCAGAGTCAGCTACACGCCGTCGGAAGCTCGTGTGGTTCGGGACTCTTCATAAGAAGCGCGTGTGGATGTATATACCCCAACTGTTGCGATTTGGTACACGAATGTACCAAGCAGATACAGACACCAATTATTCAAATGATGTTATGACTCGCTATGAAGTTCTCTTGACCAGAATCCATCGTCCGCATCGAACAGGTCGCCGCACGATATTGTCCGCAAACTCTTATTAAGAAAGCTGAAGCGTGCGCTGGCTCATTGTGAACAGATGAAGTTGCGATGATTCTTGTTCACTACGGTTGTTAAATGAGGTGATTGTTGCGTGTCAATTGAGCCGAGGCTAGCCTAACCTCTGTCGCCATATCTTCCCCCACCATTGGGACATAAGTCGTACGCCCGCATCCCTTCTCTTTCAGCCATACAGCCACGCCAAGAAATAAGTGTCACTTACGTAGTCGATCGGCTCAGGATGGCGAGACTAAAGATGGGGGAGTTATTGGAATTGCTAACATCGAATGCATTCACAGTCTATACTAGTCTGCGGTTTGACTCAGAAGCCAAGACATTCGAACGCAGTATCTCCTTGAGAGTCAATCAAACGACGGGCCTCATCTCAGAGGTATGGCAACGATCGTCAGAGGCGGAGATTCTAAACATTCGAGTCATCTGGACCTGAGAGGTTACACTGTGTTGCCGAGCCTGGTCGACTCCCACATGTACATCTTATTGCACGCCTACGCGGAAATACCATCGCTCAACCAAGAGCGATACAAATCGGCTGGACTAGTCATGATACGTAACCCCGGGGGGGTTTACCCTGTAGCTATAGATAAGATATCTAGATGAGATAAGAGCTTTAAGAGAGCTCTGCTAGGCCAGAATAACTGACCTAGCTAACCTTTCCCAGTTCATACAATTCACATCCCATATGTACTCGCATCAAGTTGTTACGCGCGATTCGCGGCGGTAGGGGCGGCGGTGACAGCTTCTTATTGGACTTCGCGTATTAGAATACTAAGGCGGGGGTAAGAACAGATATCGTAGGTACGGTTATATAACTTACCTACCATTTTTTAGTAAAACCTATACAAATTTCAGGGTACGGCGTGGCCGAAGGCGATAATACAGAGTAAAGGAGAGTATTAGGCGTCTCTACAGGTTATCACCGGGTAGTCACTAGCGGCCACTAGTGGTCTTAGGTAGGGATGCCTAGAATAGTACATCGATCTCTAACCTTCCTATTGTAACGAAACCTCTAATAGTCTAGCTGCGTAAACCACTAAAGAGTCTGTAACGGTTTGTGCTAGTAAGTAAGTCCTGCTGCGGAGTCCTCAAGCAATAATATCGGGGTTTGACGTATGGAGTAGAGTGCTTTGGGTAACTGAAGTATTCAAGTAGGGTAATCGGGAATAGAGTCGTTAAGGCAGTTTGCCTCACCAATGGGTTAGTTAGATTGGTGCTTAGATTGATCACTGAAGTAGAGACTGTCTATCTATGAAATGCCTGGGAGTCCTGTCCCTTATATACCCGTCTCTCCTTCACTGATCCCCACTTGGGTATGTTGGTTGTCCAACATATCCAACATATTGTTACGAACCGTTGACCCTAGACCAACATTACAAGCCCGTTGGCAGGCCAGGTGGATACAGACGCTAGGATCACGGGACCCCGCATCGGAGAAAGGAAAAGACCGACAGGTCACGTGACCTACAGGGGTGGATATGTTGGTCAACTACATATCCAACCAACAGGATATGTTGGCATGAACAGGAATGTTAGATGAAGACAGTCCCCTGTAACATAGATTCGACTAGCATAGACCATGCCGGCACTGCGCCCGGCACGTCTCACGCGATGAGACGTTAAATTTCAATCAATCAATCAATCGATATGTTGGCAGAAAGACTACTCTGCGGGTCCGAACTACTGGGCTCTCAGATAGAGGTATACGATGCGGAAGCCCACGCAGCACTACGGGGGCTTCAGGAGGCTGTAAAGCTTCCGTCCAACAGCATGGCAGATAACGTCCACATCTGCCTCGATAATCTCGCGGTTGCGGGTAGGCTCATCTGTCCAAGTCCCGGAAGCAGTCAAGCAAAATTCACCGCCTTCCAAGAGCTGTCCAAAACCTGGTCACAGAGAGAGCGAAAACCCTGGACATCCCCGGGACAAGTGTATATCTGGTGGTGCCCAGGACACGTAGGCATCCCCGGAAACGAAGAAGCAGATGTCCAGGCCAAAGCGGCCTGTGAGCAACCACCCAAGACACAACACCCGGCCTCATTCGCACATATAAAGAGAATCGCGAGATCCTACACTTGGAAGAGTTTCAACGATCGATGGGCCACTACCTGCCCTCAACAGTATCGAGATCTAGGGATCGCTATCCACCCGCGACCCCCCGAACTTGGCCTGCCCCGGCAACACCTAGGCAGATTACTCGCAGCGAGGTCGCACCACGGGGATTTCGTGACCTACCACGAGAGACTCCAGCATCGCGACGCACTGCTCAACTGCGGGTGTGGAAAGACAAAGACACCAGTCCACTTCTACTTTTGCAAGCGCGGCCGCAAGGCCACGCCCGGTCATCTAAAAGCGCATATGGCCAAGAATAGTATAGATTCCCTCCTAGGCACGGCCAAGGGAGCTCGTTTGTTTTGTCAATGGGCGGAGGAGACCAATTTCTTTACTGAGATCTGCCCATCGCACTGAACAGGAATGTTAGATGAAGACTGTGACAGGCTGTGCCTGATATGGGATCCGGAGCTGCAAGGACCGTGCGTCCGGATCCACCAAAGGAACCATCGAGGGCACACAAAACATAGTCCGTGTTCCCGGGACAACTCGCATATTTTACTTTCCTCCTCAGTTAGATAATTAACAGTATTTGGCCATGTTGAGCTGTATAGTTTCGCAGTGAGCCCGTCACAAAGACAGTCCCCTGTAACATAGATTCGACTAGCATAGACCATGCCGGCACTGCGCCCGGCACGTCTCACGTGATGAGACGTTAAATTTCAATCAATCAATCAATCGATATGTTGGCAGAGAACATATCCAAGTGGGGATCAGTGAAAGAGAGACGGATATATTAGGAACAGGACTCCCAGGCATTTCATAGATAGACAGTCTCTACTTCAGTGATCAATCTAAGCATCAATCTAACCCATTGGTGAGGCAAACTGCCTTAACGACTCTATTCCCGATTACCCTACTTGAATACTTCAGTTACCCAAAGCACTCTACTCCATACGTCAAACCCCGATATTATTGCTTGAGGACTCCGCAGCAGGACTTACTTACTAGCACAAACCGTTACAGACTCTTTAGTGGTTTACGCAGCTAGACTATTAGAGGTTTCGTTACAATAATAGTGAAAGTTCCTGTAGGGCCATTAGGGCTGCTAGCACGTACAAATTACTAAAAATAGTAAGCCATTAGCTTAGTAAGCACTTAGAAACCAAGTTACTAACCAAGTCTCTAAACTGATGTAGCTTAGCAACTAATATCCGGAGAATTGGTGGGTGGTTGGGCTAGCGTCCGGCGGAGGATCGGCGCCGGAACCGACATCATGAAGTTCTAGGCCGACTACCGGAGAAGGGCCCTGCGATTCCCGACCCAGCCGTGGCCGGGCGCACTGTCCATTATGTTCTCACCCGGCGACCTGTGGGCCCGCAGTCCCGCCTCCACCCTCTTCAGTCAAGAAGAGATGGACGCCATTGTATCGAAGCAAAACGTGCGCGCACCCGTGGCAGCCCATGCCCAAGAACCTGAGACGGTTATCATGGTTGCCAGGGTGGGCGTTACTACCGTTGAGCATGGCTTCGCTCCCTCGGACGAGAGACTGCAAGCCATGAACGATACGACGTCATATTTCCCCCCACCTTGTCTGTCCTAGAAAGCAAGATGAACCAGATTGGCGAAGCTGCGTTCCAGGCTGCTGCTCTGGACCACACCAAGGCCGCCTGGGGCAAGGGGGTTCGTCTTGCTGCCGGTAATGATACAGGCCACTTCCCGCATGGCGAGAATGTGAGACAACTGGAACTCATGCATGGCACCGGTGTGACGCTCCTGGACGTCCTGAGGGCCGCAATACTAGGCGGATGGGAGGCTTGTGGTGGAGACTGGGGTGGCAGAAGATTTGGATTGCTTAGGGCGGGCTGGGCGGCAGATTTATTGGCTATTCAAAACGATACGCGGGAAAACACAGGAGCATTTAGGAAGTTTAGTTTGATCATGAAAGATTGGAGTGCCGTGGAAGATTTTCGAATAGTAGAATAACGTGATCCACAAGTCATTTTCGCACACAAGTCACTTTCGCACTTTTTCAAATATTTCAACCTTTTAACTTGGCTTGCACTTTTCTTCCCTCCCACAACATGCCTCGTAAATCCAAAGAAGCCGATCTTCAGCTAGCTATCCAAGCTAAAAAGCGCAACCCTGAAATTTCATGGCGTAAGCTTGGCCGTATCTACAACGTTTGCGACCGTACACTAAAGAATCGATTCGACGGCGACCAAACGCGACACGAAGCTAATATGTTAAAACGAAATCTAACTCACACCGAAGAGGATACGATTGCCCGACGTATAATTGAGCTAGATGCGCGAGCATTTCCTCCTCGGCTTCGATACGTTGAAGAAATGGCGAATATCCTACGACGCGTACGCGACGCGCCCCCCATCGGCAAGAACTGGACCACGAACTTCGTTAACCGCCGAAAAGACCTCCGAACGCGTTTAAACCGTCGAATTGATTACCAGAGGGTATTTAGCGAAGATCCTATCACGTATTACGCGTGGTTTGAGCTTGTTAGGGACACAATCGCTAAATACGGTATCCTACCGGAGGATATCTACAACTTTGACGAGACGGGCTTCCTAATGGGCATAATCACAACCGGTATGGTTGTAACGAGTGCAGAAAGACACGGACGGCCTAGACAGGCTACACAAGGAGGTCGGGAATGGGTTACGGTGATCCAGGCTATTAACTCGCAAGGTTGGGCGGTACCGCCGTACATCATCTTCGCGGGCAAGGTTCATCTTGCTTCGTGGTATCGCGGTAACGACCTACCGGCCAACTGGAAGGTCGACCTTTCCCATAACGGTTGGACTACTAATAATATTGGTGTGGAATGGGCAAAACACTTTGTTCAACATATTATTAGCCGTCGTAAGGGTGCGAAAAGTCTCTTAATATTGGATGGTCACGAGAGCCACCACTCGATGGATTTTGAGACTTACCTCGCGGCGCACGGCGTAATTTCATTGTGTATGCCTTCCCATTCATCCCACAAGCTCCAGCCTTTGGATTTGGTACCTTTTAGTGTGTTGAAACGGCTGTACGGTGCGTTCGTGGAGGGTTTAATGCGAAGGCATCAAACCCATATTGAGAAGCAGGACTTCTTAGCTGGGTTTTTAGAAGCTTTCATTGGTGCTTTTCACGAAAAAAACATCAGATCAGGATTCGAAGCAGCTGGACTTGTTCCTTTTAACCCGGATAGGGTCATATCTACGTTGGATATCGCAAAAGTAGTACGAACACCGACACTCGACCCCCAATTGCCTCCCTCCGTCTGGGTTTCTAAGACGCCTACCAACACCCTCGAAGCCGAATCGCAGTCAACTTTGATTAAAAGTAGCGTCCAGAGGCATCAAGACAGCTCGCCGACGCATATTTTGAACTCAATTAACTCGAATACGAAGGCTACGCATGCAATGATGCATGAGAATGCATTATTACGTCGGGAGAACGAAGAGCTTCGTGAGACGAACCATATACTAAGTAAGCGTCGTAGGACGAAAAATAAGCAAATCCAATATGGAGGAGCACTTAGTATAGGTGATGCACAAGTTTTACGGGCCTTGAGGGGTGATATCAAGGTTATGGAGGAGGAAGAAGGGGAAAGCAGTCGTCCTGTAAAGCGCCGGCAGACCGGTATAAGGCGCTGTGGTATTTGCGGAGGGACTGGACATAATGCAAGGACTTGTTCAATAGAAGTAGAAACTGATAATGAAGAAGATTTTGAGTAATTTAAAGGATAAAATGCGGGTTATGCATAGGATATTACTGAATTACTTGAAGGTGCCAAGAAAAGTGCGAAAGTGACTTGTGTGCGAAAATGACTTGTGGATCACATTAGATATACCTGTGTGGATACATATCGGAAACCCGCCGAAGCACATCACAGACGCGAATGAGAAGCAGGGGGGAAATACAACACATATATTACAAATAGTTACACCTGTTACTTATTTACGGGGATGCCTGTCATGGATGTCATGCGAACCGTGTGCTACTTACTATACGTGAGCTGTTATACCAACCACACCACGTGAACAATATAGAGTCAATAAGAACTCAGTGGTCCGGTCCAAGTAGAAAACTACATCCAGGCCGGAAATGGTTAATCATATGCTGCTATATCCGTATCTCACCTACAGGAGAAACATAGACCTGATCGAGCCTAATGCAGCCCTACCGCAGCGGGTAGAATTGCTGTGTTCTATACTCCTGGGCGTCTTTTTTTCACTGGACCCATAAAATCGGACATGACCGCTATGCGACACCGACCACACATGTAAAAGTCCAATTCTGTTCGAATATTATAGCACTAGTTGCCCGTCTTGGAAGTTGAATAACCCGCATCGCTATTATCTGTCCCTAGACCAGGACAATAGGCTGTAACGCGACGGTACTATTTCGCGTCAGATCCACACGACGAGTGCCATTCGTCAGAAAGAAATACCCGTCAAAAGTCGCCACTGCTACTTACCGTGTCTAGATATGACTAACCTAGTGGAGATCGGGCAACAGAAATTTTTTTCGCTTTTGTTTCCAAATGAGAAAAAAGAGCGGTCACCCCCGCAACGGCTCAATGTCGTCTGCCTGTCAGTATATAATTCTGCTTTGAAGGCTTCTCACTCTGCATCATCCCTCCTTTTCTCCTCTTTCCGGTATAGCATTCACTCCTTGCTTGCACCTCTAAACCTCTCACCTCTTCCATTCCTTTCACACATCCCATCCACCCAACATGTCGTCCGAAGGCGATATCATGATTGAGCCAGCGACTATCAAGGAGCTGCAGCTCCTCGAGGCCAGCCTGTCCGATGTCGACACTGAGATCACAGCCAAGCAGTTCCTCATGACGCGGGACATCTTCGCCCAGCGCCAACAGACCATTGCCAAGATCCCCAGCTTCTGGGCTGTCGTCTTTGATAATGCCGCCTCGGAGCTCGAGGCCGCCATCACGCCCTCCGACGCAGAGATTTTCGCAAAGGCCCTGACCCACCTCGAGGTGACACGGCCTGAGATTCCTGCCGGTGCTCAGCCCAGCGACTCTGGCTTAGACAAGTTCGGCGAGCCGCGCAGCGTCACAATCAAGTTCCATTTTAAGCAGAACGAATGGTTCAACGATAGCGTGCTCGAGAAGACACTGTACTACCGCTACGGCAAGGATGGCTCGGCCGGCCTCGTCTCCGAGCCCATTCGCATCAACTGGAAGGCCGGTAAGGACCTGACGGAGGGTCTCACCGACGCCGCCTACGGCTTCTGGATCGCCCAGAAGAATCAGGCCAGCCAACAGCTTGACGGCGTGCTCTCGGGTGACGCCCGCAAGGCCCGTGACGCCGCCGCCAAGGCCATGTCCGAGTTCAAGGCGCTCGCCCAGCTGCTCGAGGACAAGGTCACCGGCGCCGTCAGCTTCTTCAACTTCTTCTCGTACCGTGGCCGCTGGATCAGCGCCGCCGAGAACCACGAGGCCCGCGCTGAGCTGCACGCCCGTCGCCAGGCTGCCCTTGCTGGCAAGCCTGAAGAGGAGGATGACGATGATGATGATGAAGAGTACCCCGAAGAGGATGTCGAGACCTTCCCTCCCGGACATGAGGTCGCCGTCACTATCGCTGAGGATATCTTCCCCAGTGCTATTGACTACTTTATGTCCGAGACTATTGATAGTGATGATGAGCTGGACGGCATCGAGATTGACTCGGATGATGATGAGGATGAGGACGTCGAGATGGCATGAGTATTGGAATGAACGACTGTTATGAATGAATGATGGCTTAATCGAGGTAAACAAAAATGGCGCGGGAGAGGAGCATGTATCTAGTCGTGCTGTTTAGACTAGCTGGGCATGCTATACAGTGCAGTGCAGCTAATGGCCCAGCGAAATACAAATAAGAACAAGGACAAAAATTCATCTATTGTAACGTTCACACTCTCACCTGGAAGCGTTATGTTTTCATAATATTCACGACTGGAAAATCCCATATTGAAGGCCAGTTAACCGAAACATGATCGACAAACCATCCTTTGTTCACCTGTCGATAAAAATGAGTGGTTGCAAATCTGTTGGAATGTGGACCTTGCTGGCTGAAATAAAACTGAACGATTTATACTATCCAATTGGCTTCGCCGCATTTGCCTTTACAACGCAACTGGGTTGCTGCGTAGGCCTTGGTGGGGGTGGTGCTTTCACCATCTCGGTGTCCAGAAAGTTTTTTTCCCATAGAAAAGCGGAGTACATCCATGTAGGTAGGGCTGACTTATCTCAAAGGGATGAAGCCTTCAAATCGCCAAGCCCTGTCCATGGATAGACTAAAGCAAACCTAGACGGCTAGTGATCCTTAGACACGCAGTGGTGTCAGTTTTCTTTTCTGCCGCTGTTTCTAGTGGCACTAGGCAGGTAAGAAACATACTGCAGCGACTTCACGTTGGCTATTTGGAAAATGACATCATGTCGTGTGCTAAATCTATGTTTGAAGCATAGAAGTCAAGTGATCTAGAGAACAATGAAAAGTCTGAAATTCGAAAGCCTGACCTCACCAATCATTGTGCAAAGCCTCTACCCTCAGATACACCTTTACACGTTAGGGAGACAATATCTAACACCCAGCCAAGTTGAAATACCATGTGCATAATAGATCAAATAGTCTAGACTATCCCAGACCACGTGCCAGATCTAACAACCCCAGGATCTAAGGCAAGTCAAACTTTGTTTTCCAGCGCATAGAAGAAACTGTCCGGCACTCCATGAATATCATCGACCGCAACGATGGCTCGTGGATAGCTGCTGACAGTGATGCACTTCGGCCGAAAGTAATGGGACAAATCGGAAACTCGAGGTTCATCCTCTGGGCTGTTGAAAGACGGGCTTGCATTAATAATGACAGCCAAGAATTGAAAGTACCGCACACACATATTCTTGAGATAGAGTTTGCACCATGAGACAACCGACATATTTTGGAGTGCTCTATCGAAGCTTAATAGAGTTCACTGCCGTTCTCAACTACGCAGCCAGTTTAAGACTTTAGACCAGTCTGTGCCCGATCTGCGGTCCCCCACAAGACGTGCAGTATGCAGATAGTTAGTTACACACTATGCCGATTCAAGACCTGGCTCCGAAACCCCATAATGTAAAACACTGAAACTTGCAACTGCTTTTTGCATGATCCAATATGCTCGTCCCAAGAACATCGCTCTGACACGGAGAACCGGAAGACGACACCGAGGTGGCATCTCAAACTCCTCCGCAATGAGACATGCTTCCGAAAGGTGTTATCCATTGTTATATGCCTTTCAGTACGGGCCATCGTTGTAGCCAATTTCACGATTATTCGGGAATGGGACGTTAACTTAGATTGCTTGAGTTTCATTCGTCAAACAGGCGTTCTTTTCCCGTAAAACCAATATGGCCGCCTTCTGGAAGCCCGATGTTGCGATTCCCACTCTCGTGGGCAGCCTCTCCTCCTTCGTTGCCACAAGTATCGTGGTACTCCTTTGGCTTATATCGCATGGCGCAAAGGACAATCTTCGTTATGCCCTCATAATCAACCTCACATTTGCCGGTAGGCACGAAGCAAACTTATCACCGCCTAGGAGGACTTATGCTGACAACGAAATCGTGGCTACAAGAACTGATAAATTCTCTGAACAATTCCATCTCGGGAAGCTACGTAGTGGCCACACGACAATCAGTTCCACCTGGTGATACCTGCAGTGCAAATGGCTGGATAGGACAGGTATCTGTGCAGGTGAGGTTTCATGGCATGTATTTCCTAGATGAACTGAAGCTAAGGTGAAGAAAAAGGCCGCCGACTTCTCTATCTTAGCCATTGCGATTGCAACGCTTCTTACAATCAAGCGTACACCATGGATATTGAACCCATCATTCACCAAGAAGTATTTCATATGCCTGTCTACCTGGCTCACCCCACTCGCCACAGGTAAACGGACACATCCGCGATCCACATACAAGTCAAAGGCAATTTCTAATTAGGTTTAGCTACGACGGCTCTCGCAATGGGCAAGATGTCGGCTGTCTCGGGTAATTGGTGTTGGATTTCAATGGACCCGCGCGGCCTGCGCTATATCCTCGGTCACGGCTGGCGCTTTAGCATTTTCATCGCCACTACCATCATCTACGCAGTCATTTTCAGGCAATTGCAATATCGTCTTCGGAGTCGGGAGAAATACAACAGGACATTTTCTTTCTATCCTGGTAGTATGAATCCAGCAGTGGAACTTAGCCTCCGTCGGTCTCACCAATCACTCTTGGGCGGTGAAGGCCAACACCAAACAGGAAGTGTAATGCCTCGAGATCAGGCTTTGCACACAAACGTCTGGCGTGAACGGGATGATGAGCAACTTCCCTCAGATTTACCTGTTCATCCAATCCGAGCCCAGAGACCATCTTATTCCTCCACCTTGTGCGACGAATCGACTCTCAAATCTGACTTCCAGCCACGCTTGCGCGTCACGGAAAGCTCGCAACTCGATCAGGATACATGGCAGTGGGTGCTCATGGTCTTCTATCCACTGACGTACGTTCTGCTCTGGATCCCTGGAATCGCCAATCGCATGGTAGAGCTAATGGGCACCGAGTATCGCTGGTTAACTGTCATGCAAGCTTCGACACAGTGTACGGGGCTCGTGAACTCCATTATTTACGGTCTGAGGGAGCATCGCGGGATTTGGAAGACATGGGTCAATCGCTATATTGATCGTCACTACAGTGCATGAATTTGTGGCTTTAGTCCCCTGTGTGACAAGTACTGGATCAAGGAGTTATGACTGTATAATGGCTGGTGTGCGCTCAACAAAGCGCAAAGTCGACTAGTGTGGATGGAATCATGTACGGCAGCAAGTTCATTTATGTTCTAGTTTGGAAAAAAGCCAGCTTAAAGTGCTGTCAAGCTGACGGGGAATAATGATCCCGTGAATTATTCCGGGAACGAGCGATGTAATCAGGCATCCCCAAATGCCCTGTTTCATGGTATCGTTCAAGAGGTCAAGGTGGCCGGAGCGATATCGAATGAGACGGAGTGGGTGTGACGCATCATCCGCTACTTAGATATATCGGTAGTCACTATATATAAGTAAATGCCCAATTAATCAGGCCCTGGGTTGCGGTGTTGGATTTCCCGGGTTGTGATTCTGGAATCTGGCGGGGATTTCAATGATATCTCCAAGGGATGATAGCCGTACGTGCCAAGCACCCATTCCGCCGATCCACAGGGTGAGGATGACCGCCCGGTCACGTAAATTTGCTCAGGCACCTTGATCACAAAACGACCAAAGGGTGTCAAGTGGAAGAGAAAATCAAGGTAAGTTGGAGTGGTATTATTATTATTATTATTAAATACGCCGTAGGCTCGAAGCCCCCGGTACCTCTGCTAGTACTCCCGTATGTCAAACCGTGCCCTAATGGCTGGACTAAATACATACGCTGCGTCGTCGGTTCGCCCTATTGGCGACTGCGTTGCGTCCACTACCATACTACGTTGGTTCTCAACCTACCAACAAAGTCCCCCCTGAGAAGATCGATGCTATCTGGGCCTTGAAGCTGTCCGACCCGTCCCTAGCAGCCACCTTACAATAGTCCCACTAACTACTGGTTCTCCTGTTGCCGTTGCGAGGTCTCTGCGAGAGTATAGTGGCCGTGGTGCGATAGCGGCCCGTAATCGTTCCCTCGGTCCTTCCAACAGCCCGCAAAAGAGGATTACGTGCTCTGCCGTCTCAGGGGCGTCGCCACAGCGGCATAGCGGCGAGTACACGCCAAAAGCCCCTGTCTTGAATAAGAAGGCTGCTAGTCCTATTTTTTCCGTCCTGATCTGGCACAGCGTAGACGCCTCCAGTCGGTTCAGGCCGAAATACTTGCCCCCTTTCGGTATCTGCATCGAAGGGCCCTCCGGTTCCTCAGCGATAGCGCGTCGCTGGCGATCGTGATGCTCTGCTCCGGTGAGCCATCTCTTCCTCCAGTGGCCGAGGAGGGCAGCCGGGACCTCCTTTTCCTCACTCATCCACTCGGAGCCCCGGGCCTCCTTCTCCATAGTGTACCCTGCCGGTCGGAGTAGCTGCGACGCCTGCTTCCTCTTCGCCGGCCTATCCTGCCGGAGTATATGTGACGCTTTAGCGCTCGCGCTGCGAAGCAAATTTCTCTTCCCGCTAAGCCGTAGCCGTTCTTCAAACTTAGCAGCCCGGGCACTAAGACAGAGGTCTAGTGGCGGGATTGCTGCTTCTGCTTCCAGGTGGCGAACCGGCGTCGCTTTGTGGGCGCAGTGGTATTATAACTAGTGCCACAACCGACCTCGACTTGACCATAAAACTGTACCAATTAAACCAACTCCTCAAGGCCTGACTTCAGTGACGAACATATCCCATACACAAATGAATCCTGCCCCTCCTCGAGCGGAACTCCCAAAGCCCCCGTTTGCCAACTCAGTGCGCAATCATGCCCCCTCCCTTAACACTAACAATACTGAAAAGGGCACACTCGTAACGTTGGCAGACTGCACAAAAGCCATCTTGGTAATCCTTTACTGCCCCTGTCCGCAGTCGATGGAAAGTGGGTTGCTCACTTCATGCGAGCAATCCCGTTGCTGCCTAAGTTTCCAAAGTGCCCAATTGCTGATGTTGGGCGCATAACTCAACAAGCCGATGATATGATCCTGGGGCGTTGCTGTGAATTCAGCAAGGCCCTTTGTCATTACTTTCGCGGCTGTCCACATCTCGTTGGAGATCCGTTGGAAGGATCTTTACATAAATAAACATGATAATAGACGTATACGAATAGGCCCATCTCGTTGTAAAATGTGCTAATAGAGCGTCTTATATTGACTGCGACCTGGGATACGAATTTCGCAATGTTGTTGTGGAGAAGGTCGTTACTCAAAGCTCTAACTACCAGCCGGTAGATTAAGCTTGTGAGCTTGGCATAGTGTTTCGACTCTCACAGCGCCCAAGACTTCGAACCTGCTATGGAAGGCTGACGGCTCGAAGAACAATGGACGGACGTCCAGTCCAGGTTTTTGCATAGACCGTGACCACAGCTGTGCGAAGCCCGAGGAGATTGCCGATAGACTTGGGAAGATGAGAGGAGAGGCTATAAGGGGCCCGAACAGGAACGACCAGGAGATGGGGAGCCTCTCAGGGGTGCCGAAGGGCTCTGGAAATATCTGTTCGTGGAACACTGATGAGGGATTCTTCCTTGTCCAGAGTTTGCCAGAGAGCGGACATTCAAAAAGGTACGGTAGAATGAAGCCCGGTCATTCCATCCCCTGGAATGTGGGAGAAGAAAAATGCGACGATGAAGCAAGTCATGATCGTGTCCGGTAGTGGATGACGACGATTCTCCAGGGCGGTATGAAATCAAGTCATGGGGTTTCGAGGATTGATGGGAGAGTTTTCTCAATGCTGATAATGTCTTCATGGCCGACTTGATCTATTTCGATACAGACAACTGGTGTTCAAAATGAATGGTAGCGACGCGTTCATAGTAAGGCTTATCGGTGTGGTTGTCCTTAACGATTACACATAGGAACGGACGCACCTCAACGCAGCGCTTTCCGAAATGAACTGCCTGTGCCTCAATGGATCCAGGGAGATTCGAGTCACTTTCAAATTTATATAATTATACGACAGGTAACTTATAACAGTTATGCAAAGGAAAACATTAGAGCATACATAAAGTTATGTGCATCTTCCAGTGTGTGCTGACAATCCAACTTCATCCTCGCTGGTATGAATCCCAGACCCAGAGACTCATAATCTGTATCATCTTAGTCGGCAGAAGTTCCGGGCGACTTACCCTGAGCGCCTCATGTCGTAACTTGAATGATTAATTATCGTCACTCCCCAGAGAATTGTTCATTCTATGCAGAAAGGGGCGCTTACAGTATAAGTTGACATGATGCAATCATAGAGAGCCATGAAGCTGACTGGCACTCCAGCGTGTTCGAGATCAGTGGAAGCGGTCGATATGGAATAGGATGACCCGCTTGGACGACCCTTATAGTCCAGGGCGACAATATAGATGCGTCCATCAACCTCAAACATGATTCGATTTGCCTTGACCGATAGCCGACCGCCCAGATCGAAGCCAGCAACGTTGAATTCACACTCAATCAGGATGGAGACCTCGCTAACGAGGTCTCCACGGTCCCTTAAGAGACTGTTGCCAACGAGGACAAACCAGCACTCTACCGCCTTTCGGGATGCCCACAACGAGGTCGCCAGAAACCATGCCAGAACCCCATTCGTCATCCTGGAGAGAGATTCCGGGCAAGTCGGCCGCCCGGGCAAACGGGCCAGGTTCGGCCTGGATTGGCGTCGACGGCCGTTCTTGCGTGTTGATGTGACTGGGAAGTCGTTACTGAACGAGTCCTGACTCTCGTGATCAATATCGTCTGGCGCATGCGCATTATTTTTGATATGCCAGTAATTAGTACACCGTGTGATGTTGGCGTTGCCCAAAAAGGTACCGGACTGCTTGCCATACACATGATAGCCGCACTCACCCATCGAGTACATGACGATGTCCTGATCCTGGTCCAAATGGCCCGTGGCACCCTTGGAAATGTCGATCTGAGTGCTTAGCAACGGCGGGTTCTTGGTCATACCGTAGACAAAGCCCTGACCTTCGTTGGAAACGACACAAAGTGTGTTGTATGATAACTGGAAGCCTCGTATCACACGCTGGTGGGGTAAGACAGCCTCGAGGTGGAATTTACCTCTGGACGAGCCGGGAAACTCGGTGTTACAAACCTCGAGAGTCATCTTCGCGATCCCACACGGCCGTGCCGTCCTGATATTTGAGGTGTGCATATGGTCGCACCTCGTCACATAAGAGTCTCCAGATAATGACACCAGTTTCCATGTCGGTCACATTGAATCCATCATTATGCGAGGTGGAGAGCAAGAAACGGCGCTTGAAGTCGGCCGTGAAACGCCATACAGGGTCGTTGCCGACTTGGATGGTGGACTGAGCCGTCTTAGACTTAGCCTTAGCCCAATTTCGGGCGTCTGCCGCTTACACAAGTCCTTCCACGAAGAAACACCCTCGAAGTACCTCGAAAAGCTGGAATGATTGGCTAAAAAAGAGGATTCCAGGGCCCCAGGCGGGTGCGGGTTCCTGAAGTCGGACGAGTAGATTGCATGCTGGTGTGTTGCGTTGATGAACTCATGCCAGGCTTTGGAAACGCGGGTGAGCGCCACCAAAGCAGCAGACGGTGCAAACTCGAGAATCTGGAGGATAGTCTCAGAAGGCAAGAGGGTGAGCGGGTCTACTGGTTCAGCCGTCATTTTGGGTTTGGATATTGATCGTTGGTGCGAAGTTTGCACAGGTCCAATGCAATTCAACGTGTACGATGACCTTATAATTGCCCATGTGGGGTGACGAGGAGAGGATGGCATATGCGAATAGGCACTATTACTTGTAGATAGCAATATTTACAGAGTGGGAACTCTAAGCTTAGGCCAATCGAATTAAGCGCGCGTCGTTGACGCGTTTATCGCTAAAGTTACCTAGGCATCCACAGGTGGACACGATTTCCTTAACACGCACAGTGTCGAGTGAGCAACCCATTGAACTCAAACACAATCAACATAAACGAATTGTTATGCAAGTTGCTATTCGACCATCTTGAGCCACAATGAACCGCCACTTACCCCCAGACATACTCCACCTCATCTGTTCCCAACTGGCCCATTCAGATGCCCGAATTTTGCGTCTCTGCAGCGAGGTCATGGCAAATACTGGCGAAATCATGCCGGTTTTGACAGCTTCACCTTCTATCTTTCTACGAGGCCGATAACCTGGAGGAGCTCACCATGACACTAGAGCAATACATCGACAGGACCAGAATGCCCCGCCTATCGCTATCGCCTTAGCCATTCAAAGGGCCACTGCCTGCCAGACAGTGCTCTTCTGGAACTAGAAGGCCATCTAGCCGATTGATTGATTGATTGATTGAAATTTAACGTCTCATCACGTGAGACGTGCCGGGCGCAGTGCCGGCATGGTCAATGCTAGTCGAATCTATGTTACAGGGGACTGTCTTCATCTAACATTCCTGTTCAGTGCGATGGGCAGACACCATCTAGCCGATTATGGCAGGGATCTGTAACTGTTGCAGGATCACGTATTACAGGATCACGTGACCTGAGCGATGAAGGCTATAATTATGTGAAAAGCAACGCAGAGGACAGAAGAGAGAAAAAAAATCTTGAGAAAGAAGAGATCTTCCACAGTTACACAATCTTCAATCCACAACCATTTCTGCAACAGTAACCGATATTACGAACGGCATACGCCAAAATTTTGCCCAGTACCTTATTGCCGTTGAGGAGCAGCGTGACATCTTGAACAGAGGTGCGGATTCATTGTTGTACGAGACGTCGTATCGCGCCCCCCTCAACTTCAATAAATCACTATGTGCAACGGACAATGCTTACCGAGGAGGGCGCTACTGTGTCGCCTTTCGATTATTTCTTTGATTGACATGGATTAACATTGAGTCGCGTATATCACCGAGTCGCGCTCTCTTTCAACTTTTCTAACCTTTAAACTTTAACGTACAACATGGTCTAATGGAACACTTCTTAAGACCTCGTACAATAAGATAAAAGTTACAACGACGGTTATGGCATTTTCAGTCTGACATCAAATGCGCCTTGAGACGAGCTTGCTGTTCCGCGAATAGTGTCGAATGTGTCAAATACCTTTGAAAGGAGTTGTCAGACCTTATAACTACCAAAAATACCTCATTCTACAGCGAGTGGGTCCCCCGTCTTTTGACAGTCAATTTGGTCCAACAGGAGTCCGAGATGAAGTATCCGCAATACTGAACTTATAGTTGCATTGAACTACCTACCCTCGCCAGCCATGGGCATCCTGAGGTCTAATGACATCTCAGAGTTTCTCATTCTTAGACTTCCTCTTCGCCAGGTTCCTCTCCGCACTCAAGACCAATGCCACGTGATGACTTAATGCAACGATGTCTCCTGCCTCGTCTAGAATCACCACCTCGAGGTCTTGCCGGCCCTTCTCAATCTTCTTGGCGCGGACCCGCACGAACAGCCAGTCGACGCCCTCAGCCGGTAGAGCCTTCTTGATATCCAGGTTCAATACCAGAGTAGGATACCAGAACGGAGGCGGGGTGCTGTCCTCACTTCCCTCCTGCTCGGCGCGCTTTAATGACATCGTCTCGATGATCTGCGGCCACAGATCGCAAACCAGGCCCAAACTTTCTTGTGTGAATTTCTCACCCGATGTGAAGCGGATCCACTCATCACACAGACCGGGCGATACCTGTCCAGCAAGGGGAACATACTGTCGCGCACGGTTCAAGACACGACGGAACTTGGGAAATGGTCGGTCCTTCTGCTCAGTCCAATTCACATCACCACCGTCCTGTGCAAGTCTGGCCAGGTCGACAGGCGGTGGAGCTGGGTCCAACGACCATGCCGTTTCGAAAGATGGTCCGCTCTCGGTGTTCATGTTGGAATTAGTGATATAGCCAACGACTTCTTCGCGGCCATCCTGGGTCAATGCGACATGGATGGTAGAGGTCTGGCGGCCGAGCTTGCCATCGCGGACTGTGACGGTACAGGGCCCTACTTGAGTTCGTCGCAGAAACTCCAAGTGTAGGGTGATGGTGTGAGGTTGCTTTTGAGCCGCGAGCACCGTGTTGAAGTGAGTGGCGGCGACCTGCAAAAGGACGGATGTGACGATCCCACCATGGGGAACTGTTCAATCATGAGAGTGAGAGAGTGGGAAGTTGTTTCAAACACACTTACCTGATCCTACACACCAGTCGAGGTTGAAATTGGCCGTGTACGTATGCGAACTAACGGCTTTCACTTCCATGGCCTTTGCGAACGTCGCAGTCATTTCCAACATGAGGACTTGTGAACCGCCCCTGAAGATTTCGGTGCAATAAGGTTATCCTACTCAGTTGGAGTTGATGTGGCGGTGGGGTGCCGAGGTTGTCAATTGCTTAGTGGACTTCCCCGGATTCTGCAACTCCAGAGGGCTCTTACCAATCTCGAAGAAGGTTAGTCCACAAAACTGTTACGAGGTTGAAAGCCGAAACCCCGCTCCCTCCCATCCCCCTGTTAGGTACCTATGGGCCGCGCTAATGCTCCAACTATGCCCAAAATAGGCAAAGTGGCATGGCCCAACCCACAACATTGTACCTCTTTTAGCACCTTCGCTCCCACTACGACGGGGCCAGTTGAAGCTATCGCGAGAGTTATTTCCTCTACTATTGCCCCTTTCTATGGTGTTTTCTGCTCGTGAAGATCACTGGCTTTACAGCTAAACAAGTGATGGCCACCCGCCTGACGACCTTCCTCGAGCTATCACGATGTCTTTTATATGCAACGTTTGGTGCTTACGCTATAAGATTTGCTCTCCACCGCCTCGGGTTCGGGCGCCGCATTACCAAACGGAAGCCACCGATCGATGAAGACGTCCGCTCACTCCGGCTCGAATGGGCGGAGCTAAACCGTGACTGGACCCTTGAACAATAAGAGCAAATAATATCGACTGTTGAAACATGGGTCACTGGCGGTACTCATCGACGCCAGTACGTCACAAGGCGCCCTGGTGAAGAGAACCATCCCGACTGCGTAGTAGACCAACCACGGAAGAAAAGGGGGTGGATATTTTGGGGTGGTTTTTCAGAGGCAACGGTAAAGGCGCCCGGTGACTTTTGGAAAAAGGATTGGGTATCAATTGATGCCGAAGCCTACTGGGCCCACATAGTACTAGCCATTGATGGATGGATTCATCTCTGCCTAAAAGACGATGGCCGAAATTAGTACTGATGCAGGACGGTGCTTCCGCCCATAGTATCGCGGCCACGATTAAACACCTGTCAGAGTGGAACATATATCAGTACATGGCCGCCCAATTCCCCTAACCTAAATCCCATAGAAAATGTTTGGAACTGGATGAAGGATTCTATCGAGGAACACCTCGGCCTTAACGGCAGCCCCTCGTATGATGTATTGAAGGGCTACGCATTAGAGGCCTGCGAGGCAGTTCCAGAGCAGTGGCTGCGCGAACTACTGGCTTTTATGCTCCCACGTTGGGAGGATTTTATAGAGGCCAATGGCTTTTATATAAAATGGCGAAAAACATGTTTGGACATACTGGTTTGGTGTGGAATTACTAGTTTAGGTATAGTGTAGAATATAGGGAATACATGGCTTGGGCGGGTTTTCCTATCCGTCACACGTTCTAGTGCTCGAAATATCCCGTGTAGATTTTGAATGTTCACTGTAAATTCTGTTTCAAAGCTGGCTGTTTTCATACCTGAAAAGAATCCAAGATATGCTTCACTTGACGATGCCCGGTCCACGCAGTTGGCCAGCGTGCTTGCTCTTCTAGCGAAGCGCCTGGACAGTGTGTTGGAGGTTCATAATAAGCGAGGTAGATAACTTTTATGAACCCTTGTGTGGAGGCATGTGGATGAGTTATTTCTCGCTATTCTGTTTCAGACATGATGTTCATGTAGCCCGCTCGTATAAACAGGATACCGAAAATTGTACAGAGTATCGGCAGTCTTGATATACCCTTTTGCTATGCTCAAACTTCAATGGTTGAATGTTCGGCTGAAACATGGAAATGCTTTGGTAATAGTGTATTCTGGAGCCTAGCTGGACAGAATTTGACTTTGACTGCGCGGATCGCCGAACGCATTGCCTTTCGGCATTTGCGAGGAGCCAGGGTATTCCTAGTTGTACTCTGGCGTTCCGTCCGCATGTACCACATTTACTTAAGTCACGTTAGAGATGCCGACAGTCGAAGATTCCGGGTGATCCGATGGCATGTGGCAAACTTCGTCTGCCGAGAACGGTACCGAAGAAGCGACCGGACGACTATACAAAAGGGGCGACTGCGTCTGACGTTCCAACATTAGTGTTACAGCATCTCTTCAGATAACACGAAGAGTTGAATGGAGATTATCGCAAGCATAAATTGACTCGATCATCGTATGACAATATGGCCCAAAGCCAAGATATATGCATAGACCATGTCATCCGCAGACTGGCAAATACCCACACAGACACTGTCCTCCTCTCCTATCCTTCTCTTGAGGGACACTATGACAACTACACCGGGGAGGGTCTCAAAGATGTGACGGATGCTGCCATCAGCGCCTTGCCCTCCTGGCTGAAGGATATCGCCAGGAATGGAGGAGCAAGAGAGGCGAGCGAGGTGGTGGTTGGAGTAGTAGGTGTCTCGAACCTAGAATGCTACATTGCATTCCTTTCCCTTCAGCGCCTGGGGATAACGACAATGTTGATGTCACCACGCCTCGCTGATCAGGGGTTTGCCCACCTAATACGGACACTGGGCTGTAAGATAGTCATGGCATCTGGGGCTTCCCTCGAGGTGCTCGCCCGTGTCAGAGACTCGGCTCAACTGGATGTGGAAATCATCCCGATGGTCGAGGTAAAGGAGCTGAAGAATTACCGACACGACAAAATTGATGAAATACGTGCCCTGGACCCCCGAAATGACGACGAGACACCCGGTATCATTATCCACACTGGGGGCACAACAGGACTTCCCAAACCGGTGAAACTTCGTTCAGCGGTCTGGATTCGACAGGCCATCGCCGTAACATACCGACTGCTGTTCAATTTTGACATGCTCAGCACCTTGCCCATATTCCACAGTTTTGGGCTAGCAACTATGATCCGCTGTCTAACCACTGGAAGACGGTTATCTCTTCTCCATGCATCAAGACCCATCACCGTCTCGAGCATCATCGCGGGGCTCGACAAGACGCAGGCCATGGCATTGGCTACGGTGCCCTATATTCTGAAGTTCTTCAGTGAGACTGAGGGAGGCGTGGAACGTCTGGCCCAGCTAAGTAGAGTCGTGGTAGGGGGTGCTGCCACACCGGATGAGTTGGGAGAGCGTCTTATAGGCGCGGGTGTGAAGCTCATCAGCGCCTACGGACAAACCGAGTGCGGAGCCTTGATGGAACAATCGGCCGACCAGTGGAATTGGTACGTGGCCATGCCGCACAACGAAAGCTTCTTGAAATTCGAGCCGGTGGAAGACAATCTATACCACCTGATCATCCTTCCTGGCCTGGCGACGAAGGTCTTGTCGAACCGCCCGGACGGTTCGTACGCCTCTAATGACTTGTTTCGATCACATCCAACCGACCCACGCAAGTGGAAGTTTGTCTCGAGGTATGACGACATTATTGTGCTCTTGAATGGTGAAAATGCGGATCCGGCCCCTATCGAACAAGCCGTAGCGAGCAATCCTAATATTCGAGTCACTATAGCTTTCGGTGCCGGCCGGGATTCACTGGGGCTTCTGGTAATCCCCTCAAGCAATGCATCAGGGCTTTCTCGCGAAGAGCTCGTACGCAGCATCGTACCAAATCTTGAAAGGGGCAACGCACTCGTCTCTGCGTATGCGAGGGTAGCCCCTGACGACGTCCTCGTTGCGAGTCCGGAAACAGAGGTGCCCATGACGGACAAGTCTACGGTGCAACGATCTGTGCTCCTCCGACAGTTTGCTGCCGAAATCGAAAGTCACTATATCAAGAGGGAGAGCTCGAATGCTCATGGCGGCCAAGCAGACCTCTCGGACGTTGAAGTCGCGCAAGTCGTACGCCGCTGTGTCGAGACGGAGTTACGACAGGAGGAAACCGACGAAAAGACACCATTGTTAGTAAATACCGACTTCTTTTCACTGGGCATGGACTCTTTGCAAACCTCACGAATACGCGCCCGCCTGCTCCGCAACATTGATATGCGTGGACACCACCTAGCTACCAATGTTATTTTTGATTATCCTAGCATCAGCCTACTTGCGGAACACATCATCAACATTCACAAGGGCCATAAAAAAATCACCAGACCCACTCAAGCTGCTGCGGAGGAGCTTGTGCACAAGTACAGTCAATTTGCCTCTGTGGAGGCGGGTACTGTTAGAATGGGTTCCCAACGAGTTGTGGTAAGTGCAAAGACCTTTGACCATGCGTATCGGCTGCTTATAGCTACCAGCTCCTCACCGGTGCAACGGGATTCATCGGTTGTCACGTTCTACATTCCTTACTTGCACAGGAAAACGTATTCCAAGTGTATTGCCTCGTCCGAGCCACCTCGGACGACGCAGCAGCTTCACGCATTGAGAAAGCCCTTCAGGATGCAGGTATATATGACGAGAAACAAAGCTACAAAATCAAAGCACTGGCATGCAACCTCGGCGACGATCACCTGGGACTTTGCCGCAGTCAGTACGAATCAATGCAGATATCCGTGACCACCGTAATTCACGCAGCGTGGGCCGTTAACTTCAACATGAAGCTGGAGAGTTTCGAAACCCCATCGATTGCGGGTGTGTCACACCTGCTGAACCTCGCGATGCGTTCACCACTCGAGCCAAAGCCGACATTTGCCTTCATCTCTAGTGTTGCGGCCGTGATGCGGGCCAGGCCATTACCCATCCGCGAGGTTCGGCACGGGTGGGCTGGTGTTTCGGAAATGGGCTATGGGCAGTCCAAGTGGGTTGCTGAAGAGGTGTGCTCAGCCGCCGCTGAACATTGTGGCTTACCGGTGCAGATCATCCGTGTTGGTCAAGTGGCGGGCGACACAAGATATGGCATCTGGAACCCGTCCGAGGCGATTCCTGCCACCGTGCAGAGTGCATTGACTATTGGAGCCCTTCCCATCATCGAGAGTGGTGACCAGGAGAACTACTGGATCCCTGTTGACATTGCTGCTTCAATCATTGTGCAGCTCGCACTTCCTAGCCGACAGGCCCCTGGTGCTACCAAGCAATCACTCTCCATCTTTCATGTCGTCAATACAGTACCTCTTCGCTGGAACACGGAGTTCTTGCCTACACTTCAAAGACACGGCCTTTCCTTTGAGATGATCCCCGGGCGTGAGTGGGTGCATAGACTGGAGAAGTCCAACCCGGACCTGCGGCTCAATCCCCCCTATCGACTGTTGGAGTTCTTCAAGCAGAGGTACGGACACATCGGAGACGAAGAAGATGGAGACTTGCGGTTGGATATCGCCAAGTCACGACAAGCGGCGGCGGCTTTGGACAGCGGTTTCGCGATTGACGATGAGCTGGTGGGAAAGTTTCTCAAATACTGGACCTTGAGCTCGTGGCAGGGATCAAACACGAAGTCAAATGGTACGGCTGCCCTGCATGGCAAAATTGTTGTGCGCTGAGGCGCTGTTACAGAACTTGATAATGTGTTCAAAGAGCTTGTGCTCTTCTACTACGATGTTTCAAAGAAATCATTCGTTGCTGCCCAGTGTGCCGGTAATATGGGCGCCAATTCTACATTCTACGTCCAACTTCCGATTGATAATCATCTTTCACCGATACCACGCGATACCATACCGAGGGCTATATTCGATGCATTCCTCAAGAGGTGTAGGTAGTCTCCGAGTTTCTAAATATTCCTGAATTGACTTTGGTCCTCATATAAGGCTTTGCTTTAAAATACATCGTCCACAGTAACTATCACGTATTAATCAATCTCATGAACAAGGCCACCTTCCCCGTAAGTCGCTGCCTCCCAGCCAAAGCTGAAAGGCAGAATCAGATAGAAACTGACTCAGCCCTCAAATAAGGCAAAAGTATTGGCTGTTAAGCCAGGTGTTACGGGCCTAACCGGGACTCGAACCCGGGACCTCTCGCAGACAACTAAGGGTGAGCCCTAAGCGAGAATTATACCGCTAAACCATCAGGCCGATGTTTGGTGATAGGATTGTGCGAAGAGGCACATTAAGTCGTCTGTGTGGTGGGTATGGCTTCTGTGAGTAGGGTAACCGGGTGGGCGCCATGGGGCGTCACCAACCCAAATACTATGCTCATACCCACTTGCCGGTCGCTCTATGAAACTGAAGTAATGATTTTGGGTTCACTTGACTGTCGTCTGTCTATCAGAAAGTGGTGTCAGACTCTGTCAACAGAGGATCGTTGTTTTGCCCTTGGGTCGCTTAGAGGATGCTACACTATTTTCAAGATGAGCATGTTATCAGCAATTGACGCTGAAGGTTGGACCAGCGCCTTGCTACTAACATCGTTTTCCCTCATTGTATGTGAACAATCGTTGGATTTCAGTCCCTGTATTAAATTAGGGAGGAAACACTCCGTTAGAACTGGGAAATGCGTAGGAAACCCTTGGGGCCGCATTACCCTAGCAACGATGGGAAGTTACTACGCCGACAAGTTGCTCCCGTGTATTCAATCGTATAAAAATGGTTTATTGGTTTTTCAAAAAGAGGCAACCCAGGCCAAGAGATTGCTCCAACCTCAATTCGCCACCCGTGCTATTGGAGCTTGAAGCAAGCTCAGGTCACATCCCCTTCCCACCACAAACCAAAACGTGCTCGTTGACGTAGAATGTGAGACAGGATGAGACAGGCCTGCTCCATTGATCCACTAAAATATGGCCTGCGCATTAGGTGGGGAAGAGACGCCACCGGGCATGTTGAACGGCATAGAAGACACGAAGAAGGTCCAGCGGTTCAGCTCCTTGCACGTCTCCGCGAGCTTCTCCAGATCAAACAGTTCGCCTACCATGACATCAGGACAGTTATGTGGCACGCAGGTCGAGACAGTTGACTCACCAATAGGCATACCCCACCCAGGGATGAGATACTCATGTAGTATGAGATCTTGGGAGACTGCAGGCCACACCTCCCAACTCGTAGCATCTCCGGCCAAGGCAGCAAACCCCGAGTCCCAAATCCACCTCAAGACGTCCAATGTAGCCTCGACGCCGGCGTGCTGGGGTTTTGTAGAAGCTGCATGAGCCTTCTTGGCATCGGCATCCATTTTCTGGTCCCATTCCTTGGTCATACCCACGCGGACCAGTAAGATATCGCCCTTCTCAAAGATGATGTTACACTCCTTTGCAATCTGCTGCATATCTTGCAGCTTAATTACGTGCTGCGTAAAGGCGGAATATTCAATGCCCTTCTTTTCGGCCCATGATGCGTAGTCGATGAGGACCCCGCGTCCTGTGATACCCTCCTGAGCCCAGTGCTGAATGCCTATACGGTGGTTATCCTTGTCCATGATTTCAGCTTTTGTGGTACCGCCGTAGAAGATGCGTTCGTCTGAGCCTGAGCTGGCCCGCATGCCAAAGTGGCGAAGACCGTCCCATTGGCTGCTCTGTTCTGCCTCTATCGTTAATGTCTGACACGGGTATCAGTAGTCACAGTGATGGACTGGACGTACGCGGATTCATTGTGTAGATATCATCGAAGCAGACACCTTCAAAGGTCGATATGATTTCATGCTGGAAAGGCTTCCTGCCAAAGGCTGGATGCTCTAGCTTGGTGAGGTCCCACCCTAGATTGACGCGTCTCCCGGTGAGGATCTGTGATGCGGCCGCTTTTTGTACCCGATCTTGGGTGAGAAGTACAAGTCGCCCGAGACCTTCCTCGTGACTGCCAGGCTCGCCAATCCAGACACGCTTGGGGTCTGGGAGCTCGTCGAAACTCAGGTCCATGAGAGACGTGGGCGCCATGTTGTAATGTCGTGGTACTCTGCAGGGTAACTATAAAGCAGGCAAAGACAGTGAATCAATATATATAATGAGGGAGATTCTCGCCAAGGTGCTCAATGACGACGTTGTAACGCATTTATCCGAGGGAGAGTCTTTGGCTCGGAGCCTCTCCGCAGATTACCCTCTTACAGTGCCCTATTTATCCTATGACTGATGTGAAGCACCATAATATGCAGCGACAGAATACAGAAATCAACCACGCCTATCGGAAAGCCACAAGGTGCATGTGATGTTGCAGTGAAACCCCGCTGGTGTTGATCATACATGTGCGGTTACTACCGTTATCCAGCAAGTTTCGCATACACCCTTTCCCCATATTGCAGCCAATAAGGCGTTCTCAACACTGAGGTGATGAGAGGCAAAGATGACCATAACGAAGCTCAGGCCCAGCGAAGCCCAAGTAACAGTAGAAGACCCAGTACGGTGCCATGCCCAACCCCATTTATTCTCCACATCCCATTTCCGTTTTACACTGCAGCTAAGCACGTAGCCGTCATCTCCAAGCCGAGTCTTTCTATGTACCATGGCAAAACCAGGCGACCAGACAAGTCGCTATAATCGACTAGTCATTGCTTTCGTTGCCCTGGGATCGACAGTGAGTCTTCTTCATAATACAATGCCACCATTTCGTTGAAGTCTGGCTAAGACATTGATACTTGGAGACATATGGGTATGGTGCATCTGTCATCGGCAGCACCATCGGGCAGCCTGGCTGGTACACCTTTTTCCAGCTTCCACGGCACGGCGAGCCTGGCTACGGCACTATAACGACGCCCGTAATTGCCACAGCCAATGGCATCTTCAGCGCGGGAGCTGCCGTCGCTTGCCTTGTCCTCATGTGGTCCGGCGATTGCTTTGGCCGAGTACGAAATATTCAAGCGGGTTGCTTGCTGGGCATCCTCGGCGGCGTGCTCCAGGGCGGTGCCGTCAATTTGGCCATGTTACAAACAGGCCGCTTCATCATGGGAACTTCTATCGGAATAATGGCCACCATGACGCCCATGTACTTGTCTGAGATGTCGAGTCCTCTATCCAGGGGCTGGCTGGTGGGACAACATGCCATCTTCCTCGTCTTTGGCTACATGCTCTCGGCCTGGATTGGCTATGGCCTCTATTTCTTGCCCAATACCTCGTTCAGTTGGCGCTTTCCTCTTTGTTTCCAAGTCTTCTTCCCACTCGTTCTCCTGGCTGGATCGCCTTGGGTGCCCCCTTCGCCTCGCTGGCTGATTTCCAAGGGGCGCCACGACGAGGCTTGGGGTGTTCTCGTGCGTCTCCGCAGGTCTAGTGAAGATCCAGACGATCTTGTGGCCAAGAAAGAGTTCCGTCAAATCAAGGAACAGCTAAAACTTGACCACGAGAAGCTGTCCGCTTGGGGAGGTAGCCCCTGGAAAGCAGTATTTGCCAAGAAGAGCTACCGCAAGCGTATGATCATTGGCTTCCTGACCCAGTGGGGTGCCGAGTTCGGTGGTCCCCTCATCATCGTGAGTTTGAATAGACACTATTCCCCCTCGAAACCGCACGCCCGATAAGTGCTGACAGGTCCAGAACAACTACTCTGTCATCCTATATCAAGGGCTTGGCCAGACCAGATCAATGCCGCTGCTTCTATCCGCCCTCTGGCTAACAACCGCCGGTGTTATATATAACCCTGGCGGGGCTTGGCTGCACGATAAGTTGAATTCCCGTAGATGGATGTTTATGACGGGTTTCACAGGTATTGCCATTACCACTTCTGGCTTGACAGCTATGATTGCATGCTTCGCCGGCACCGACAACAAGGTCGGGAACGCCATGGGCGTTGTCTTCATGTTCCTCTACCTATTCTTCCAAGGCACCTTTTGCGACACAACCATGTACATCTACGTGTCCGAGATCTTCCCTACCGAGATCCGATCTATTGGCATGGGGTGGTCCCTTTTCGGACAATTTTCCTGTAAGTTCGTCCTCATGATTCTTGTTAACACCTAATGCTGAATTGCAGTGTCCTGCTCAGCCACAATTATTCTGTTGCAGACTGCCCCGATTGGATTTGCTGCCGTCGGGTGGAAGTACTTCCTCTTGGTTATCTGCTGGAGCGTCGTCTTTGTCCCCATTATCTACTTTTACTTTCCAGAAACCGCACGGATGAGTCTTGAAGAGCTTGAGTAAGTGACTCCCTCATTCTTCGTATCTGAGGGGTAGCAAAACCTGTAACAAGTAGTCTTCTCTGCAGAAATATAATTTCAACACCAAAAAACAACAACATATGCCTAGCATTTACTAACGCGGATAACTGGACAGGAAACAGTTTGGTGACGAGGTCGCTGTGCATGATACCACTGCTTTAGGAACAGAGGAACACAGTGAGCAATAAGAAACGTCCCTGAGATCATAATCAATGGTGGAGAAACATGCAAAAATAGCATGGAATCAATTGGACTGAGTAAATCCAGGAGGCTACTGCAAGTGGGAGTGGCGAGGGACGAGCCCGCACGTATTCAGTTCAAGTACATTACTTAACCTTTATTGGTAAGTGCGTACAAGATTGCTAATTATATTTCTCTATATAAACTCATTATTCAAAATATGGATAGAAGAGCTCTCAAGACGTGAGGGACGTTGGAATCTCCCTGTAATTCACCCTGCGAGATGAAACGTCGATATACAGGCATAAAGTTTGATTAAACCTCCGCAGGAGCCTACTTGACTGAGGAGGTAGTGAATGGAATCATATGAGCCACTCGATAAGTTTTTGTATGTGACTATCTGCCTTGCCTGAAAGCATCTGAGTCAACGTGTCAGAACCTTGCTCACCCTCAGATACCTCTCCCACCACCCTATAAATAACTAGTATCTGAACATACAAAATTCATGTAAAATGGGGGTGTAGACTGCCATTCTTTCCGTGTCTTTGTCTGCGAGAATGTCATTGCGGCAGTGTTATTGCTCTCCCTCAGATTTAACCTCCCACTTCTTCTTAATTGTGTTCAAGTCAGACTGGAGCACGATTTGGTCATTGAGCAAAATCTCGAGAGTATCGACACTGTTAGAAAATTACGAGTATACAGCAGATATTTGAGAATTGATGCCGGGTAGCTACAGGGTATATTCGTGGAGTAAAGAGTAATAGAGTATAATAGGTTGTTATTGTGATATATTGTGAAAGTGTATGCATAGGTGTTGCGTGCCCCAGGCACACCGCCTGTGTGCTAGGTGCAGCGCTTGGGATATTGCCCATAGATAACCCTTCGGTAGCTGGAGCCTTTGGGACTTAGTCCCCATCATCATCCCCAATACAACCCTCTTGCCTGTATTGCCAACAGTAGGTTTGTATGTAGGTGTGTATTCCGGTATGTGCATCAATGTGTTATCTAAGTCTATCGAGAGGGGAATGAGGCTTTTACTTAAAAGTATGAGTTCACTGTTAGATTTCTTTATTACGAATCTAATTCCTTTATTAAGGCCGAATTTGTTCTTTCTTTATCTGTGAAATTCCTCAGTTTCTTTGTTTTAATCACTTATTCTTTGAATTTGTTTATTCCTTTATTATTTGTATTCTTAATAACGTCACCCACAGGTCATTGCCCCACACGGGTCTTTGCCCAACTTTTCAAGAAATCTTGACTTTCCATCTTTATTTATACAATTCTTCCCTTCCACAACATGGCACGCAAATCTAGTGAAGCTAATCTTCAATTAGCCATCCAAACTAAACGACGCGATCCTCACCTAAGTTGGAACAAGCTTGGTAAAATCTTCAAAGTCGACCATAAGACATTGAAGCGCCGTTACGAAGGCGTACAACCATTACACATTACTAACATGTCCAAACGGAAAATGACCGAAACCGAAGAGAATAAGATTACCCGACGCGTAATTGAGCTAGATTCGCGCACTTTTCCTCCCCGGCTTCGATACGTTGAAGAAATGGCGAATATCCTCCGACACGACCGCGACGCGTCACCCGTCGGCAAGAACTGGGCCTCAGCTTCGTACAGCGACAACCAGACCTCCGGACGCGTTTAAATCGTCGAATCGATTACCATCGGGCATTCTGCGAAGATCCTGTCGCGTATCGCGGTTATTTTAAGCGTGTTGCGGACACAATAGCGAAGCACGGCATCCAGCCGGAGGATATCTACAACTTTGACGAGACGGGCTTTTTAATGGGCATGATCTCAACCGGCATGGTCGTTACGAGTACCGAAAGACGTGGAAGGCCTAGGCAAGCCCAGCAAGGCAATAGGGAATGGGTTACTGTCATTCAGGCGGCCAATTCCCAAGGCTGGGCGGTGCCACCGTACATCATCTTCGCGGCCAAAGTTCACCTCGCTTCGTGGTATCGCGACACCACATTACCGGGCAATTGGGTCGTTGATCTATCCCACAACGGATGGACAACGAATGATATTGGTCTCAGCTGGGCAGCTCACTTCGATCTGCACACACGCGATCGTACGAAGGGTGTCAAACGCCTCCTGATCCTTGACGGTCACGAAAGCCATCACTCGATGGATTTCGAACAATACTGCAAGGACCATGGCATCATTACCCTTCCTATGCCTGCCCATTCGTCCCATAAGCTCCAGCCTCTCGACTTGGTGCCTTTTAGTGTTTTGAAACGGGCGTACGGTGTGTTTGTTGAGGGTTTGATGCGACGGCATCATACCCACGTTGCGAAGGAGGATTTCCTTGCCGGTTTTTTGGAGGGGTTTGGCGCTGCTTTTACTGAACAAAACATCAGATCTGGTTTCGAAGCAGCTGGAATTGTCCCTTTTGACCCCGACAGGGTTATATCTGCCCTGGATGTTGCAGAAGTCGCGCGTACACCCTCTGCCGACCCAGAACTCCTACCCCCTATTTGGACTTCTAAGACACCTACTACCACCCTTGAAGCCGAATCGCAGTCAACGTTGATTAAGAATAGCGTTCAGAGGCATCAAGAAAGCTCTCCGACGCATATTCTTCATTCAATTGACTCGATTGCAAAGGCTACGCATGCAATGATGCAAGAGAATGTTATCTTGCGTCGCGAGAACGAAGAGCTTCGTGAGACTAATCATGTGCTAAGCAAACGTCGCAGAACCAAAGACAAGCAAATACAGTATGGTGGGCTACTTAATATAGAAGATGCACAAGTTCTACGGGCTATTAGGGGTGATATGGGTTTGGAAAGTGAGGAAGAGGGTGAAAGTAGTCGTCCTACAAGGAGGAGGGCAACGGGTGCTAGGCGCTGTGGCATTTGCGGAGGAACTGGACATAATGCGCGAACTTGTCAGGCAGATGTAGAAACAGATAATGAAAAGAATTCTGATTAATTTCTTGGATGAATACGGGTTGTTGTTGATCTATCTAAGATTAAAGGTTGGGAGGTCGTGAAAAGTTGGGCAAAGACCCGTGTGGGGCATTGACCTGTGGGTGACGTTTACAGTTAAAGATTCTCTTATTTCTACATGTCGGCTGGTGTAGTTGGTCACTTCGCTGGTAGATAAGTCCCGATTTGAGCCTCGCCCACTTGGGTCGGTGACGAGTCGCGGGTTCGAATCCCGCAGCTGACACACAAGGGGGTTTAGTCAACCCTTACGGCGCGCTGCCCACCTTGTTGACTTCGCTTACCTAGCGATAATAGGGAGATTGGTGCAGTTTAGGATTACGAGCATCCTAGCCAGTCGACCGTCAAGCACTACGTCGGCGGAATATAACTCGACAGCCGGTCCAGAATTCGAATCGTTAATCCGACCCCTTATCGGACCTCGCCTATCCGATAACGCTCGTCGGCGAACCCGTCCCCTCACGATAGAAGGCGCGCAGCACGCCCTCTCGCCGCGATTCTTGCGAGCGTCTGACCACGTTACGGTCTATCCACTTGAGCGTATGGTTGAGATGTATACGCTCGACGAGAACCCCAATTAGCAGATACTACGACTTGTCGCGACAAAAAAATAGTCGAGCATCTTCTGCACATCAGCAGCATCCCACCCCTGAGGACGAATTTAAGTGCCACATTACCACACTTATCGGTAGTTCAGGCAGGGGTTGTAGCACAGACTTAGGGAGGGACAGGAGGTTTAGTAGTCATTTGGCTACAAGTTTACCTGTATAACCGCCCGACGCGGCTTAAGGGCCCGCTATATCATCTATAGCCCCTTAAGGGAGTACTTGTAGAGGTACCGAGGGTTAACACCTACGGCGTATTTAATAATATATTTCTACATCGGTAATAAAGCGGTCTCTTCTATTTAAGGAGAAATCCTTTATTATCCTATAGACACATGGTATTTGACTTTGGAAAAAAACGTCTAGGAATCTGGGCCGAGCTAGACTACGATGTCGGCCGCGTAACAGCTAAAACCTATCCTGAAAATTATCAACTAAGGGAAGGGTTGGCACAACCATGGATAAAGAAGACGTCACTAGCATGCCAACCTGACCGGAATTTTCGATTAGGATAGGAGCCTCGCGAGCAATGGAATTCTTAGTGCTTCAGAACGCGCTCAAAAATTCGTAGATGTTGGCAGAATGTAGACTTTGGTTTAATGTCAACAGGATAACATTGGACCTGGTGTTTGATGCTCATCATCTGCAACATGAGGCTTGGGGGATACTCCCCTTTTACCCCATCCCTGAGGTAGTCAATGCAGTTCTGTCAAGGGGAAGGACCTATAATCATGTTGACAGTAAGACGTATGGATCGGATGGATGGTTGGTCCTTGCCACTGGCTGGGGTAAAAGCTTTCTTACGAGTTCGGCGCCACAACTAGCACTGGAAGGCAAAATAACCCTGATCACTTTGAAACAACATCGGCGAAGACACATTTAAAATAAGCTCGTGGTCAAAATGCCGGTACGTCAAGGAGGGGTATCTAACAGCATATGAGCCCCCTTCTTCATCCCCACCTCTTCGGCCTCTTCGCTTCTTTTGATGATCCTATATAACAAAAATACCATTTCTGGCTTCATCATGACCAAAATTATTACTGTGACCGGAAGCACTGGTGCCCAAGGTGGTGTTGTTGTGAATGTAATGAAGAAGACCCCTGGCTGGCAAGTCTGAGCCATCACCAGGAAGTCAGAAAGTGATACTACGAAGAAGCTTTCTGAAGAGGGTATCGAAGTGGTCCAAGCAAGCTTACGATAAAGATTCTCCGGCCGAGGCGTATTCAAAGTACAGCTCGACATTGCTCCCTTGCGAATCCGCTCGGACACCACATCCGCAATATGCACAGGGCGTCCACGCCATATTTACCGTCACAAACTTGTGGGAACATCTGAACTTGGGCAAAACCGAAGACGAAGCTGGAGAGATCGGAGAGGATCGCGACATGAAGCTGGCCGGGGCCGCAGCGCAGACCCCTACCTTCGAGCACTACCCATGGTTCACCACACCAAGCGCAAAGCTTGAATCAACAACTAACATATCGTTCCTCACATTGAATGCAAGGCCAACGTGGATTCCCGGATCAAATTTGAGTTACTGGAGTCGGCCAAGAAGACGACATATCTCTACTGTGGATACTACCCGCAAACACTGGCTTTCTTCCCACTTCCCAAGCCTATCGAATACGCAAGTCGCCCCCCTGTTCTGCCTATAGGTAATGGCAACATATGACCGTGGACAACACAACAATAGAAAGTATATCCAAGTCGTGCCGACCAAGCCCGACGCCAAAATCCTCCTCCCGAGCGACATGACCGTCAACCCAGGTATTTGGGTCTGCCAAGCCTTTGCCAACGTACTGAGCACCTTTGGTCGGTATGCCAATGTCGCTCTGGAGAAGTGAACCTTCCAAGAGATAATAGAAGTCTGATCGAAGGTCATGAGAAAGACGGGCGCCTTCTGTCAAGTGCTCTCTGGAGGCCTAAACGAAGCTTTGGGTCCCTGCCGGCAACGAGATTGGACTCAGTTATAGCACGGCGAATTTTGTGATCTTCAAGAAGAGAAGGAGCCATTTTGGGGCGTTAAGGACCTCGGGACCGATATAGATGAGGTGATTGGGTTCAGTAGAATGATCGAGGGGCTGAAGTACCTGTCCTAGGGAGTTGGTCATCTCCCAACATGTCATGAACATGGACGCTGTTGTTGCTTGGACCTGGCGGGGACAAGGCCTCATGTTTTTCTGTCTTTTGCTTTGAACCTTCCGGTGTCGAGAACGTCTGGCGGTGGCATATGATGTTCTATGAACAGATATATATACAGTGTAAGGTGAAGCTTTTTCCTCATTAGAAAGTAGGGTGTGGGTTTTATCAAGCAAAGTGTCGCATGACGTGAGAATCTTCGAACTCTGAGACTATCATGTGGTCGCAGAATCTGTTTGGAAAACGAGAAAAGTATGCCTGGAATGGTTGCTATGCACACTGTTCCTCCTACCACTGACTCTGGACTGGCACTGGATAGCGTTCTGGTGGTCGAGTTGCCCCCGAGACATTCTGAGGTAAGCTCCACCCCAAAACCGATGCAATGCAAGCCCAAGCATCAAACCAGTTGCAGCGAAACATATTATCATGAATTGGGTCTTCCATCGGCATAATTAGGCACCCATTGATGTCGAGACTTGTCATAAGTTGTCACCAAGAACCCCTCCAGCTGTTAACCCAAGCCCCACCATCACCAGTACTTCGACCTTTGACTTTTGTCGCAACTTCTTTCGTCGCCTCTTCCTCCCTCCCCTCCCAATTGGTAGTCTCAACCATAAAAGTCCCTCTTTTATCTCGACACCTATCCATAAATTAATACTTGTGCTGCTCAGCCTTGGAGCCCAACACCGACGAAAAGTGGAGACGAAACAACTCACTGCCGAAACCAACGCTGCACCTCCAAACACCTGACAGGACTGGACGCTTGCTCAGGTTTGTCAATGGTGCACTCATACTGCATCATCGAGAACAGCTTGCACTTGGCCAGCTCAATATCGCCGCCCTTGCGCTTCCGGCCCGTCAGATCCGTTTGGATTTCGGATTCCAGCGCATCGGATGCGAAGACGCGGCACGGTGGTGTCATCTTGCGTTTGTGGCGGGGAAGATCATTCAACGGTCTGATAGCATACGAGGACAGGCTTGAATGAGAGATTGAAACAAAATGGATGCTGCGCCTGCGCAACACGTTGGTGCGCGATTGCTGGGCGAAATCGAAGAGGGTAGTCTCGATGAGGTAAGTTGGATCGCTTTCTGCTCTGGTGCTTGGCTTCAATTCGTCAACGCTGGAGTTGAAGTCGTCACACCTGACATGGGACAAAGCTTCACCACTCCGCCTCACTGCGTTATCTTATCGCCTATTTCACCTCACTACACCCAACTACATCCCCGTCTCGTAACTTAACAGCTAACCGCTATTAAACAACAGCTTATCATGGTACTTCGCACTTCAAGTCTCCTTACCAAATCGTCCTCTCACCCTCCCCTCCCCTTCCCAGCTCTCTCCGCCCTCGCATCCCGCTACCAGAAAGCAACCCAATCTGCCCCTCCCCCCATCCTCTCGCTCACCGGCCGCTACCTCGCCTTCCTGTACCACCTCATCTCCACCCTTATCGCCGCACCGCACTGCTACGCCGTCGTAGTCGTCGATGCAGACTACCGCTTTGATGTGACACGTATCGTTGTCCGAAATAGCAATGATAATGGCAGCACTAGCGGTGCCTCGTTCCAAAATCCGCAGTCAGACGACGGGAAGGTGAAAGTGAGCAGCTCTTACCCCGCCACCACGCAAGACCTGAAGCACCTCTACGTCTACCGCCCTGCCCGCTCACCGGCCGCTGTCAAGGCTGCGGTGTCGTCTGCAGCCGAATACATGTTGTACGCGGCGCACGGGAGTCGGGATCGGGCCTGGTGGGGAACCGTTGTCATCAACGGTACTGGGGGCGACGTGAATGCGATTTGGAAGGGCTGGCTTGAGGTCAGGCGGGAGGAGATTGCTGGGTTCGGGGTGGGTATGTGTGTGGAGGAGGCGCTTAAGGAGCGGGAGAAGAGGCAGGCTACTGCGGATGCGCGTGGGTGGGAGGCGGTTGCGGCTGGGGGTAGATTGGGGGTGTATCGGTGGGATGGGTGACGTTGGTCGGCGATCCGAGGTCATGGAATGAGCTGTATGGGAATTTTTCAGACAAGGTCGTCGAGATGTTTGAACACGGTAAGATGGTGCGTGTGAGTACGGAGTCTATGAGGTACCCGCAGTGCTTTTACTTGCCATCCCCAAATCACCAATGCTGTAATGACGATATTTGTCACCCAAAAACATGTTTCAAGACGGGACTGAGATATTCTTTGATCGATGAAATCCACTCTGATGCAGCTGTTCCCTTACCCATGGTTTATCATGATCTGAGTTCAATTGATGCTGACCTGTTGTATTTAGGAACCCACGAGGGTTGCTGGGCACGTGGGCCATAGTTATGTTCAGTCAATTCCATGATGTTGATTCGAACGGCTAGCCGATTCGCTGTATGTAAGTAGCTCACTAATATCACTACTGAGATGCCGATCGCAGTGCATAATTACAAGTTTTTAGGAGTCCTGCGCTATGATATATTGAATTTACTCATTAGTAGACGTAAGAACCGCTATTCGGTGTGGGACAACCAGTACTACGTACAGGTGCAGCTGTTGAAGCCTGACTGTTACCCCAAAGAATTATACAAGACCTCGGTGATCCAACCCATGTACCTGTCTCCTCAATCCTATTTCTTCGGAGTACCCGCTTCTTTAGCCGTGGGGACACTTAGCACCTGCTCGCCCGACTCTCTCCCCTTGATCCGCTTATAATAAACCTTTAAGTTCTCCAGCCCAGCAAGGCCGTCTTCCACCTGAAAAATATCATGCAGCACAGGCCAGAAGGCAAAGTCAGCAAGTGTCATCGACGATCCAGCAATGAACTCCGCCTCTCCTGCATACCCCTCCCAAATATCCAATTCGCGCTTCAACTCTCTGATATTCTGGCTCGCTCTATGCTTGTCTAGCACGCCAAGCCCCTGTTGGAACCGGGCGAACTGTCTCGCAAGCTCGGGCTGAGATACCGTCTCGCCGCCCTTACCATATACGCGGTCGAGGTACATCATAATGGCGATATCGCCCTGGACTGCGGACTTGCCCAAATCATTATCCACGAATTTGATAGGCAGGCTCTCAGGCACCGCTCCGGCGGCGTCCTTGGATCGCTTCGCGTTTTTCCAGTTGAACAGGGGCGACAGGCTCCCCTTCGCATACCCGACCCCAAACTCAGCCAGCATCAACTGAATGCGCATATTCACCACCTTATCACCGGACGTGAACAGCCGCGGCGAAGCTGAGATATGCAGCACGTCGAACCCGATGCCGTAGAAGGTATCCCAATCAAAGTCAGCCGACTGGTTCTCCCGCCCAAACGCCTGCAGCATATTGATCGCCTCGGGCGTCTGGCCGTTAACTACCTCGTGTGCCTCGCCCCTCGTCTTGGCCTTGGCACCCTGCCCCCAGATCAGCCTGCTGTCGCGGTCCAGGAAAGTTCCTATCTGCCTGAACGTTAACGAAATGCGACCGCCGTCATACGCGAGCTCCGCCTCGGACTTTTCGCGGTCAAGGCGCTTGTCCTGCCGAATGGCGTGCAGCCAGCGCTCGTTGGTCTTCAGGCCCATTTGGCACATGGAGTTATGGGGCAGCTGAGCGCGTTGCACCTCGCGTTTTGGGCCTGGTGCCGTAGCGGACTCGGGCTTGGGGGTATCTGAGTCGTGGACCTTGGGTGGTCGTTTCGTTCGTAGGACCATGGTGCGTTCTGCGCCTAGACTAACGTTGACGATGAAGCTGCCTTTTGCGATATCAAGAGTCTTGTCGCTGTGCTCTGAGATGTAGTCGTTTCCATCACGGTAAAACTGGATCAAGGCGTGGTTGAGGGGGTGACCCACACGCTGCTGGACAATCTCTTTGATCTCATTGACTGTAGGTGAAAACGGGAGCAGTGGCGGTGATTCATCTGATGGATGTCGGTAAATAGGCATGCTCCCGTCATTGTCGACCTGCCCTTGAACGGCAACGAGTCTTGGTACTTCGCCTCCTTGATGCGACATTCTCTGCCAGCGCACCTCATCTCTTATCTTATCGAATATGTTGTTCGATAGTGGCTCTAGAAGAACGTTGTACACGATCTTGGTGTCTCCTTCGCATAATGGCTCACTCTCACCCATAAGGCTCTCTTCACTTGAATCCATTGCAGCGTGGCCTTCTACCCTATTTTGAGGCTCGTCTTTGAAATTGAGTGTGCGCTCCATGTCGTCAGCGATCGTGTCTAAACCATCCATGCCTCGAGATTCTTTGCCCGATGTGTTGAGTTTTTCCCTTGTCAATCCTGATTTCTTTGCATCGATTCTTTCTCCGTCTTTTGGGTGACTCGAATTTGACCCGTCTTTCTCGACTACACCGTTTGTTGGCTTCAAAAGTGATGTTTCCACATACTTCTCGACTTTTCCATATGTGCCACTCTGCGGCTGAGCCTTAGTCTCTTTGCCTCGCGCTGTGTTGGCCAACTCATCTTGTGAGTCATCTCCGGAATTTGCGTTCAGATCGTCGTCTGGAGAGTTCTTGACACTTCTCGCTGCTAACTTTTCTTTCATGAAGCGCAGACGCTCACTAAATAACCAGTTGTCGGCGGGCGGAGATGCCGGTGCCGTGCGCGCTTCAGGCTTGGGCCGTCTAGGCGCATCGTCTCCGGAATCGGGCGCATTCAAGTCGTCATCTGGAGATGCTTTGAAGGCATTTTCTGGTATCTTTGCTCTCATTGCCCTGAGACGCTCACTTTGTGACCGTGTCTGATTGGTTGGTGCTCTGGCTGCTCTGGCCGGACCTGGGAGCTCGGCCTCGTCGGCTACGGCATTACCGTTGTTAGGGACACTCGAGCTATCGCCCAGAGGAGCCTTGGGTTCATTGATAGAAAGCCTTTCTCTTGTAAGCTTCAAGCGCTCTTGCTTTAACCAATTTCGGTCTGGTGGCGACGTAGCCTTCGCAGGGCCTGGAAGTTCAGGCAGTTCAGTTGGTGGCTTAGCATCTAATGACAACTTCGCAAGCGCTGAGTCAAGGTCTGACGCCGACGCCGATAATTTGCTCTTCTCTGGGAGCTTGCCATCAGAATCGGCGAGAGCCTTACTTTGTGTCTCTTTTGCGCCCTCAAATTCTCCCTGTGGACCATTTTCCAATTTGGGCGAGGGGTTCCAGAGCTCCAGCAGAGTTTCCCTAGTAATTGCTACGCAACCCGTGTGCTCAGTGAATTTTCTCAGCGCATTGTTGTGGCGCATCAAACTCCGGTGTCCACAACAATCTTCAATGATAGTGATGTCGAATCCGTGACTGGCGGCGTCAATGGCGGTCGCCAACACACCGACATTGGTCAGAGAGCCGCAGATGTACAACTCCGTCACGATCCTCATTCTTAATCGCCGCACGAGCTCTTCCGACCTGAAGGCAGAATAGAATGACTTGACCGACTGCAAATCCTTCTTTTCTATAATCTCCTTGATTGCTGGATGGAAGTTTGATCCGGTGCTGTCTGGGCGCACACATTCCGGCGTGCCCGGCTTTCCTGAAAGAAACCCTTCTGGACAATCAGAGGTAGTCTGATTGTGAGGATTGGCCTGTGGCCTTCGGCCTCGAGGTACGGCGCGCCGAGCTCCAGCCATCGGGCTGTCTGAAGTCAGTATTTGTTCGCTGTTGACAGGCCTTGGCCGTTCGAACTCGCTGCGGACCCAGACGATAGGACCATGTGGCCGAAAGTCCCGGACGAGTTGGACGATGCGATCCGTCAAACCGGTGGGATTTCCAATATATAAGGCGCCATCTTCAGATAAGAAGTCATTTTGAGCATCCACGACGATCAGGGCTTTGCGCGTGCTCAGCCGCGGGAACATGGATGCATCGATGGGCAGCATGATGGCGGCTTTTTCAACATGAAGATGATGGAACTATAATCGATGGCGATAAAGCTGTTTTCTGCATCAGAGGAAGACATGAGCATGTGCCTAGGTTATGCTCACATGAGGATGAAGAGGCCTAAGTGTAGTCGACGTCCCCCATAGTGTCGCGATCACAAGCGCGTTAGATTCCGCGACCCCTCGAGACTGTGGCGAATAGAGGGATCCTGATAACAGACTCCCGACAACCTGAAGGGGAAGGCAGCTGAAGGGATTGTTCATGACATATATTAAGGCGCGATACGGACTACTTTAGATCTGCCAATACATGCGACACAGGTAAACTCTATTTTCAAATGCGAGATAGCTCGGTCGCACCACATGAGGGCGGGGGCCGAAAAGCTGCAGGGGCAGGCAAAGTTTAAGGGTGAACAAACCACCATTCTTCTCGCAATCAAGGTTACCTCCCGGGACATTTGGGGTTACCATCGAATAACTAAGAGGTCAAGCAAAATGGTAAAAGTCCTCGGAGATATTTGAGATAACAACTAGGTACTGGCCGTGAAAGCTGGTCGTTCTAAAACATGTAAATGGCGAGAGCCGGGCGATTCCCGGCGCATTGCAACATCCTGAGGTTGTCGCAAGAGCGTCCCTTGTCGTCAGTCGTCAACCACAACAGCATCAACACTAGGGTAAACACCAACTCAACACATGCCAATTCACTTAAGGATCAAGTTCCAAGAAACTTTGAGAGTATTATTGTACGACGAAAGGTCGAGAATCGTATGAAACTGGGAGCATCCGTCTTCAAGCCATCGCGGCTGTCAGTACCCGCTTGTCAACGTTGACTCCCGTATCGAGGCTGCGAATGCCACACAGTTGAATGTGGATGTGCAGATGATCAATTCAGTCTAATTCACTGCCGGCTGAAAGCTACTTGCGATCTTGCCCCGTACTTTCGCTCTCTTTTCTCTTGATTCGTCCACTAATATGTCTATGTTAGTATAACAACCCGGCGACTATTGAACGCCCTTCAGGTGCCTCTCGTTCTGCTAAAGACGCCACATCTATTGATACTTGGTTCGATCTAGTTGCCAATACCCAGATCATTCCCTTTTCTATACCTCTAAGCCAATCCTGTGACAACATACCAAAAACCACTTAGTCAGTCCCCTTTAGGCTCGCACTTCGACGAGACTCGGCCGCCTGTTTCTAATCCTGTGGATATGCGAGCTACTCAGCAAAGTATGCAAACCACTCAACTCTGCGAGAATATCATGGAAACCCGGACGTTTAATGACGTTGGTAGATGCGCATCTTTTATGCAGTGCCTCGAGTTGCATGTGGGCCCTCAATTCCGTTCCATTGAAACCCGGCTTGATTAAGCCCCATACATCTTCAAGTAGGTGCGCGAAGCCGAGTACCTCGAGTCGCTCCACTGGATAAGCCGTGCCCGCGTAGATGGATGCAGCTCCAAAATCGCCTAGTAAGGCATGGCCATCCTCGTTGTACAGGATGTTGTGGGCATACAGATCGCCGTGAGAAACCCCCTTCTCGTGCAAGTGGACAGCAGCGGCCGCGATGCTCATCAAAATCCCCAGCCCTTGATACGTACTTAGTCCCATGGAAGGCAAGAAGCAATCCCGGGTGCAGGTTTGCAGTGACGGTGGAAGGCCCAGAGTAGAGTAGTTTGGGGGAATGAGCTGCATGACGAGCCCTTTCTTGTTTGGATGATCGTGAACTTTGCCTAGAGGATCGATGAGATTGTCATGGGCTCCGGCCACGATGCACGCCCGCATCTCGTCCACTGGTGTGCCATCACTGGTGATATCGCCTTTAAATAGTTTCACAGCCACATCATGCTTCTGTCCATTGACTTTCCATATGCCCTTGGAGATGATACCCGAGGCGCCCTCTCCCAATAACTCTTGGACTTCGAGATCCGACCAGGATACTTGTGCAAGGCTGGGAGAGGGGATGGACGATGTACCAGATGCCGTAGAGCAGGGGTTGTCAGCGAAGGAAAGAAACGAGAGTTCGGGCATCTGAAAGAGCCAGCTTGGCAAGGTCTCGATACGATTAGCTGACAGTCGAAGTAGACCCAACTTCTGGCATGCCATCATTTCCTCGGGCAGGTCGTGAAGCTGGTTTTCTGAGAGCATGCATTTTTGCAACCGCGAGCACTTGCCAATGCTCTTTGGCAACTTGGTGAGCGCGTTGTTGGTGAGTATCAACCAGCGTAGTCGGGGCGGAAGAACATCCTCGGGGATATCCTCCATGCCATTATCCCGGAAGGCCACCATCTCCAGCGCAGGACATGATGCCAACTCTTTTGGGAACACAGTAAAGTTGCAGTAGGAGAAAAATGCAATCTTGAGTTTCTTCAACCTGCTGATTTCCCGTGGCAAGCTGGAAAGGCCGGTTCCCGAGACGTCTAGCTGCTCGAGGGTGTCGGCATGGTCCAAGATTGAGAAGGGAAATGTGCTGAGCGGCTCTGTGATTTTGAGCTTCTTAATGAGCCCGCTTGAGCTCGCCATTTTGCGATTGGGATGTTGTGGAGTCGGCTTCCTGGAACTTGTTCAGTGAAGCTTGTTGAATGGGCCTCGAGATGTGAGACAGCCAGATCACCACCAATTGATAAGAGCCACAAACCCCTTTTTATCGCTCACCGCATTGCGCTGGCTGTTTGTCTCATAATCTGACTCGATATGTAGTCAAGCAGGTCTTCGTCTTCTATTAGGAGAACAATTCTAACATTCAGAGCTGAAATAAGCTGCCAAGAAGTATGACTTGAGGACCAAATAATTATGAATTATCGACGTGTTGGGTTGCACATAACGTGAATGTACACCGAGCTGGCCACCCTTACATAACCTCGCAAATAAATTTTACGATAGTAAAACCACAACGCCGTAAATCAATTGAAACTACTCTGAATCTTCCTCTCCAGAAGATGGCAATGCGATCTTACAAGTTCGCGCATTATGCCCAGTCCCGTTGCAAATACCACAGCGCCTCGGGCGCGTTTCAACACGCTTTGCGCGACCACCATTTCGGCGCTCTTCTTGCTGTATCTGCGTCGCCAACTCCCTAAAGTCCCGTAGGTCCTGTCCTTCTTGGAAAATAAGTGATTCTCCTTCCCGTAATTGCATTTTTTTAGTCCTCCGGCGCCGGCTTAGCATCTTATTTGCCTCTCGAAGCTCAGCGCACTCGGCCCGTACGAGGGCGAGCTCGTGCATTATCATTTTTGCTCCCTTCGCAAACTGGTCGACAGCTGAGAAAATATTCGTCGGAGAGCTATTCTGATGCTCGGAGATGCGCTTTTTCAAAAGTAGACTGTGCATGAGCCTCTATCGGGTTCTGTGGCGTCTTTGATACCCACGGTCGGGTTGCGATTTCTGGGGAGCCAACAGGCGTCGGGGTCCGTAATCGTACGTCCAGCTTTGAAATCACACTTTCTGGATTGAATGGAACAAGCCCTGCCCTTCGAAAGCCAGCTTGAACGTTTTTTTCGCCGAAAACTGCAAAGAAGGCGTCTTTGAAGATAGGAAAGAAGTCCTCCTTCGCAATATGTGTTAGTGACCGGCGTATCAATTTCTCTACCATCTGGCCGTACACCCACTTTAATGGACCGAAACAGGCCACGTCAAGTGGCTGGAGGATGTGAGATGAGTGCGGAGGCAAACACAAAGTTACAATTTTGTGTTCTTTGCAATATAGCTCGAAATCGCCGGAAACGTGGCTCTCGTGACCGTCCAACACTAACAATCGATATATCCCGGACTTTCCATATTTCGTACAATTATCGACGTGTTTAATAAATTCCGTCGGCTGGTGTAGTTGGTCACTTCGCTGGTAGATAAGTCCCGATTTGAGCCTCACCCACTTGAGTCGGTGACGAGTCGCGGGTTCGAATCCTGCAGCTGACACACAAGGGGGTTTAGTCAACCCTTATGGCGCGCTGCCCACCTTGTTGACTTCGCCTACCTAGCGATAATAGGGAGATTGGTGCAGTTTAGGATTACGAGCATCCTAGCCAGTCGACCGTCAAGCACTACGTCGGCGGAATATAACTCGACAGCCGGTCCAGAATTCGAATCGTTAATCCGGCCCCTTATCGGACCTCGCCTATCCGATAACGCTCGTCGGCGAACCCGTCCCCTCACGATAGAAGGCGCGCAGCACGCCCTCTCGCCGCGATTCTTGCGAGCGTCTAGACCACGTTACGGTCTATCCACTTGAGCGTATGGTTGGGATGTATACGCTCGACGAGAACCCCAATTAGCAGATACTACGACTTGTCGCGACAAAAAAAATAGTCGAGCATCTTCTGCACATCAGCAGCATCCCACCCCTGAGGACGAATTTAAGTGCCACGTTACCACACTTATCGGTAGTTCAGGCAGGGGTTGTAGCACAGACTTAGGGAGGGACAGGAGGTTTAGTAGTCGTTTGGCTACAAGTTTACCTGTATAACCGCCCGACGCGGCTTAAGGGCCCGCTATATCATCTATAGCCCCTTAAGGGAGTACTTGTAGAGGCACCGAGGGTTAACACCTACGGCGTATTTAATATTATTTTAATAAATTCCATACCGATCTCGTTAGTCGTACATCCTTTTGGACTAGGTCTAATTCTCCAATCTTTACCGGTAGACTGGACCGCTTGGATTACGGTAACCCATTCCCGGTTACCTTGCTGTATTGATTTCGGCCTGGCACGTCGTTCGGAGCTCGTAACTACTATATTGGTTGAGATCTTGCCCATCATAAACCCAGTCTCGTCGAAGTTGTAGATGTCCGACTCTTGGATACTGTATTTCGCGATAACATTCGCAACATGCCGAAACCAATCTGCAATAAGCTTTGGATCTTCGAATTGGGCCCTTTGGTAATCGTAAGGACGGTTCCAACGAGTTTTCAACTCTTTGCGACGTGCGACGAACCTCGAGGCCCAGCGCGTTCCAATGGGCCCTGCGTTACGTGTCGCGCGGATAGAATTTGCCATTGCTTCCACATCAGCAATCCGGGGCGGAAACGCTCGTGCATCTAAGTCCAGTATATGCTTGATAATGACCTCCTCTTCTAATTCTGTCATAGTTCGTGAATTGGGCAAAATATCGCGTCGGAAAAGTACGCCGTTTTTACGCGTTTGGAGGGTGCTTCGGGGGACTTGGTACGTTTTTGCCGCTTGTCGGAGACTAAGTTTTTGGTCATTTTTGAGAGCTTGAAGGGCTAGCATTAAGTCTGCTTCGTTGTATGACTTTGCCATAATTGGTTGTTGAGAAAATCAAAGATTAAGTTGGCCGGTCGCGTTGGCGCATCAAAGTGGCCAGCTCGGTGTCATGGCCAGCTCGGTGTACAATCACGTTATCTAAAGTTACTATTTTTTTCTTAGATTTCAAAGTTCATTTAATTAACTTGATCTTTAATTAGTAAGCAGAACCTTCAGATGTAACTCTACTTTCAGATACACTATATTTCTTATGTTTTTGCCTGAATATATATTTCAAGGCTTGCTTTTACAGCTTTTCGTTAGCTTATTATAATAGAAAGTTGTAGTGTTTAGGTCGGAGATTCTGAGATGTGTGGTGTCTTGTTGACCCCACTTCGGCGTGGGGAAGCAGTCGCCACGGACCATTACCCATCCATCGGCATTTCAAAATACCGACCACCGTCGCTCTTTCCTCTGGAGCTTCATTGCCCATCGTTCACGGCTTCACAGCAGCCTAGATCAAACCGATTTGCGTGACTTTGCATTTGGCAGCGCCTGCCGCACCCACTTACCAAAACATTCTTGACAAGAACACCTATAATTTGTCAGACTTATCAGACGCTACCATCTCTCACTGTCGCTATCGATCTTCTCTTCGGGCCCTATATTGCGGCAACGCGACTTGCGGCCTCTCACCAAGAGCCCTCCCCACCAATCTACCTATATCGTGCCTTCGCGAAGAGACACAATATGGATTTCTGGACTCCAGTTGAGAAACGACCCTCTTCGAACGAGCACAACGACAAGAGTGATCGCGCAAGCAAACGCCAGCGTACAGAGACCCTGGAACCCGAGCCAATGCCAGGTACCGTCGGTGCTCTGGAACAAGTAAGAAGGCCTCAGGCAGATGATGGCATGAGACAGGGTCTGCGAAGAGGGATTGCTCTTGCGCTACAGCACGTTGGATTCGACTCTGCAACTGAAGAATCCTTGGAGAGTTTCACCGCAACTGTCGAGACATGTAAGTTAGACGTCAGCAGGGAGGTTCGTATTTGGTCTATGCTAAATCTATTCTGCAGACCTGGCTACCTTCATTGAACACACCAAGGTCATTGCGGAAGCTTCACGCAGAGAATACCCAACACCTGCCGACTTTGAGACTGTGCTTCGACGCCACAATATACCTATCTCTTTCCTGAAGCCACACCTCAAGAACCCAGTAGCGAGGGAGAAGCTGGAGCCGGACTACTACGACCCGATCCCAATCCCCGAGAACGCAGATTACTTCCGAGCGGAAACGATAGACTTTCTAGGCGAGGAGCTTGATGGCAACGATGACAGAAAGGATAAGCCTTGGATCCCCAAAACAATGCCTGCTTTCCCCAGCAAGCACACATACAAGTCTACCATGGTAGAGGCTCCTTCTCAGGATACGCAGAAGAAACGGGCCGAGGCATCAGCGGACGCAAGGAAGGGCGAAAAGGCGCTGAGACGTATTGATCGAGCCGCTAAGATCAGCCGCCATAAAGAAGCCAAGGAGATATCGAAGCGCAACCCACTGAGCAAGGAACGGTACACTTATTGGGAGGACATGATGAAGGTGTATTCCCCGCGAGATGCATCCTCCAGCGACATAACGCAGGAAATCGCAGATCATAGTGTGATCGTGGATTACACACTGCCGTTTGCCAGGAAGGAGCTTCCAAGAGTGAGCACCAGAGGCACTGCGTGATGGAATTTGAGAAGCGGCTAACGAGGCTACACAGGAGAATCGTGGTCGGCATCAACCCAAGGCTTGATCGACAGATTATACTGGTTCTCGTCCGTTTATATTCGTCTCCCCCATAACTTCGTTTGCGCAAACTTTAACCATATTCCTGACTTGGGGGGGGGTTGTGGTCTGAAGAGCTTGATGGAATAGCGTCAGGATTGGATGGCAGAGAGTGCCTGCTAATTGTAATGTTGATGACCTTCGACAACCGAACGCCGCGTTGATGGAGAATATTCGGAAATACGTATTGGACTGACCTTTACATGGTCCGGCGGCACATTGCCTTGTTTAGGTAGGTATTAGGTGTCATAGCATTGGCTCGGTTTGGCACTGGCGTTCGTAAGCATTGGCAGCATTTGCATTGGAGCGTTGATTTCAAGATACCCCCGGTACTGGTACATGGGAGTCAAATATTCGTACCTTGGGCAAAAGATCTTTGATAGCACTCCTTGGGAGACAAGTAAACGAATTGATTCTGTTATTTCAAATATACTGGAACTGTTCGAGACATACTGTCTAGCAAGCCACATCAAAATGTCCACCTCCAAAACTGCTTAACTAAAGGTATCATTATGAGGCATGAAGCCTATGGAGAAGCTTTGACCAGCTCTCTTACCTGTTCAGACTGCGCTCTATCCTCAAGTTAATGCTGATTGGCCACTGCCCCGCAAGGCTGACATCCAAACCCTGCAGACCAGAGGTTCCAAAGCGGCTAGCGATTACCTGACCCTAAAACAATCCCACACAAATTTTGCCGAAAAATTGGGAAGTCGCAGTGACCAGCTCGGCCTTGCCAAACATCTTAATTCGACATTTTCACGCCCTCCCCTCCAAATCAAGCTCTTTCCCCCTTCGACAGACTTGAAGCAGACCGTGACAATGGCTGAGCAGCTGATCTTGAAGGGCACCCTCGAGGGCCACGTAAGTTCGCCCTTCCGCCTATTCGCCGCGACCGCAGAAAGATGCAATGCGCTTGCTCTGCATCGCACCGTGCAAGTTACGATGGCAGTAGCTAACATTGCGTTTAGAATGGCTGGGTCACCAGCTTGGCCACGTCGATGGAGAAGTAAGACAACCGAACAAACCTGCCGGCTACATTGGATATGTGCTGGATTACTGACCGAATTCCTCTAGCCCCAACATGCTCCTGTCCGCCAGTCGTGACAAGACCCTGATTATCTGGAACCTGACCCGCGACGAGTCGCAATACGGCTACCCCAAGCGATCTCTCCACGGCCACTCCCACATCGTCTCCGACTGCGTACGTTTATCTGTCTATCTTACTGCTATGAGAACGGGAGACGGATCGAGGTTGTGGAATTGGAAATGAAAGACTGACGGGATTGGTGCGTTCAGGTCATCTCCTCCGACGGTGCCTACGCTCTGTCTGCCTCGTGGGATAAGACTCTGCGCCTGTGGGAGCTCGCTACCGGCACCACCACCCGCCGATTTGTCGGCCACACCAACGACGTTCTCTCCGTCTCTTTCTCCGCCGACAACCGCCAGATCGTCTCCGGTTCCCGCGACAGGACCATCAAGCTGTGGAACACCCTGGGTGACTGCAAGTTCACCATCACCGACAAGGGCCACACCGAGTGGGTTTCTTGCGTCCGCTTCAGCCCCAACCCCCAGAACCCCGTCATTGTCTCCAGCTCTTGGGACAAGCTTGTGAAGGTGAGTCCCACGCTCCACTGCATGCGCTGGAAAAACGTCGGATCTGCGAATGCTTCACATGATGTATTGCAACAAAGTATTTGCTACTTCAGAGCTTGCTTCGGCTTGCCATGAGACTACTTCACACCATTGCCCTGATATTGAAGCGCAAATCTACGGTTTTCTAGCGGTGAACCAATTCTCAGTAGACTAGCATGCTAACTCGAGTGACTAGGTCTGGGAGCTCTCTACCTGCAAGCTGCAGACCGACCACATTGGACACACCGGCTACATTAACACTGTCACCATCTCCCCCGACGGTTCTCTATGTGCTTCCGGTGGCAAGGACGGTACCACCATGCTGTGGGACCTTAACGAGTCCAAGCACCTCTATTCCCTGAACGCCGGTGACGAGATCCACGCCCTGGTCTTCTCTCCCAACCGATACTGGCTTTGCGCTGCCACGGCTAGCAGCATCATCATCTTCGACTTGGAGAAGAAGAGCAAGGTCGACGAGTTGAAGCCTGAGTTCCCCTCGGTTGGTAAGAAGAGCCGAGAGCCCGAGTGCGTGTCGCTCGCCTGGAGTGCGGACGGCCAGACTCTGTTCGCTGGTTACACCGACAACATCATCCGCGCGTGGGGTGTCATGTCGAGAGCATAGTAATCTCTTGATTTGAAGCTGGAAAAACGCTGGGGTGGACTGGACTCTGAGAACCGGGGCACGTCATTGACTAGGCGTATGGATGGGCTTGTCATTTTCTACATGGTCTTTGCAAGAGGGAAATGATGACAATCACATATTGATTGATATGCAATGAGATCAGAAGAGGCTGCGTTTCTGCGCATCAAGAGCTGCTATTGCATCCTACCCAATGTGAAGAGAACAAAAAAAATTCGCAAACCATCGTGTTCGGTCCCCGTATGTGAAGACCTTTTCTCAGCCATATTAGTGACGGTTGTCAAGCTGCGATCCATTGCTGTACCGGATGTGGACCCTGAATATCTCACATCGGAGGAACCTACCTATCCGGCGCAAGTTGCTCGAGGTCTCGCTATACTGTTGACATCGTCCACCCTCGACTTGTGTTTGAGCTGAGTAGCTCGATCAGGTGCTATTCATCTACTGTTTCATGGTGCATGAGCTCTGCTGGTCATTTGGAAACAACATGCAAAAACAAGTCCGACCTTGCCGGTTGAAAACCTTTACAAAAACGATCTTATCCGGCGCGTCCTAGTTACCATCCATACATTATTCAATGAGCAGAGACCCCAAGGTCTTAAACTATATTGCGGCCCTTAAGGGGATTCAATTTACACAGCACTTTGCTTCCAACGAAGAAGGCGACCAAAAATGACCACCACACTTTCACTTCGAAAAGATTTCATCATAGAATAATAGCTGGACCATTTAAACCACGTGGACCAGGGCCGAAGTCGACGATTGATCACCTCAATCTGGATCATCACAGTGCCTTCACTCGGGTAGTGCCGAAAGCTCTGTCGACTGAAATAACGGAGTTTGCGATGGCTCAGCCACTTCCTGTCAAATTCTCAATTCCTTCGCAAGACAAGCCCAGGTAGGCAATCTGCAACGTGGCTATCCCACTGGTCAACACGTGGAACTCTGCAAGGGCGCTCTTGATAGAGCAAGGGCATTCAGAGTCGCCTTTTACCCTTCCATAGTGCAGTTTGAGACATCTGTAAGCAGGTCAAACTGTTCCTGGTACCCGCGAAATTAAAAATTACCCGTCCTCAGTTGCTAACAACCATTTCATGATGCTGAAATTAGAAACCGCCAATGTGATATGCGTCTTATCGAGATGACAGCAGTAGCCGTTCATCGGGTCGCAGTTGCTCTGTACCAACTCGATGATATAGTTCACTAGGGAGAAATAGACTGTTTCATCTCCTGAGAAGCGCCAGCGGAGCGGCATGAGTTTCTGCCCGGCAAATGGCACATAATAGACCCGTTTACACCTAAACCAACGCCTGTTCTTCCGTGGAGAATACTTGGATTATAACCAGTAATCATTCGACTTAGCGGACGCCGCTGGTCATTAGGCTGAAGATCGCATATTTGTTGGCGTCATGCTCTTTGACCGAGGCGAGACGTGTTATCAGATGAACTGCAAATCACTGACATCTCTAAGCTAGTGCAATGAAGTGTACTTACATCCTGGGAGACACGGCCAGAGCATGCGGATTTGCCGATCACTTGACCACCAGCCAGAAACCACCTGTCATTTCTCACTGCCGAACCAGGCAATGATACTTCGAACCCCTTGCCATTTATTTTGGAAAAGAAAATCTGGCAACGCTTCAATTATAATCATGTAATGGCCTACCATCATAACTATCGCGACCGGTGGGAGCGCGGTCTGCCCCTAGAGAAGAACGAGAGTAATATGAGGTACAATACGGGGGAATATACTGAGCTGCAGGAGCTCTTCGCCAAGATCAATTCAGGTCCGGTGTAAGATGTGACAGTGCAGTTGGAAATCCCGAGAACGCCAGACGTAGAATATGGACAACGCCGAGAAAGATTTGGATAAGCAGGTTAAGGAGAAGATGGAGTCAATGCAAGGAGCCACACAGGGTATCTAGCAATTAGTACGATCACTATTATCTGTCATGTAGGTGGAACAGGACGTGAAACACAGCTTCATAATATCTATTGACATTGGAATCAATTACATATTTGATTGACTTGGACTGGAGAAGAGGGCCACGTATCGTACCTTCGGGTGCTCTGGATATCGGGTTGATCTGAAGAACCTCATATCTTTTGAAATGCTTTTCTCGAACTACGTTGGCGAATAGTATTGAATCATGGAATAGGGCTAAAATAAGAATTTGGTTTTCAGAGGTGTTCAGCACGAGAGGAAATACACATTGGTTATGGGCTTCTCACACTGAGCCCTAGCTTATATCATATCAATGTCAAAAAGTCTGGCCCCATCAACATCTGTAGCCAAACACGTACTTTTTTAAACATAATAGTAGATTCAAATACTTCAGTATATGTGGGAAGTTGTGGCCTCAGGTGTGGAGGGGTACGAGGCAGGCAGGCACGCGTTGCAGTATTTAGGGATCCCTCGGGGCTAACTTGGGACGGGTCCCTCACGCACCCTCGTAGTACTAATACAGCCCCTAGTAATTGGTTTCCGACAATATACAGCTCAATTAGTATAAGATAATTAATATATTATAAACTATAAAATTCTCATATACAATTTGGTTCATAAGCGAGTCATATACTAAAAAAATTGAAGTCATCGGTCTGCTAGGCTATTGGGGTCAAGGGTCAGAACAGCCACACCATGCTAACCTGGTGAGCTAGGGTTGGCGTGTATTTACGCTAATGACATCACCATTCTCAGGCAACCTGGTTGATTTATGGTTGCTAAGGCTCAAATAGCTATTTTAACAGTACTGGGGGTCCCTGCCAGCCGTATGTTTAGGCAATTTGAAGGTGCTGTAAGACCTCCTGTAAGACTTCTTAGCTCTCAAATCTCTGCAAAATGTCTGGTACTTTAAACTCTACCTCTTAAGCCGCTGTCTTATACTATGAAGGGTCTGATTGCCCCTAGAAAGCCGGCTCCGGTGGCATCGCCGTCTCGCTAGGCCTCGGCTGGTACTTCCGGAGGCTTAAGAGCACGTTTTCCAGTGTTTCCGTGGCTTCAATTTTTCCGAACTCGGTAAGGCCGTCTCATCATGGGCGTGGGCCTATGGCTATAATATCCAGAAGGATATGAATGTGAGCGGTTATTTTCATCTGCCGGTAGAGTAGGCACTTCATAGCGGCTAAACCTTGACGCCGGTATTATAGGTATGTTCTAAACACTACGAAGTTAGTACAGAATAGGCTTGATAAACTAGCTATATACTCTGCTTAGGGCCCTGGCGGCTGGGAGAGCTATGGAAATAACTGGTTGGATGAACCGGACGAGGCTATAGCTAACTCCGCTAGCATGTTCCCGGGTGACCGCACCGGTGAGGTTAGCGATAGCTTCATATCTTGGCAGTAAATCTAACTAAAAATTCACTACCCTCACCTAACCTCGCCAGGATCACTGGTTGGTTAAAATCACTAGCGTTTTACTTACTAATTTGATCACCAACTAACCAAGGGGGGATGGTGAGGTTGGTGAAGTTGGTCCGACCCTTGATCGGGGTCTTATACCCCGACGGCCACCTCGAGTTAGACTTGGCTTTATGATGAGGGCGTCTCGTTGTTACCGTACTGAAAATTTCGTAGCGTCCGGGAGCAAATCGTCAACTTCCCGGCAAACTGTAGGCCGTTCTTCTTCGCCTTTGGGCATGCTGATAGATAGCGGATCGATCGTCCAAGAATAACTCGATACGGCCATGGGCTAATTACCCCTTTTTGTTATAGAACAACCGGTCATCCGTTCATCATCACGAGACTGACCCACGATTATCTTCCTATTTAATAATATTTCAATGGTGAAGAAGCTAGATTCCGTGCCTGAAGTTCGCCACATACGGTGCCCCCCGTCGCATTCCTCGCCCTGATTTCTCTCGATGTAACTTTGGGCAGGTGAAGACCGGAGATGATCGTCGGCAAAACGCACTGTTCTATAGGTAGTGGCTGAGATCCTCGGCCTGGTTGATCGAGATAGAGGATGTCGATTGAGTCTCGTTATATTAGCCATGGCCAGGTATACTAAACCGCCAATGAAATCATCCTAATTCGACACTGAACAAGTAATGGACGTGTAAAGAAGTTCAACTTCTATCCATAAAATTCGAATCTCGTGCATGTTGACTGGCGCATCATTTTCTCATTACTCCAACACGATTAGATGACGGTGAATGACTTTTGAGCCACTTTCATGTGTTAACGCCAGCCCTCGGATCACCGCCATCCAACACTAGACCATGCTCCCTGGCATCCTTGACAGCCTCCCTCTTCTCCGCCTGTTCGGCTTTCTTCCTATTTTCAGTCAGTGCCGACCTATTTTAAATTTTGGAAACATCAAAACGCACCTCTCAAGACCGCCCGCCAAGTCTGGCTGCGACCCACTAGCGCCCGATTTCCGCTCCACCGCGCCGGCAACATCGCCCTCGCCCGGTGCGCGCATCTGCTCGCCGTCCAACTCACGAGTCATACTCTGTGCCTCGGTTCGGCCGTGCTGCTCCTCGCCGGGCGGGGCGCCGTGGATCCCCCGCGCGAGACTACTCGCCGTTGCATCCTCGGGACTAGACGACTGCTTAGGCGGCACGCGCTCATCAACAGCATTGCCGTGCGAGTGGTGTTGTGCTGCTTCGTGCTCTGTATTTGTGGAGGTAACTGCATTGCCTTCGATTACGTAAGCTGCAGATTTGGGAGGTTGAGAAGGGTTTGATGGATCCATGGTGTGCTGCTGTACGGATTTGTACAATTCTCGTAATGACCGATTTACTGAATTTTGGTAGTCGACTGATACAGGAAGTGCATACAGGTAGGAAAGGAGTTTTGCGCTTGGAAAAGTTTGGTGGATGATCGCCAGCCATCATTGACCACTCGCCCGGGTCATGTCGTCATTGAGGGGAACCTGAGGCTCTTTCCCGCTGCGACCAGTCCTACGGGCGGTTGCACGTGTATACTGTTGCATCGACGACATAATATGCCAAAGAGCGCTAATGAATGTTGGCATCGGCTATGATTCGACTCGGGTATGCTGCCCTTAATTGATTGTCTCAACTCACAAAGGCAAGCTGCTGAGCTCATCTCATAAGGTGTTATGCGGTGAGAAAGCCTCATCGAGACGAAGCTGCAACCATGCCGGTAAAAATAAAAGATTCACACAGCATCTGATAGGCTTGAATCTGTCATTCAGCCAGTACCTGATTAATAAAAATTGTTCGATGATTGTAAGTCAAGGCGCAACAGTGAATGCTCAAGCGACGACCCGGTTGTCAAATTCTCCGTTGCACCTTTGCGCCCTGCCACAAAGACTCTTTGGCGCCAGGGCCCCACATTCACGACGCTGCCTTCTTCCATACCTCAGACCTATTAAGTATGATTCCCTCATGCAGTCTTGCGCGTACTTGCACAGGCAACTCAACGCGCTGAGGCTTAATAGGTCATTCAATGTTGCCCCGCTGCCAATTTGTCAGCCCATCTGGCTAACTCGCCGATTTGGAACCACGTGAGTCTATGCAGTGCCTGCCTCCCCGATAGGTAAGTCAGCTGGCATGGATCGGTATTATGGCGGAGGTGGGGGCCATCATGATAGCCCTACCTACCTCATCGTCCCTACTTCTCTACTTAAGCATCTCAACCCGCTCCGGGGTTGGGTCGCACTTCCTTCGTTAGTTCCTGCTGCCTTCCTCAGAAACAGCCTCACCCAAAGTTGATCGGGCCTCGGCTTCAAATGTCCTGCACCACAGCCTGGGAGTAGCTTCTATCCCTCATATTCTGCTTACATATCTGTTGCAGTTGCGCCTTCCATCCTGTTATCCATCAAATTAGATCACCTACTGTAGCGAATTTCATATCGAACTCTCGCTCGCCATGTCTTTAATATTCCCCCCACCCCCCTCAGAGACTGCGTACCTATATCGCGACGACCGTACCCTCGACGGTGGTCAAACAGTCAATGTTGAGTTGCCAATAGTTCTACCCAATATGCCTAAGAAGAATAAACAGAGAACTCCCCAGCAGGCCATTGACGACTTCTGGGGCAAGTTCACCACCAAAGCTCCTGGCAAAGGTAAGAAAGAGCACGGATCCCATCCTAAGGACGAAGCCATAATCGACCCAATAACATAGACACGCCAATTTATGTTACTGTGGCCTTTCGTGCGACAGAAAACTGACCTGATCTCCCCACTCCACAGCGACCACTGTCATCCCGCACAACGAATATGTCGATAGAGCAGCCAAGCGCACCAGCAAAGCCGTCGGAACCACCACTCAAGCATCATATGAGGAAGCCGCCGCCGTGTGTAAGCTCAAGGTAGCAAAGATTGTTAAGGAATGCAAACGAGTGAACCAGAAGTATCGTGACCAGCACTTTGACCTTGAGATTGACTTGAAATGGGACCGCCGAGACACACTCGAGTCGCTCTGCAACGTCAAGGACCCATCTGAGTCCAAGTTTCGACCCAAGAGTGTCAAGCGTGTGGCCGACATATTCGATAAACCCCAGTTTTACATCGACGGCCCTACTGCAAATGATGTACGGCAAGGCAGGGATGGAGACTGTTGGCTACTGGCGGCGTTGTGCACGCTCAGCAACAAGCCTAGCTTGATTGAGCGATGTTGTGTGGCGCGTAACGAGCAAGTAGGTGTATATGGCTTCGTTTTCCATCGAGACGGCGAATGGATCTCCGAGGTCATAGACGACAAGCTGTTCCTAACCAAGCCTGACTTTGATGACAGCTTCCTGGAGCGTGTATTGTGGGAAGACCGCGAACGTGTCAATTCTGAGGAGCAATACCGCAAGGCATATCAAAGTGGATCTGGTGCCTTGTATTTCTCTCAGTGCGAACACACCGACGAGACTTGGTTGCCATTGCTGGAAAAGGCCTATGCCAAAGCCCACGCCGACTACGCCGCCATTGAGGGTGGCTTTACGGGTGAGGGCATTGAAGACCTCACCGGGGGGGTCACGTCAGAGCTGTACACGACCGATATCCTCGACAAAGAGTACTTCTGGAAGGAAGAACTCATGAAGGTCAACGATGAGTTCCTGTTCGGTTGCTCCACCGGCATGTGGGGAATTGGTTGGGGTGAGCGCAAAGGCATCATTGAGCTCCATGCCTACTCGGTCATGCGAGCGGTGGAGATTGACGGACATCGCCTTGTCTTGTTGAAGAACCCTTGGGGAAAAGGAGAATGGCGCGGCCCGTGGAGTAAGTGTCTGAATTACTAAGGGATGCATGTTTCCCGAGGTGAGCTAATCGTGCCCAGGCGATGGATCCAAAGAATGGACGGCCGAATGGTTGACCAAACTTGACCACCGCTTTGGTGACGACGGTAACTTCTGGATCTCATACGACGACCTGCTCAAGAAGTACCAGGCATTCGATCGCACTCGTCTCTTTGGCCCCGATTGGAAGGTGACCTCCCTTTGGACAAATCTGACAGTTCCATGGACCCTCGACTATCATGATACGCAATTTGCCTTTTCCATCTGTCGAACCGGTCCTGTGGTTCTCGTTCTGTCACAGCTTGACGACCGATACTACCGTGGTCTCGAAGGTCAGTATCGATTTGAAATCAATTTCCGACTGCACAAGGCGGGACGAGAGGATTACGTCGTCCGCAGCATCAGCCCCTACTGTCAGAACCGCAGCGTCAATGTCGAGCTGGAGCTCGAGGCCGGCGAATACCTGGTCTTGCTGAAAATCAACGCCACCCGCGACATGGACATACTGCCGATAGAAGAGGTGATACGCAACCACGCGCGGGATCGTCGCGACAAGCTTGTCGCCGTGGGCATGTCGTATGACCTCGCCCACAGCAAGGGTAAGGTGGTTGAGACCCCAGAAGAAAAGAAGGCCCGCAAGGACGCCGAGAAGCATAAGAAGGAAAGGGAAAAGCGGGCTCTGAAGAAGAAGTTGATGGAGGCCAGGCATAGGAATCACTACCTGGATGTCAAGGACCAACAAAAACGAAGAGAGAAAAAGGCAAAAGCAAAGGCCAAGGCTCAGCTAAAAAAGGCAGAGAAGGCAGAGAGAGCCAAGGCTAAGGTATCCAGAGAAAAGGCAAAGAAAAATTCAACTTCAGAAGCAGTAAGGAAAGACAAGGAAGATGGCTCTACTGGATCAAGCAAAGCCGTCGACCCCGTAAAGAAACACGTTCAGATCCAAACTCCATGCCAAACCCCTGAGCCCGACCTTGACGATTCGAAGAGGGAGTCATACTTGAGTGCTGATTTGAGTGTCAAGACGCCTTCGACCGACTCTGGAAAGTCTTGTTCCGAGACATCAGCAACCCACAGTCAACCTATTCATAGCTCTGATGAACAGCCATCTTCCACCAAGGCAGAGCCATCTACCGTGGCAATTGTTGCCAAGCAATACCAGCAGCCGAAAGATACAAAGGATGACATATTGTCCGCGGTGTCTCCCGGTGAAACATCCCCCGAGGAAGAATCTTCTGATAACAACACCAGAAAACTTTCAGATTTCAAGACCCTTGTAGAAAAGGATTCCACGGACGATAAGACCTTCGCCGACAAAAAAGCAGATAAAAACACAGCCAAGGATTCTTCACCGGCTGACCCTTGCGAGGAGATTTCCGACGAAACTGACGAAGAAACCTCTGATGAGGAAACGGACATATCGTCTGTCTCGGACATATCTGATCGCGAGCTGGAAATTGAACTCGACCGCCGTGCCGCCCAATCGCCCATGCCCCCGCATCAGCCGCAGCAAATGGTTGTTCCCGAGGAGGAAGATGAATTTGAGCGCAACCCATGGAACGCGGTTGTGACGGTCGGTTTGCGGGTCTACTACAAGATGATGGACGCGGACAGAGATCAGGAGATTGTGAAGCTGAGGGTGATAAGACCGAATCTCTATTTGAAGAAAGACGAGACGTCGGCAGATAAGGGCAATGAAGACGACGATGGAGATGAACAGAGGTTGGAGGAAGATGATGGCGACCTGGATACGCAGGACAAGGAGGGAGATGGAGCGAAAGAAGGTGAAATGGAAAAGGGACTGGATGTTGATGACTCATCCAAGGATGCTACACTGGTCGGCGATCACGAGCGCAGGAAAAAGAGCATTGTACCTTCTAATGAGGGACCTGGAGGCACGTGAAATTCCTGTCCTGGGTGGGAATTACGTATAGTAGTTGAACTACCAAACAGATTGAAATGGAATACCTAGAATGATGGTCTTGAAATTGCGGGGAGTAGGCTTGCTATTGGAACAGGATTATGAAGAATGATGACCACTTCTCTTAGTCACAAGCATTGTATGTTGTCCTGAAATGGGTCTCTTCCAGCAGTGCTGAACGATCGATACAATGGTGATCTGGAGCAGGCGATGAGGGCAGAATTGTCTTCAGCCAGTCTCGCATGGTCACTTTCAGTGCCAAACGAGACGATGAAAGTGGCAGCGCAAGGGATAAAGCATTCTGACGCACCAAGATACAATTTCTTTTCGACGGACGCTCAATAGTCCATGATTGCGATACCTTACTTGGTGTGCTCGAAAATCCTATTCCTCGACTCATCCCATACCGCCCGAGTACGTTATTCATTTCCCCTGATACCGCAGCATTGACCAACTGCATACAGCATATAAATAGTAGTCAGTACATCTGACTTAGAGGACGGCCACACGCCTAACCGCATTGACGCCTTGTGCAATCGAGATTGTATCGTCAACACAACAACCCCCTCAACGACCACTCAGTAAATCATACTTCAGCTGTAGTCTTGTCCAGACTATTTAATAATTAATCTAAGTATCAATCTAAACTATTAGTAAGGTATACTAACTTAACGACTCTATTCCTAACTACCTTGAGTTACTTAGTTACCTAAGTATATTTTCTATACGTACCTCTGTTATTAATTAATGTTACGGTCGTCACGGGGCAGCGACAACGTAGTGAAGTTTGCGCGACGCTGGCGATTAGAGCTCGTTACGCCGTTCGGGGAAATCACACGGCAAAGGCACAAACAACGAGACTCAACTATCGACCTAGCCTGGGTGACGAAAGGGGCTAGGATTGATTACGATGGGGACCCGGGCCTAGAGGGCTCAGACCACAGAGCGCAAGTGATTAGGGTAATATCAACGGGGAAGCAGTCAAGGAGGGCCGCCGCAGTGTCGAAGGGTGGAACTGGGCGATGGCGGATAAGTGGCTCATCGTAGCCGAATCAAGCCAGAGATTTATGAATTATTTGCCGGTTGAGACGATAACGGAGTTGGACCAGGCTGTTGACTGGGTTACCCGGAACCTCCAAGAGATCGCCGACGTGGCGATCCCGAGACGCACCGTTGGCCGAGGCGCTGGGGTCCCGTGGTGGTGCCCGCAGGTTAGCAAGGCTTGCGCTGAGACGAAGAGACGACGGCGGGACTACCTTCAGGCAAGGTCGCAGACCAACTGGGACGAATATACAAGAGCCGGCCAAAAACAACGGCTCGAAATCAGCGAAGCGCAGACGCGTAGCTGGCACGAGAAGCTCGAGGGGACGGCGAAGGATCACAAAAGCCTGTGGGCACTGCAGAGGTGGGCTAGGCTACGGAGCTGGGCCCCCCCTGAGGCCCACGGCTTGCCAGATCTCCGGAGGGACGCCGGCGACACGCTTACGGCACGTACACATGATGAGAAGGCAAAATTACTAGCTGAGAGGTTCTTCCCAGACCCGTGTATAGATCTATCGGACCTCGATCGCGGCCTATTACAGACGAGACCAGAGCTGAACGTCCCTAGGGAGGTGACCACAATGGATATCGAGTCTATCATCAAAGGAACGGCTGCTCGGAAGGCTCCCGGCGACGACCTGATCCCCACTGGCCTGCTAAAGGCCTGCGGTGAACCCCTATGGGAGATCCTAGCGGATCTGGCAACAGCTAGCTTTAGGCTGGGGTACTACCCGGAGCGCTTCCGCTCAGCGAGGGTGGTTGTTATCCCTAAGCCTAATAAAACGACAGCTCAGAAGCAGACCCCTGGCGGCTGGCGCCCCATTGCCCTGCTTAGCACGGTAGGGAAGGTAATAGAGACGGCGATGAGCCAGCGTATCACCAAAGTAGCTGAGGCGGCCGGCCTACTACCAAACGGCCAAATGGGTAACCGCGCTGGGAGGTCCACCGAACTGGCAATACGTATAGTTGAGGACGTGGTCTATACGGCGTGGAGACGCGGGGGCATCGCCTCGCTGCTACAGCTAGACATCAAGGGGGCATTCGATACGGTCAATTACAGACGGCTGATTTCCATATTAGCCCGGAAAGGCTACCCGGAGTGGGTTCAGGAGTGGGTACGCAGCTTCGTGGAGGATAGAACGGTACGCCTCCGGTTCGATGGCAAGGAGTCAGAGCCAATCCCCCTACGAGCTGGCGTCCCCCAGGGGTCACCGCTATCCCCGATACTGTTTATATTATACATTTCAACGCTGTACGAGGAGCTAGCGGAGCAGCATCCACTACTTTTAGTAGTCGGGTTCGCGGACGACACGAACCTGCTAAGCGTCGGCACCGATCCAGACACGACCTGCCGCCGGTTGGAGAGCGCATGGGCTACGTGTCAGCGGTGGGCAGTGAGGCACGGGATGGAGTTCGCTCCTGACAAGAGTGAGCTAATGCACTTTACTAGGGCCCGAGAGCCCTTGCCGCAAAGTATTCGCCTTGGGGACGCCACAGTGTCGCCGGTAGTCTCAGCGAGGTTCCTAGGAGTCTGGTTCGACCGCAAACTGACGTGGCACGCCCATGTTGAGCGTGTTAAAACAAAAATGGCAACTCAAAAGCTAGCCCTGACAAAGCTAGTCAATATGTCGTGGGGCTGCGATCTTATACGGGCGAGGCTGTTATATACGGTGGTTATCCGTAGCGCGATCGCCTTCGGGGCGACTGCGTGGCATACTATAAGTGAGGAACCGGCAGGGCCAGCTAAGAGCCTGATGGGGATGCAGAACGAGTGCCTCCGGGTAGTCTGTGGCGCCCACAAAGCGACGCCGGTTCGCCACCTGGAAGCAGAAGCAGCAATCCCGCCACTAGACCTCTATCTTAGTGCCCGGGCTGCTAAGTTTGAAGAACGGCTACGACTTAGCGGGAAGAGAAATCTGCTTCGCAGCGCGAGCGCTAAAGCGTCACATATACTCCGGCAGGATAGGCCGGCGAAGAGGAAGCAGGCGTCGCAGCTACTCCGACCGGCAGGGTACACTATGGAGAAGGAGGCCCGGGGCTCCGAGTGGATGAGTGAGGAAAAGGAGGTCCCGGCTGCCCTCCTCGACCACTGGAGGAAGAGATGGCTCACCGGAGCAGAGCATCACGATCGCCAGCGACGCGCTATCGCTGAGGAACCGGAGGGCCCTTCGATGCAGATACCGAAAGGGGGCAAGTATTTCGGCCTGAACCGACTGGAGGCGTCTACGCTGTGCCAGATCAGGACGGAAAAAATAGGACTAGCAGCCTTCTTATTCAAGACAGGGGCTTTTGGCGTGTACTCGCCGCTATGCCGCTGTGGCGATGCCCCTGAGACGGCAGAACACGTAATCCTCTTTTGCGGGCTGTTGGAAGGACCGAGGGAACGATTACGGGCCGCCATCGCACCACGGCCACTATACTCTCGCAGAGACCTCGCAACGGCAACAGGAGAACCAGTAGTTAGTGGGACTATTGTAAGATGGCTGCTAGGGACGGGTCGGACAGCTTCAAGGCCCAGATAGCATCGATCTTCTCAGGGGGGACTTTGTTGGTAGGTTGAGAACCAACGTAGTATGGTAGTGAACGCAACGCAGTCGCCAATAGGGCGAACCGACGACGCAGCGTATGTATTTAGTCCAGCCATTAGGGCACGGTTTGACATACGGGAGTACTAGTAGAGGTACCGGGGGCTTCGAGCCTACGGCGTATTTAATAATAATAATAATAATAATAATTAATGTTAGGCAACCTTGGTGGGCTTTGCTAAGACCACCAAGGTTACCACGTGACTTAGCCCTTTGGGACTAAGTCCAACCTTCGTGCTCCATAGGACTAGATAGAATGTCATGCTTTTACAACCTCACAAATCTTTGACCACCTTTGCGTGTAACACGAATAAAGTATGTGAAGCTATGTCCATAATTGAGACTCGATGTTTCTCTTTAATGTTTAAGCTAGGCCGAAGAAGAGAGATACAAAGAATATAACTACAGCTTAATTATTTAAATTAGGGTGTTCTGACATATGAATCAGATGTCGTTCACCTTGTAGTGTTAAATCTTGCAAACGGGAGTGCGTTGCAAAAGTGGGTCAATGCAGTTAGATGGACAGAGCAACTATGAAGTTGAAACTGGCCACTCTTCTCCTTTTTGGGTGAAGCATACGTCCCATATCAAGGGCATTACCATGAGGACTCTCGCACCCAATCCTTTTCTAGCTCGACGTCGACAATATCAAGCATCTCATGACCGTCCCCAGAACCCTCATGAGCACGCCATTCACCCCGTCTACTCAACCAAAAGCATGCCAATGTCAACATTAAAACCTGTGCAGCAAACTAGCAACTTTCGTTCTCTCCATTTCCTCCAAGTCATCAATCTCTGTAGGCTCCCCTTCCATCATCTCAGTCCCAGGCAACTGTTCAACCCGTCCGGCAACCCTTATAAGCAGGACGCGCATGCGCTCCAGTTCCTGCTCCACCTCGCCATTCCGCGTCACTAGATTCTCCTGCACACCCGCCTGGAACGGCGCGAGGAGCCCGTCCATGTGGCGCAGGCGCTCAACACGAGCTTTTGTCGCAGCCCGCCGACCGGAGAGAGAGATTAATTGGGCTTGTAGATCGGTGTACCGTCTCGCTTCGACAGGATGTGCTTCGGCTTCCGACGGGCGGTGGGTTGCCCATGTTGGGGGGAGCCCGGCGATGGAGGGGTCGGTGGCTGGTGGGGGGTTTAGCTTGTGCTGTGCGTCGCGTCACGTCCGGAGTCAAGATTTATGTGCACGTACTCAGATCGATGCCCTCGCGCAAACCCTTTTCTCCCACGTCTCCACCATCAAGTCTATATCCACTGACGTCATCATCTTCGGCGTCGGAGTCCCGCGGTATCGGGTCTTCGGTATTCAAAAACAGCCCCTCGATCTGCTCAGCGACATTGCGAGTTGCCTGCAGAGCATAGACACGTTGCGCATGCTGGCGAAGTGCATGGTTCAGGCGGTACAACGCCTCGTCGACGGCTTTATCGGAAAGCATATGCTCTGATCCATCGTTGGAGGCGCGCCAGGCGGGGGAGGGGTTCAGGGTCTGCGAGAGGTGTAGCGTTTGCGCGGTCAGGAAGGCGGATTTGTGAGTTAAAATTGTTGGAGGTGCCATAGTTTGAGGATGCAACTTGGGAACATGCTATGATGCACGTCGTTGCGAAGGGACGGGCGGACTGCAAGTCTCTTCGTCGAGATGTACCTGTTCGCGTGAATGAGTGGTCGCGTCAACGTAGCAAAGCGCGTCTCGTCTCTGGAGCCAGGATGGATTTCCAGATTGGGGTAGCTGCGGGACGGGCCGCTGTGCGGCATTGCTACGCTGAGAATGCCAAGACTCGGGGGCTCTTCATCTAAAAATACTCCAAAGAGTAATGGTTGGTTATGTTCAAGGTACTTCGTACTTATCATTAAATGGGTTGGATGCAATGTGTAGTACTAGAGACTAATGGGTAAAACATAGCTAGTCCATCTTCTTTGCCGGGGAAGGCGATCATCTTAACATTAGTTCTAACTGGGATATCACAGATAGGAAAGCGCTTGAAGGGTAGTCTAACCCCTGTGTTCCTATAGGCGCTGACAGCATAGCTGTTACTTCCTCACGTGAGCTCTTGAACAGTGCGATTTTTATGTATCCAATCAATCAATCAATGTCTATGTCTAGCCTCTGTTGCATGAGTGTCTGAGTTACTCTTAAGCAGGATTTCCGGAATGCGAGGAGTAACAAACCATGATGTCAGCACCTTATAGTAGCACAGGGGATATCAAGGAGTATGGGATAGAAACCAGGGCAACCCTTAACGGTATTCTGTGTATTTATTCCCTGGTTAAAGCCGTACTTCAACGCTATAGAAGGAGCACTCCCGGGTCTTCTATCCCTGCTTGTCCGAATGCTAAAACAAAGGTTCAAGTCGTGATTTAATTAGGAAGCTCAAAGTACAGAGTATGTGACGGGCTCACTGCGAAACTATACAGCTCAACATGGCCAAATACTGTTAATTATCTAACTGAGGAGGAAAGTAAAATATGCGAGTTGTCCCGGGAACACGGACTATGTTTTGTATGCCCTCGATGGTTCCTTTGGTGGATCCGGACGCACGGTCCTTGCAGCTCCGGATCCCATATCAGGCACAGCCTGTCACATTACCCCCCTCCCAAGGTTTTGAGAGAAGAATTTTATCCCATTATGAATTATCCCGCTCATTAATCTCATCGTCAGGGCTTCCACCGAAGCTCCGGTTGTGCGCTTGCTCCTTCTTGGTCCAATAGTGGCTCCGGTGTTCTCACCGACGCCGTCCCCGGTTCCGAACTCCTGCTCGAACTTGTCCAAGGCAACAGTATCTTCGAAGTTCTTCCTTGGTTCCCAGTTCGGAGATTGGTATCCCTTCCACTTGACGAGTACCTCTCGTCTGTGGCCTCTGCCTCGTGTCTTATTTTCTGCCCTCAGGATCTTTTCGACCATATATTCGCCTTGGTTTCCTTCCGATGAGGGTGGTAGTACGGCAGGCGGTTGCACGTCTAGGACCCTTTGGGACGGTAGAGGGTCTGTAGCAGCATGCTTTAGGAGGTCCACATTAAACCTAGGCCAAATACCTGTTGGTACATTCAGTTCCACGCAGTGAGTGTCGATCACCCGAGTGACTTGATATTTCGCATTTATCCAGGCCAGCTTTTTGGAGAGCTGGGGCGTGTCTATGTTCTTCAAGTTCAGCCAGACCTTGTCGCCGACGTGGAACTTGTCTGCTTCTTGGCGCTTTTTGTTGGCCGAATCCTCCATTCGCTGTTGGACTGACGCCATAGCTGCTTGGGCGTACTCCTGTGCCTCATGCATCCTGGCGACAAAGTTGTCTGCCCGCTTGGTCGGGTCAGACCTAGAGCCTATTGGTGGCGTGACTTGTGGAATGGGCTCCACATGGTAGCCGTGTGTCAGGAAGAATGGGCTGAGTCCTAAAACGGTGTCCCTGTTGTTGATTGCCAGCATCGCGGAGGGAAGCATTTCGGGCCAGTCGAATTGTGCGTAAGAGATAAAGGCTCTGAGATATGCGAGTACCTCCTGATTCATTCGCTCTGTGCTCCCATCGGACTCTGGATGGAAAGCAGTTGACAATCGTTGTTCGATTTTAACCAGTTTGCATAAGTGTGTCCAGAAATCGCCTACCCAGTTCGTTCCCCTATCTGAAGTCAGGAACGAGGGGAATGCATGAAATCGGTAGTGACACTGGAGAAACCTCTCTGCGCAATCTTCAGCTTTCATGCTACTCATTGCTTCCAGCGTGCAGCTCTTAAGCAGTCGATCGGTAATAACCATCAGAAATCGGGGGTCTCCTTTTGACTTGGCGGGCAGCTCTGTCATAAAGTCGATAGAGAGTTCGCTATGGAAACGGTCCGGCACTGGCAGTGGGTGCAACAGACCTTTCCTTTTCTCCCTCCAGACGTGTCACCTCCCGCACACGTCGCAGTTCCTACAGAATTGGCGTACCATTTTCGACATTCCTGGCCAGAAGAAGCTTCTATTGAGGATCGCTAGTGTGCTGTCCCTTCCAGGGTGGCCGGTAATGTGCGAGTCGTGTGTCTTCTGAATCAGAGCTGTGCGTAGAGGTTCCCACTCTGGTACCCAGGCTCGCTTCCTGAATCTTAATACACCTCTCTCGTCGAAGTCACACTCGGAGATTGACGCTTTGAGTTTTTTCAACACCGGTGGAAAACTCCTTTCCCCCTTCGTTAAGGCTTGGTACATTAAGGGTAACTCCTGATCCTCTGCTACTCCGCGGTCCCAGAGCAGCTGCAGCTCGATTTCCTGAAAGATGCTTCGTCCTTTGGGCAGGCTGGTTGACTGTTGCTCCGTTGACACTGGGGGGAGTTGTATGGAGGAGATCTGGGTCTGTAAAAAGTCGGCCTGGTGGGGCTTGACCCATGAGTCCTTCAGTAATTGGAATTCCCTGTTTCGTAGGCGTTCATCGTCGACGCCTTGAGGCATGTCTTGCTCTCTCCGTGAGAGTGCATCAGGACGTAAAGCGCTCTTACCAGCCCTGAACTTCAGCGTGAAGTTGAACTGCGAGAGGGTGTGTGACCATCGGACTTGTCGTTCAGAGAGTCTTCGGGTTGTCATAAAGTACTGCAAGTTCTTGTGATCTGACAGTACCACGAAGGGCTTTTCCAATCCGATGAGCATGCCACGCCATTCCTCCATGCACCTGACTACCGCGAGCAGTTCCTTGTCATGAATCTCGTAGTTCGATTCTGCTGGGCTCAGCTTTTTGGATAGATAGGCGACGGGCCTGAGTCGTCCTTCTTTGTCGACCTGTGATAGACACCCGCCCATTACATATCCGGAACAGTCGGCTTCCAAGATCGTGTCCTTCGACTCGTCCCACATAGCGAGAACTGGTGCGGTCATAAATAGCTCCCTGAGTTGGTCGAACGCTTGTTGTTCCTTCCCACGCCACTGAAAGTTCGTGCCTTTCTTGGTCAGGCGTAATAGGGGGTCGGCGATTTTGCCGAAGTCTGGGATGAAGTTCCTGTAGAAGTTGGCAAAGCCGATAAAGCTTCTAACCCCTTTTACTGACGTGGGGGCTTCCCAGCCTCTAATAGCCTCAACCTTCTCCGGGTCGACCTTAATCCCCTCGCCCAGCGAAATAATGAAACCTAGGTATTTTGTTTCCTTCACCGCGAATTCGCTTTTCTTCGGATCGAGTTTCAGGCCAGCAGCTCCCAGCTTGGCAAAGACAGTATTGACTTTGACCCAGTGGTCTGTTAGGTCTCCGCTAGTATAGATCAAGACATCGTCTAAGTAAGCCGAAACGAAGTCTCCCAAAAAGTCTTTGAGAACTTTGTTGAGCCACCTCTGGAACGCCGCTGGGGCCCCTGTGAGCCCGAATGGTGTTACCAACCATTCAAAAGAACCATACCTCGTACGGAACGCCGTCTTGGACTCATCTCCCTCTCGAACCCGAAGCTTGTGAAAAGCGGCTCTCACGTCTACCTTCGTAACGTATGTAGCTTTTGCCACGGCTCTCAGCGTCTCCCGTATCAGAGGGAGTGGGTAACGGTCCTTCTCAGAGATCGCGTTCAGTGCTCTATAATCCACGCAGAATCGGAGTCCACCTCCTGGGGAGGCGCTGGCCCTAATCCAATTTCGATCAAGGTGGTCGGTAAGAGTCTTCCGAAGTACTAGGAGCTCTTCCCTGGACATGTCATAGAGGGGTCCATTTGGGACCTCTTTCTCGCGTCCATATTCGTCCTTCTGGAGCTCGATTTCCATGTCGACTCCAGGGCGATGTGGGGGAACCTCGTTATTCTCATCCTCTGTGAAGAACCGGGCGTTTTCCCTCACTTCTTGAGGTAAGTTGGCCGCTATTTCTCTAGGCGATTGCTTCCTCTTTGGCTCTACGGCCTTATTAATATCTGCCATTGTAGCAGCAAATAGCCGAGTTTCTCGATCCTTCCTGGCTCTCCTCGCGAGAACCGTAAAGTGGCTGCCGATAACCATCCGTGCAGCACCTACTGATACCGCTGAGACTCGCTTCTTCACGTCATTCGGAGCGCGAGTATGATACCATCCTTTCTCCCTGACTACGAGACCGTGTTTCTTGCTGCCGAACCGAATAGCTCTCCTCTTTGCGAGATAAACCACATCGTTGGCCTCCATCCATGGTTTCCCAAGGATTACGTCATATGCCAGATCTTGGATAATGTACCCGTACACCGTTTCTCGTCTCCCGTCAATGTCCATGTCCACGTGGGTGATTTCTCGGATCCACCTCTTCTTATCATCATTCTCAGCTAATTGAAGCTCTCTAGCCTTAACGGGTATGCGCGGTAATTTTCGACGTCGGACTAGTCCCTCGGAAAATGCAGAGAAACAGAGGCAGCCGGTATCGAACAGAGAGTCCACATAAAAACCTGAGTTAATTAATGTATCTATGAGAAACGGTGTGCTATCCATCTGTTTCATTGCTTCCTTCACTTCCTTCGCCGAGATTGTTTCCGACCCCTGAGCCTTCCAATGAAGCTGGACGTATTAGATTCGACCAGGCGAAGTGTTGCTGTCTCAACGCAAAGGGGAAAGTGGCAACCTGGCCAAAGTGAATGATAACGGACACTAGCGACTAGGCCACTCGTTCTTATCATTCCAGGCCAAATCCTCCATTTCCAATCACGATCGTCCGCCATACGGTAGAATCATAGAGTGGTTGTTACCCAACATGGCCCTGTCTCGAATTGCCCTAGGAAGATGCAAGTGGTGACACAAGAGGTAAGAGCGAACCAAGTTGACAAATCCTGGATGGCGCCTTAGATCAAATTCATCGCCAACTTTTAACTATCATTTGCAATGAGCTGGGGCCTGTTCGATTTTGCAATTAATTAAGCGAGGAGACTGCTCGCTGAACAAAACATTGTACGATTACGTACCATAATGGAAATGAACCTCCCTTCGACCTAGCCTTTGATTGGACAGATACGGCTTAGGTACGGCATCATGTTCATACGAAGGGGGAGCTTGATATAGAAATTGACATTCTCACCACTTGAGATGGTATATGCGTATGCTGCAGCAAGTTCGAGTTGGTAGTGGTGTGTGATTTACAACAATATCAAGGAAACTACAACATATGCTCTCCTGCGCACCTTGTTTGGAACTTGACCATATAATAATATGTCAACATTAGTACGTCAACCACATAGGTATCTAACAACCTGTCTTCGAGCACAAGCGACTGTCTATTTTCAGTTTGAACTCCAGCTATCTCTCCTCTCTATGACAAAATGACAGATGATTTACTTTTCACTATGTCATCCCAGTTCAGACTTATGGTCACCCTACCCACCAATTAGCCTTCCAAAACAACCAAAAGCAAAACTCAACAGAAGAGAAATAAACTGAATTAAAGAAGGTCGTCATCTTTTTGAAAAGAATGATCATGGGTATATCAACAATGATGAAAGAGTAGAAGAGGCATCTCCTCACCGTTTCCTCCCCCCACTAAGCAGTATACTCGTAGCCTCCTCCCAACCCCTACTGCCCGCTATCTCTATAACCGTCCGTCCCGTCTCATCCTGAGCATCTAGATCCGCGCCACAGCGATCAATAAGCAACTTCAACACTGTCGCGTCCCCATTCTCCAATGCCTGAATCACGGCGTTGTGCCCGCGGTAGACTTTATTCGGGTCGGCGCCCTTGGAGAGCAGCATCTCTATAATTTCCATGTCGCCGGCCTCCATGCGGCGGAGAGCCTTGACGATGGGCAAGTGCTCGCCTGGGGCGTTGGGGTCGGCGCCACCTTCGTTAAGTAGGTATTTGACGATGCCCTTGTGGCGCTCACGGATGGCGGTCGTGAGGGGGGAGAAGACGCCGCCGTTGCGGTCTTCGACACTGACGCCCGCTTCGAGCAAGAGCTTGACGCTGTCAAGTTGGTTGGCTACGACAGCCATTTCCATTACGCCCTTGAAGGCGCGGGGCTCGGCCAGGGCGGGGAGCAGGCGCTTAAGGATGGCGGGTTGGCGGACGGCCATGCATACAGGCCCTGGGTAGGTTAGCTTGATGGCCATTGTGAATTGGGGGGACGATATCGACAATAGTAGGTGAAGTGGATGCAGGGGTGGTCATGGGGAACAAGGATTTCTCAAGGAGAAAATATAGTATGGCAGTGGTATACTCACAATCTTGCCCACGAACGTTAGGATCAGCCCCATGTGACAACAACAAATCCACCAACTCGAGCTTATTGTCCCTTATAGCGGATGTCAACGGCGTCGCCCCCGTCTTAGGTACCTTGTCGTTGGGCGACACACCATTCTCCAATAACCACTTGAGTGCCTCGACATTGTTATGCACGACAGCGGTCTCGAGGATGCCCTTGGGCGAGTTGAGGTTCGCCCCCGCAGCGACGAGGGGCGCCAGGAACTGCGGCCGTAAATGCGTCACGCACTTGAAAGCCGGATACTCCGAGGCGGGCTCGTTGGGGTCCGCCCCGTTGGCGAGCAGCAACTGGAAGACATCGGCGCGGTTATCGCGGATAGAGGTGCAGAGGGGTGTGTAGATTCCGTCTTTCTTGGCGTTGGGGTCGACGCCGGCTTTGAGCAGGATGTGCACCGATTCGAGGTTGTTGATGGAAGTCGCGAGCTCCATGATACCGGATGTCTTCTTGGGGTCCGCGCCCCGAGCCAGCAGGACCTTGAGACAGGCGGGTTGGTAGGTCGAGGGCCAAAGCATATGTTTTGGTCCGGGCAGGTTGGGATTGGCGCCGTGGTCGAGCAGAGAGGTGACGATATCGACGCGGCCGGAGGTGATGGCTTCGAAGAGGGGGGTTTTGCCTTCCCGGTTTTTGCCGTTGGGCTCGGAGCCATAGTCAAGCATGAGATCAATGAGTTTCCTGGATCGTTTGGTAGCAATGGCTTTAATCAAGAGTGTCTCGCCGTTGGTCATGACGTGGTTGGCGTCGCCTCCGTAGGTGAGTAAGAGGCGGGCGAAGTTGACTTTGTCTTCAATGATGGACAGGGCAAGGGGCGACTCGGGTTCGGACCCGGCAGCCAGGTTGGAGTCGGCGCCGTACATGAGCAGCATCGTGGCACCATCGAGGAATGACTCCTCAACGGCAGCAAAGAGGGGCGTCACACCCAGCTTGTCGGGAACGTTGGGGTCGGCGCCGAAAGTCAGCAGAAGGCGCACCGTCTCACTGTCGTGACGGAGGATGGCCTCCTTTAGGACTTGGACGTCAGGGCCAGTGTCAGGAGAGACGCCGCGGTCAAGCAGATGCTCAACTTGGGTTGTATTGCGCTGTTGGACAGCAGAAATGAGACCAGCCCTGAGCGTGGGCGTATTGGCTCCGGCCGTGTTCCGGGGCGTCCAGCGAGGCATGGTCTGCGGGTCGGCCTTGAGGCGGACCACCTTGTTAGGTCCAGTCTCAAACGAGTCCCCGTCGTCAATAACGGTGTCTGACTCAGTTGAGCCACCCGATCCATGTTCGTCCGCGGTGATGGCGGTGATGCGGTGACTGAGGGCATGAGACGACATGGTGGCATTGGAAATGGACGTGTGACGACGCAGTTCCGGCGGAGTCACTTGAAGAGTCTCGTGGTCCCGCGCGTGGAAGGAGGAAAAGTCGGATGCTGAGATCTTCTCAATTGGCATGATAGGTGTCAAAGAGGGAGCTACAGATAGGGCTTGATCGTGATCGTGGTTATGATGATGGTGATGATGATGGTGATGATGGGGCGGTTCTTCTTCATCGGGGGATGGGGGTGCCCCGATGGTCTTCATCCTAGTTATTGTCTCCAAGATGGGCCGTCCTGGTGACAAGCGCTCCAACGCTGCCACGAGACCCGTATAGCCAAACCCAACTGACTCGTCGATCCTCTCGTCACCAAACGACCACTCGAAGACCAGGGCGCTCATACGCAGGGCCTCCCGCGTCTTGTTGAGCGAGTCCCTCATCTTGCTGATGTCATTGTCGGCGAACATGTTGCGCCAACCCCTTTGGATCTTGCCAACGGTGCCGCGTCTTTCGTACTCGAGGAACCTGCCGAGCAACTGATCGAGAGTTTGCAGGTCGGCCTGTGTCGTCTTGAACTTCTTGTCGAGCTCCTGGATCATTTCCCGTGGGAACTTCTGGTGCCCACGGGAGCACTCACCGAGGCCAGCCTCGATGGACCACATGATCCGACACATGTCGAGAAAGTCCCGGGCCAGGTCGTCGAAGCCATTGGGAAGGTGCTTAACACTGCTGAGGAACTCGATCATGCGGATCGAGATTTTGTTGCCCAGCACCGTGGCCTTGTGGCAGAGGCCGAGCACCGCATCGACCGACTTGGACTTGATGGTGGCCATGGTGGAGAGTAAGTGACCACTGGATAGTCCACTTCGCGTCTATTTGGCTGTCTTTCTGTGCCTGTGCTATCAATGATGTATTCTGAAGAAGCTAGTTGCCATGGACACGGATACCTGAATTCAACCAGCATGACTGGAGAACAAATAATAGAATGCCGTAGTGGGGACGAAGCATTCCTTTATGCTGTGGGAAGGGGTCAAGTGCCGATACCTTGTCTGCAGCTGACCCTTCTAGCCCAGCTTTCGGTGACACCGGATGCCAAGTTTTCTGCGGTTGGCGGCTCTGGATGCAACCGCCATCCCTCTGTTCGCAGAATCTGGGCAGTGGACATAGCCGTCCGTGCTGCCACCAATATCCCTCTCGATAGTTGTGAAAGCCATCAATATCTTGAACCAAAATCTGGGCCAATGTGGTGGCGTCTGTGCATCAATTGCCCTTGCTGTGTACAGTGACCAATGGGGTCCCGCGCCGCCTTGATCTACAAATCGCTTGCATGCACGCCCTACAGTAGTAGAGCAAACTACACGCAAGCTAGCAAGCTCGTAGAAACCGGCCTTATTACTGCTCGCCAAACACGCAGAACATCTAGTGTCCCGAGTTAGAGTTCGATTGTGCATGAGCCTCTCAGATATCAGTCATAGCTCTAATTACCCATTGTCGAATGAAAGACTGGGAGGAGCATGAGATCTGTAACAGGCTTCCGAAGCTGGGACAAAAACGGCATCGTCATCTCAAGCATCTGGCTCTTGTTTCCTGACGCAGAGGGTGAAACTTGCTAACGTGGTCATCTAATCTCTTCATCCAGTCCCATCTGACAAGGGGTATGCATGAGATGAACGAGAAAGCACTGCTCGACGCGAACATGATGAATCCCCGGTTTCTTTAGCTTTGACAGACTGAATTCCTCAATAACCATCTGACATGGGCTGCTTCTCAAGCTGTCCAACTTGGTGAACTGACTCGGCGCTGAAGGCAATAAGCAGCACTGAGGAGACGGCGGCTCCACCTCCGCTAGGGCACCGGAAACGCCATCTGTAAGAGCGACCCGGTCTCGAATCTTTTTCCCTTGACCCTACCGCCTCCATCATCAAATTGCCCTACCAAAGTTCAGGAGCTCACATCTTCGTTGACGCCTTCCGGCCCAAGTAATCGGAGGTATTCGAACTATTGGCGCGGGCGCAACCCAAAAGGCCGCAAGCCACCAACTTGTCGATCCTTGCATCAAAGAATTCGCACCTGGTATTGCAAGTTTATGGGTCCCACCCCATGTCAATGAACTGCCTGTTTCATCCCCGCTGGCTTCAGCGCGTCACATTTCCCCCATTCGTTCTTTGGAATCTCGGTTCGTCTTATTTGTATCGAGATCCAATTTGCGCAGGGACCTTTTTTCACACTAAGTTTTACGAAATAACTTCTCCCAGCAATGTAGAATAGTAGGGTACATCATACATACACATCATGTAAAGGTTTCGCTGATTAAGAGAATTATTGCCTCTACAATACTGAAAAGCAAGTTAGAGACCAAGTATTGCTACGGGCGCATGTATTAATGTATCGGTCGACTTACGGACATTTCACGCCTCCCACACTACACGACGGTCTCGATAGGTGAAGTTAACCAGGGCTACAAACAACATCCACGCAGGGCAGACAACGCCGGCAAATGAGCTACCAGCCTTGTATACCGACCGCATGCTGTCGAGCAAACATCCTGACTAGACGTCATGATGCATGGAGTGACCGGCGAGCAGTTTACCCAAAATGGCCTGAGTCGCCTACTGTTGCACTTCCTAGGGTATCTGTGTTACATAGCCTTATGCCAGAGGCCAAGGAATTCTAATCGAGCGTAAAGGCGAAGGAATTCGGAAAGATTTACAGCCCCAAGATCTTCCTTCATTGCATGATTACTGTTGGAAAAGAGGTCTTTCACACCACAAGAAATGAAATTTTGCGTTGTCTCCCTTGGCAGGTGCCACTCGACTTAATCATGCGGGCGCCTTCATGTGATCAGCAACGGCCAGCCTTGCCGTGATGGGGCACGGATGGAGCAGCCACCAGGGGCCCCTAGCATTCGTGCGGCCGCGCCTCTATCAAACTTGTTGTGTCCATTCGGAATTTAGTAAACGACCGCTTCAATGGCCTCAGTTTGGCTTTGGACTTTCCCTCCCACCTGTTCCCTACCATACCCACCCAATTTATTACCAATGGGCTTGGGAGCTATCAGCCCACAGTAGTTGTCATACTGTTAGGTCCGAGGAAGGGATAAACTTCGTCGTATTGGGCGCACATGTAATATATCGAACTACGCAATCAGCGAAAGTCAAATTGTAAGGAATTTACTAGGATGTCAGACCGTTCCATTCAATCTTACTAAGATGTTGCATTTCCTTATATCAATATTTGGTACCTCGGACAGTAAAGTTCAGTTTAAGTTATATTGTAGAAGGCGTAGAATTTATACTAGGCTAAGAATTATTAGAGAATATATCACTATGGCTTCGAGGCAACTGTACTAGCCTGTTCAATCTAGAATATGATTTTGAATTCCAGCTTATCATAACTATCCACTTTACCTCCACTACACATTTGTCGTTATTCTCCCTGTCCACCCCCAGGTCACATAATTTCTCTCGCAACGTCGTACCATCAGCCCTCCAGGTACACCCTACTCTTCCTACACTGTCCTCATGCGGCGGCGGCGGAATTTTCCGTCTCACTTCCTTCCCTCCCCCCCCCCCCCCCCCCCCCCCCCCCGGGGGGTTCAAGGCAGTTTAGTAGGCTGTCAATCCCATATTACTATTTTCACTACCTTACCTCTTTTCAATGTAGCGTACTCCCCTTAGATCCCAGACCACCAATATGTCTCCTTCACAACAAAGTTTCCCTTAACCGCCTTTCCCTCCTCAACCTTGCTGCTATCGCTCACGATCACCTCGTACTCCCCATCCTCGACACACCACTGATTGCGCTCCTCATCCCAATAATTTGCCGCATACTTCGTCTCCATCTCCACCTTAACAGTCTTGCTCTCCCCTGGCGCGAGCTCCACCTTCGCAAAACCCTTCATCTCCTTAACAGGTCGGTTTACCTTCGCCTTCTGCTTAGGCTGGACGTACACCTGCGCGACCTCGGAACCCTTCACACCACCGGTGTTCTTCACCGTGAGACTAACCGTCAGTTTGCCCTCCTTGGCGGTAACGGACAGGTCCGAGAAGGCGAAGGTGGTATAGCTTAGCCCGTGCCCGAAGGGAAACAGGACCTCGCGCTCGGCGAACTCATAGTATCGGTAGCCGATATAGATGTCCTCGCCGTAGATGACGCGGCCGCCTTCAGTGCGGTAGTTAAGGAAGGCCGGGTTGTCCTGAACGCGGACGGGGAAACTCAGAGGTAGCTTGCCCGAAGGATTGGCGTCGCCGAAGAGGACGTCGGCAATGGTGTTGCCGGTCTCGTTGCCGCCGTACCACGCGTGGATCAGGGCGTTGACGTCGTTAATCCAAGGCATGGCCACGGGGGTGCCGGATTGGAGGACAATGGCTGTATTCGGGTTGGCCTTGGCCACGGCGGAAATCAGATCATCCATGCCGGGCGGGAGGTCCATATTGGCACGATCGTTGCCTTCTGTCTCCCAGTCGGCATTGAGACCGGCGCAGATGATGACTTGGTCAGCGCTCTTGGCCAGTTCGGCCGCATGGGCGATCTCGGCCTTGGGGTCGATGACTTTGCACCCACCGATCCGCAGGGCACCACCGGATTGCAGAACGGTGTTTCCGGAAAGCTTGGATGTGGGTGCCGATCCAAAGTTGACCTTGAAGTTGTATGTCTTCCCCTTTTCCATTTTGTAGTAACCCTTCTCCTCGATGGTTGCCGAGCCAAAGAAGGCGTCACCCAATGTCTGCTTCTCAGTGTTGTCAACGACAAGTTCGTCGTTAACGTAAAGATTCGCAGTGCCGGAAACGACGAGCCCAAACTCGTAAGTGCAGTCCTCTTCCGCAACCAGCGAGCCTTCAAAGGTGGCGTACCAAAGGTTGGACTTGAGCTTGGGGTTGGTGTAATCAACAAGTAGCATCTCCGTCTTAAGAAGCTCAAGCTCGTCAACGACCTTCCGGTCCGAGACGTCTGGTCCATCAGTGTATACCTTCATTGTCATACCCTGATTACCCTTCGCCGACTTGCTGGTGTACCCCAGAAGGGGAAGCAGCTTGTGAGAGTATTGACCAATTGTGTATTTGGGGGCGATACTCAATTTGTTGCTGATTCCTGTGAATGGAGTGACAGCGTAGTAAGCAGCAAGAGAAGCCGAACCACCACCGTGATATGTCGCGATTTTAGCATTAGGGCCAATCACCACCGTCTGTGCCCCTGGTCAGTGACGTATCAAGGATGTCAAAGTCGAATGCTTACTTTGCGGTCCTTCTTCAAAGGCAGCACATTCTTCTCATTCTTCATCAACACAATTCCCTCGTTCCCAATTCGGCGAAGGAGCTCAGCAGTCTCAGGCGTATCTGCTGTGCCCTCAGGTGCATTATCCTTGACCCCACTGGCTGAGCACTTCTTGATGAACTCGAGCATCGCCTTGACACGCTGATCCAATATGTGGGTGCGAACCTTGTCGGTGGATACGTTAAATTTCAACTGGTCGCCTCGGAAGCGCGTGGGACCTGGCATTTCCAAGTCGAGACCGGCTAGGGCCGCTTCCGTGGTGCTGTAAACGCCAAACCAATCGCTCATGACCATGCCATCCCAACCCCATTCACCTCTCAGTATCTTTTCGAGAAGCTCTTTGTTCTCACTGCAATAGGTTCCGTTAACTCCATTGTAGCCTGTCATGAACGATCCCGGATTCGCATCACGAACAGTCAGCTGGAAAGGTAGGGCGTATATCTCGCGCAGAGCTCGCTCAGTGATCATGGCCTGAACGGCATTTCTCTTGTGCTCGTGGTCGTTGCACACAAAGTGCTTGATAGTAGCCTGAACGCCAGTGGATTGGATGCCCCGAACAATGGCAGCAGCACCTAAGCCGGCCAGGATTGGGTCCTCGCCAAGGGACTCGAAGCCTCTCCCACCGAGGGGAGACCTCTGCATGTTGATGGTTGGGCCTAGGATGACATGCGCACCCTTGACCTTGGCCTCTTCGCCCATCTTCTTACCGGCCTCCTCGAGAAGTTCAACGTTGAAGGTGGCTCCCAGGGCCGTGCCGCAAGGGAAGCAGGCCGCTTTGATGCCATTGAAGAACTTGGTGCCACGAACACCATTGGGGCCATCAGAGAGCCGCAAGGACGGGATGCCGTGCTGGGGTAAAGCCTTTGTGTGCCAGAAATCAATACCTATAAAGGTGACCGTCAATGCCTCTGCGTGCGGGATTCATCATCTTCCGAGGAACTTGACCTACCTGCTAGAAGGTCGACCTTCTCTGCCATGGAGAGCTTCTTCAGCGTCTCCTCGACATTGATATTCGCCATGCTGTCTTCGGCTGGCTGACAGAACTAGAAGACTTAAGTCGTTGGAGTATTGGCGAACGGGATTGGAGTGAAAAACCTGGAAAATGGAAGGAAGACAAAGTCGAGAAGTTGCAAACAAGCGCCTAGGGACTATTTTTATCACGGACGACCCGACGTCGGTTCCCAAGGTCGGCTCCAGGACGCCCCGCTATGTTTGAAGACCTAAGGCGGGGGAGCCAGATCGTGCCGTGGGTTCCACGTACGCGGCTTCCTGCGGTCCACCGTCCGCAGCAACGAAGCATTGCGTTGTCAAATTGAGTCTTGACATTCAAATTCCAAATATGAGCCGGCCTGTCCCTTCGACATACAAGCAAGCGGCGATGAATGCCAGGAATATTTCTGGCGGTAAAGAAGAAAACCACTCCACTTCCCCTCTTCCTTGAAGCGGCTGTTCCCCACAGCTGGGTATACTCGACGTGATGCACCATGTCGAAACCCCTCGTGAGATGATGCAGGAACGATGTCGGTCGAGTGCAAGTCGGGTCATCGGTCCGTCCATCCATCCCGGAGTTCTTCCAGCAGTCTGACTCGTGATTTCCCGATGTTTACCCGACACCAATGGGCTGGGTTCAAGTGGAGGAAGGGGGATCAGCCTCCTCCACTGTAAAGCTTGGCGAATGGGTATTGCTGTCGCATGTGATGTCCTCGCAGTCGGCAATCCAGACCACACAATTCATCAGGAAAGACGCTACAATTCTTTGTACGAGTGAGTAGGCTTACAGTGTGGTAAGCTTATCTATGCGCAATCTATTATCGCTGAATCATGCATGAAAGCGCATGGCTCAACTCCCATCAACTGGCTGGAGCCAAGATTATAAGGCTATGGGTATTCTGATTAAGATGAATCAATGACGCAGTAGCGCCTCCCCGGCCCCGCGCCTGCTTGACCGCTTCTAGGATTGAGCTCTGGTCGACGTCCTGGGTCGCAAAGTGGGCCACTGCCATGTAGCAACCGTTCCTATGGGCCGTCAGTAGCCATTGTTAACTACACCTTACAGTAAGTAGAGACTTCGTGGGTTCGCACTGTTACTAGCATTCCGGCTATATACGAAGCTGAAGAAGAGAAATACAGATGGGGGTTCAAGCCGCACAAGGGCACCAAAGTATCTCAGGTGTTACCTCACCATGACCTCAGGTCACCAATTCCACAGACTTCACTTAAAGTAAACGAGCGTTCGTGAAGTCAGCCCGCCCTGGGCATGCAAATCTTGAGACATCAGACACGATCAACCCAATTAAGGGTTTCAGTAGTGAGCATCGAACCCAACAAACTACATTTTAATCGAGTATATCCCAGTGTTTCATTTTACGTTTGCTGAACGTTACACCGGCAGATCGCAATGAAGTATTTGGGAGATTATAGCGTCAAAGACTTACGTCGTGATCTCGACGATGGGCTTGGATGGGCGCATTCTACGGAAAGCGTAGGAGGCTATTTGGAAACTATTGTGGGTGCCAGAAATCTAGGACTATCGTACTTGAGTATGATTGTCCTAACTTTACACCAGATACCAGAGGTCCTTTGGGCGAAAATAAAGTAAGAACTGCCAAACATCGCAATGCCCTACGTGCACCATACTGTCGCCTTACAGAGGCAGCTATCGACACACATCCCGCTACGACAAGTGTTGGACCTTCAAGGCTACTACATCAAGATTGCCAATCTTGGAAGGACATATGGCCACGCACCGTACGTTATGGGCCAATATGACCACCACCCATCGAACCACACAAGTCCTGCCTGTGGGACAGGCATCAGTCATTTCTGTCTATATAAGGCCCTTAAGGCCGCCGTTCACTTCATTCAGGACTCTCCAGAGTTCATGACACTTTCAATACAAGACCATTTGCCCACGATCCAACGACAAGACGGATCCAAAGAAAGTCGTGGCCACTTCCTTTTTCAACAAGGGCCAAAAAGTAGCAACATGTCGTGCCTATGGTGATAGCACATGGAAACTCCGTTTCACTGCCTTGGGCAAGAACAAACTCGAAAATCTGGGTTGCCTATCTTCCAAGGAAGATGCAGGAGAGCTCGAGGGCACCCATCCTGATCACCATCGATCCTATTGGTCAGATATTTCTTTATGGCGAAATGTGCACGAAGCCTCAAGCACGCTCAGGTCTTTGTTTCCATGAATACCGACGAGCTGCATCGACTCAAGCAGGCCGAGCTAGAAGGACCAGAGAGAAATCAAAGTCTCACACGCAGCCTGCAGGTCGGTGTCCACAGGGAAGAGACAGCTGCCTGTATCAACTAATATGAGACCGGGGAGACACCAACTCCGAAAGCAGACGATAACCAGCCTCGAAAAGCAAATTTGCAATATTTGCAGCGCCACCGAAAAGACATTTCGACTGCCAAAAAAAAGAGAAACTTGCTGCAGATTTAGCGAAGGAGGGATTGGAGCAGAAGAAGCGGTTGCTATTCCAGAAGATAAAGCCAACGCCCTGGAATAGACAGGGTTGGCATTAGAGCGGTCTAAGGCGATGAAGTCGAAGGCGGCACCTGGCTCGTGAATGGGTTCAAAGCGGGGGGAGCCCCTCACAGCCCACAGGGCGTTTGTGTTAACACCCTATAAATAAGTACATGATGCACTTGAATCCACCTGCGTAAAGTCACTGATGTGGAACAACTTGGCGTACATTTGGAATGTATTTGGAAATGAATTCTTTGCGGGTCGTATCGTTTGTTGCCGCAAACCTCACCGAAGTGAAATTCTTGAGTATGCTTATCTACGCTATGGCTAATCAGGCTTCATTCAATGCGCCATATTGCTGCTGAGCCTCCGGGAATCTCCCTTGGTCCATTTAAGCTGTAAAGCCGGCGTGCAAATCGCGGCGCCTAGATGTGTGGGCTACAGCATTGGCAGATGTGATGAGATTAGTGGCGTTGGCAATCAACTCCGACGCTTTCGCGGCATCCTCCAAATCTATCGTATCCACCTTCTTAGTCCATCCCAGCTCGGTTGGAAGACGCTCATTCTCTGTGAACAACAGTGTTAGATAGAGAGAAGAAGTTCGACCGGCGAGTTCGCCAACTTACCAAAGAAGTACAGCACCAAGTCTCGGTCGACGGTGCCAGCTTCTATATCACCAAACACAATGATCGGAGCAGCCATCTCGCCGATACTGAATTGTTCCGTCGTCGCCGTGAACGTATAGTTGGGGTTAAATGATCTAGACTCAACCTGCCGGAACAACTTGCCGTTGGCCAACATGTTCGCATCGAGGACGTCTCCGGTCCAGTGGCTCGTCGTCGTTTTGAATATGGTTTGGTTGAAGACGTGGTTGTTTCCGAAGAACGCATCTGTGCGACTAGTTGGTGGGATTTAGCATCCTGCTGAGTCTTGAGTCTCGAGGATGATGAGAACAAAAGGCTAACCTCATACTAGCGTCATGTTCCAGGACGTTGTGACGGTTGAGATGGTCACTGGGAGATTTGAGTCAATACTCGTAACATTACGGAAATATTGGTTCACTTACAGTGTGAAAAATGTGGCATTGGACTCCGGGTTGGCAATAACAGCCTGTTCCCACATAATGCTGGCAAGCGAAGTGTTAAAATTGAGTGCAGTGTTCAATGCGTAAACGGCGATTTCCTTCGTTATATTTCTACCGTCATGAGGGAGAAATCCATGGTTTGCCAGTGTGTTCATCATGGGACAAGGGCCTCGAACTGTTGAGTATTAGCAGGCAATGGACAGTGGAGCTTGGGGTATTTCCGTCTTCGTACGATCATCTGCTCCAGCGGGCTCCCATTCTGATGTATTTCCTCGTCGGAAGTGAGGATTCGCGGAAGCCAAGGCAAAAGTCAGTGTGGTGGAAAGAATGGTGAACTTCATCTTGGATGAGTTGTAACGACTTTTGCTGAGATGGTGTGGTAATGACTGGAAGTAGAGTTGGGATGGTGATCAATGTCTCAGTCAATGAGAGAGATATCAGGGTATTATTCAATGAAGACGAGTAACTAGAATGTCTCTTACATCGTTATGACGCCCGGTCCTCTCGATTAAAGAATCTACTCGACATGGGTAGATCAACACCATCCCTGCTAGAATTGCATAGCTTTGGCTTATCAAGATGTTATCCGAGCAAGTGCGACTCTCGGTGGACACAGTAATAGAGTATATTGCCAAATCGCTGTGGCCAATCACGTGTTTTCTGTTTCGCATTACGCTCCGCTTGTACCCTACAGTAAAAGCAAAGCCTATCAGAACTTGAATGATTACCTACCTGCATGACAGCCTTAAAATGAGCATATTGAGGAAATCAGGATGACCCCTGTTGGCGAAACCGACTCGCGCAGGCGCAGGGTCCAGGTAATGACGTTTGACGTTCGACGTTAGATGAACCTCTTGTAGGATTAATGCCATGCATTGTTGTCATTGAAATGAGGGGCAGCGGATCTGAGAAATATGCTAGTGGAGATACCTGCATTTCACTCAGCTCAACAAGCAATACATGTACTCGCCTCGAAGGGGCTCAGGAGCGACAACGCACTAGGAGGATTATGAAGTCCATAGGACGAGGCAGAGAGTAGAGTTCAATAACGAGAATCTACAGGGCATAACATTATCTCCCTTCGCAATCTCATATCGTTTCATGTTCTGAGAAACGAAAAGTCGGTAACGTGGTTTACAAGCGAGTCACGCACCCAAGCGAGTCACGCACCCAAGCTAGTCGCGCACTACTCCCCAAAACGCTCCCTCAACTTTAACAACCTAACTCTCTACGGGTATCTACAGAATTTGATTCAAAAGACGCTTAGTTGAACTTAGCAGTCGAACCTCTTAAATAGGACCTAAGACTAAGTCGTCGTAGGGCTATAACTATGTCAAGGTGTGAGCTTAGGGTTAGCTATTTATTATGTTATACAGTAAGGAAGGAAGGTTAGAGGTCCTGTCGATCGTCTGGTGAATATTCCCGGCTGTATACAGGTAGGTGAACAGGAACGCTGCACGGTCGGAATAGAGCTTCTTCTAGTAGGCGTAGAAGTAACTATAGCGCTTAAGGAAGCGTATAGTCTATTTAGTACCTCTTATAGGTAGTGAAACGGGGTTGTTAGGCAACCTTGGTGGGCTGTGCCAAGACCACCAAGGTTACCACGTGACTTAGCCCTTCGGGACTAAGTCCAACCTTCGTGCTCCATAGGACTAGATAGAATGTCATGCTTTTACAACCTCACAAATCTTTGCGTGTAACAGGGGTCAGGCGGTCAGTAGGATATACCTACCACCTAACACACTGAACAGACGGCTCCAGTACCAACAGATCCCATCTGTTGGTCTGATCAGACGAAGATCGTGGTACTGGTTGTAAGAGCGAAGCTCTTACTGTAACGGGGTAAGGCCGGACATCAGGGAAATAGGTTACGGGGCTAGGGGAAAGTTTATTTTCTCTTCTTTAAGAGGCACAGAGGCAGAGTAGGACACGAGTCCCTCATCTTCACGCATCATCATCCTCATCTTCATATCATCATCTCCTTCTTATCTATATCTTCACCTTCGCTTTTCAGTCAGTTATTTAGTTCAGTTATTTAGTTATTTTAGTTATTCAGCTTATCTTTACGTTCGAGATCCTATTATCACGATACGAGTATCAGAGGCACATCCGACCAACTCGCGCGCTAGACGTGTAAGAGCTTCGCTCTTACAACCAGTACCACGATCTTCGTCTGATCAGACCAACAGATGGGATCTATTGGTACTGGAGCCGTCTATTCAGTGTGTTAGGTGGTAGGTATATCCTACTGACCGTCTGACCCCGTTTCAGTAAGTATCTTATTAAGCCCTCCTCGTAGTTTGATAGTAATGCTTACTAGACGCGGTGTCGTAAGGTCTCGCGTGGGATACCGAATACTCGCGCGAGGCTGTTCTCAGGGTTCGTCTGCGAATAGTGTACAGCGTCTTATATCTTTGAATCCATCGCGATCCAAAAAAATACTTTAATTTAGTAGAGATGTGGTGGTTTAAAGATAAGCTCGTCGAGAAATTAGCCAAATCGGTATCCAGCACCACCTTAGATTGGTGAGCTTAAGCGAATCCGAAAGATGTGGGTTGTGTCGAATATGACGTGTGTCCAATCGAGTAGTCAGAAGTGCGTAAGATTGTATATGAATGAGGTGTGTTGTCTCTGTGTTCTGTTCTCGCGAACTCCCGTTGCTCTGCCTTTTATAGATTCTTTAGAAAATGTCGGAGGTACATTGTTCAGGTGTCTGACCCCTAAGTGGACCGTAACTTTGGTGTTACTTTCGGGAAGAGGGGTTCATTTCGCTGTCTGAACTTTAAGTGACACTAGTCTTCTCTAGTGCCATATTATTTCTGAACCTAGGAACCAGGTGCCCTATCTGACAGGTTGTATCGTAGGAATTCGTAGGTCATTGGCTTTGAAGCTGCGCTAGCATGGTGGACCCTGCAGGAACATGATAAAAAGCTTCGCAGCTCTGATCTAATCTACTATGTAGACTATCTACATAGCTTGGAGCTTCAGCAGAGTTCTAGCCTCACTCAAATCGGTAAGGTTCACTTTCACCATCCCATAGTACGCTTTTCGCATCTGTGAAATAGTGGAGATGAATCGATTCGCATTATCGCTGCCGCGCAGCCTTCGCGCCACAGCAAGGCGCACTAGACTCCCGCTTCTCTACTCGCCCTTCCACCTTGACCACCGTCCTCGTGTCGGCTCCCAACTTTGGAATCCCAAACAGCCCGCAAACATCCAGTGCTCTAGTCTTCCAAACGTCAACCGCAATGTCCCCCGCAGTGTCCGACACAATAGTTGGACATCGCAAGCCCAAGATGGCGTCACGATTCCGGAAGAAGAATATAGGTCCGACCCTGAAGCCAGGTTTCGAACAGCGCGAAAGAGAGTCGGCAGAAAGCTGGAGACAAAGAAACACTTCGAACAACTGATGCGGGCCAATTATGGCGTGGGCTGGATGCCCAGCGCAACAGATGCGGACCGATCAAATCGTGCGACTTGGGAGCAGGCCACAGACCTGCGCAAGAAGGCTGAGGAGGAGCACGGCGGATTCGAAAAGCTCATGACAACCATATACAGCGAGGGCTGGGTGGACGTGCTGGAGGTGCAGCGTGTCGAAGAATACAATGAGCGCATTCGAAAGTTCGAGGACGGCATGAAGGCCAAGTTCGGTGACGCGTGGAAGCAGCACGACAGACGAACCAAGGCCTGGTTCCATCCTTAGATGGATCGGGGTCGGGTTGTTGGTCTACGAGGCTGCATGCGGCGCAACATAGTAAGACATACACCTGGAGAGTGGTATGTGCTCATAGGGGCGCCCCAGCCACGTTGTCCGTGTGGCAGGTACCAAATGCCCTTTAATTGCCTAAATGTGTTGGCCTCATCCCTTTCTCTAAACGGTTCTTAAGCGCGTTTCACGTTGCCTGATCGAACCCCATATGCCACAGCAAACCACATTATGTTAAACACAGGAGCATGGATTCCACAAGAAGAACAACTAGGCGAGTTCTGTTAAGAGTATATGAAGGGAAGCCGGCAGTAGGGGATGCGCGGAACGTACTTCAAACGGAACGGTTATGACATCTGTCAAAAGGGGGGCAAATGTGGCTCAAAACTTAGGATACGCAACACATCAAAAGAAGATTGATGATGACAAGAAAAGCACACCACTGAGAGCATATTTCCTCTATGAATCTGGGTCCATCTAGGGAGTTTCTGAGGACATCCCCCTTGGTTACAAAGTCCACAAAACTACCTCGTCTGTGGCCACTCCAATATACTCTATCCCTCTACTCTGCATAGCAATGAATACCGAAAATATGTGTCCCACCATCGATTTAACATAAAGAAGAGAAGACTTTAATCTCAGTCCATCACATCATCGTCGCTTTCTTCACCTTCATCCCCTCCATGATACATTGACCTACCCAAATCTCCCACTCCACCATCTTCCTCATCGTCCTCCTGCATTACCCCCCTATCCCAAACAAGAAACCCATCAGGCAAGAAACTCAACCCCACCGACTCACGTCGCGTATCCTCGTCCAAGTCGGGCCGGTCAAGCAGCTCCTCGAGCGTCATGCGAGAACCAATCGGCCCGTAATGCGAGTCTGCGTCCCCAACACCGTCGACAAAGGGAACAAGAACACCTCGGTTCGTCCCTCCAAAATGCGACAGGTCGCGGCTGAACCAATGGGGACGCATCTTGTCGAGAATCTCCCAAAAGAACTCTTCAACGTGGTGCACTATGATTTGAAACAGGAGCACTGGGGCCGGAGGTGGGAGCGGATTGCCAGGTGCTGAGCGGGAGATCTGCTTGTGTTCGCAGAACGACCATATAAAGTCCTTGATAAGCTTCAATTTGTGGTTGAAAATAGCGGCGAGGAACTCAGCTTTGGCAACTGCGCATGCTTGCGACAGCTCTTCTGCGCGGTTCTGGCCCCGGATAAACCGCAAGGGTTGCGAGAAGATCATCTCGGCGATTTTCTCCCACGACTCCCGCAAGTGCATTTCCAAATATTCTTTGCGGTACTGTTCGTGATCGTCGGGATAGATCACGCCGTCGATCCTCGCAAAGCAAGGGGGGCACTGTCTGCCTATAGCTTCCCTCGTAAGCCTTTTGACATGGCCTATCAGACACTTCTCGCAACGGTTTTCTGCTTTGCCTCCGAGTTCGGAGTCCGTCAGAGGCACGTTCCTCAGAAAGCCTCGGACAGGCTGGAAAGACCCATCGTGCAACGGCCACTCGATGGGCTCAACAACAGCTTGTTTGATGAACATTTCACATTTCCTGTTTCCGCAGACCATGGATTTTCGGCACAGGGGACAAGTGGCACCAAGAGCTTTGTTCAAGCATACCTTGGAGTGCGCATCCCAGCATTCGGTGCAGAGAATATGGCCGCACTTGAGGGCAACAGTCTTGGCGAGGCCATATTCTCGGTAGAACTCGTTAGGGTCATTAGAAAGCTCTTTGGATAGGAGGTGCTTCAGAATGGCCTCTTTGGCGACGAAGGAGATGTCGAGGGCGACTTGACATACGGGGCATTCGGCCTTGAGGATGAAAGACTCGCAGTCTTGGCCCTGTAGTCCCTGATTGCCGATGATGTTCATGAACTTAGGGATCCAGACAGACTCGACTACGACTGGCTTGACGTGCATAGGGGTTTTGACCTCTGAATGGGATGGGTCAGGTATGTTTTTATAGTTGGTAGTGTTGTTTTGCGACGATGCTCTAGGCTTGCGCAGTTGGTCTAGAACTCAGTGTTGTTTTATGGATAGAACCAGGGAGAGAGCATGGTCTATCGTTGGCACTTTTTCGTACTAAATAAATACTATTCTGGGAGGCGACATTGGCAGTAAACACAAACTGTGTCTCAGAACAACAGTCGAATAGTTTTGAACAAAGATCCGCATGCAGCAACTAAGATCCGAACAGGGATTACTATATTGAAACAATACGGGGTGTGTTGCAAAGTAGTCCAGCGCCAGGGATGGTTCGTTACGGCCTTACAAAGAAAAGCATAACTTCCAAGGGCAGGAATGATTTTATTGTATATGGTCTGATATTGACTTGAGGGTGTAGTGCATGTATGTGGAAGGGGATCTTTTGCAGGCACGTAACCTTGGTCTTCCCGAAATCACACGTTCGCGGACTGTCGTAAGATTTTGGGCATCGTCAAGAACGACCAGAATGGCGGCGCGACGTCCTTCTTCGGCAATCCTCCTCCCTTGACCACAGAGAAGCAGTAACTTAAGGTTGCCGGCAACGTTTTCTAAAAAATATCTGCTATCGCACTTCTAACTGACTTGGCGACGCCATCGTTGACTAATTTGTATTTCGGAGGGAGAGGTGTCGGTCACAAATCGTGCTCCACACGAGGTCGACCCTAATTTCCTCGTAAATGATTCGAATAATAAACCTCATCAGGTTATTGGGGAAATACAGATTGCCGATTCCCCATCAGTGGGATTGCATCACATGAACGCTCCACCATGCTCGTAGGTGCTCTATCAGTCTGTGGTCTTTCGTTAATAATGCGGGCCTTAATTGTTGTGACCTTGAACCAAATTAGGCATGAAAGATGGAGCGATGAAATTACATGCGGATGATTCTTCTTTTCCTACGAGTTTCCAGCATGCTAGTGAGATTTGGGAAGCAGTCCCGTTGCAATCGGGAACCTTTCTTGTTTATGGAATCCATGAACATTCACAGCTGATGGACGTATTTTTATCTCTTTTCCTTTTCTTTTGATTACCGTTTATTATACTGTCCTATGCAAGCCTACGGCTTACGAAGAGAGTGACCTGTAGGCCTTTAATTTATAAACACAAAGCCCAAACCTAAACTCCTCTCTAGGGAGGTATAAGAAAATTACCTCACAGGAATAGCTCATTACTCTTGTGTTGTTTTGGCTAGTGAATGCCGAGGATCAGACTTTTCACACTAACGAGACATGGGAACAGCCTATACTGTGGTATCCTAACCTAAGCAAAGTAATAATATTCAGTACTCCTTAAAACACGTAAGCAATAATTAAACAACCACCCCGTATTTGCGAAAGATCTTATTGACAACTACAAGGCAAAGCTCAACCAGTTTGCCTCGTCATTATCGCCTAAGATGATGGTCGACGCTCACGGTTGATACGTAAAGTCATACTCACTGGATCTGTTGCTACCAGTGGCTTCGAATAGTATATGGAACGAGTGTAAGACTCCATGCACATCAGGGCAGGCGTATTGGTTGTTTACGCCCCACTGCACATCATCTCGGCTAGGAAGGACCGGAGCTGGCGTAACATCGAGCTTGTCGCGACGTGGCCTAGAAGGCTCTAAAACTTATGTCAGCTCTGGGCGGTTCTTCGTCTGATATGTTCGTGGCATGATATTGGAGATGATTGGCCCAGAGTATGAATGAGAAAGTGAGGAGTACGACGGGATTAAGTGAGTCTTGAACTCACACGACTTAGCGGGAAGAGAAATCTGCTTCGCAGCGTGAGCGCTAAAGCGTCACATATACTCCGGCAGGATAGGCCGGCGAAGAGGAAGCAGGCGTCGCAGCTACTCCGACCGGCAGGGTACACTATGGAGAAGGAGGCCCGGGGCTCCGAGTGGATGAGTGAGGAAAAGGAGGTCCCGGCTGCCCTCCTCGACCACTGGAGGAAGAGATGGCTCACCGGAGCAGAGCATCACGATCGCCAGCGACGCGCTATCGCTGAGGAACCGGAGGGCCCTTCGATGCAGATACCGAAAGGGGGCAAGTATTTCGGCCTGAACCGACTGGAGGCGTCTACGCTGTGCCAGATCAGGACGGAAAAAATAGGACTAGCAGCCTTCTTATTCAAGACAGGGGCTTTTGGCGTGTACTCGCCGCTATGCCGCTGTGGCGATGCCCCTGAGACGGCAGAACACGTAATCCTCTTTTGCGGGCTGTTGGAAGGACCGAGGGAACGATTACGGGCCGCCATCGCACCACGGCCACTATACTCTCGCAGAGACCTCGCAACGGCAACAGGAGAACCAGTAGTTAGTGGGACTATTGTAAGATGGCTGCTAGGGACGGGTCGGACAGCTTCAAGGCCCAGATAGCATCGATCTTCTCAGGGGGGACTTTGTTGGTAGGTTGAGAACCAACGTAGTATGGTAGTGAACGCAACGCAGTCGCCAATAGGGCGAACCGACGACGCAGCGTATGTATTTAGTCCAGCCATTAGGGCACGGTTTGACATACGGGAGTACTAGTAGAGGTACCGGGGGCTTCGAGCCTACGGCGTATTTAATAATAATAATAATAATAATGATATTGGAGATAATTGATTAGCCCAGAGTATGAATGAGAAAGTGAGGAGTACGACGGGATTAAGTGAGTCTTGAACTCACTGTATTGTTTGCTTTGGTTGAGCTAGAAGTTTGATGGTGCTTACGAGCTAAAATGGGGTCCCATGGATAATTTCCCGTATTAATTAGTGAACCTGTAGAACGAAGAGACAAATTGGATACTTGTCTTAACTTCTGTATAAGTGCCTTGTGAACCTTGCCGGTTGGTATATTGGCCATCTTCTCGTACTATAGGATCAGCTGAACGGTGATGGTTGGTGTATACCATCAGATGCATGCCATCTACCAATTAGATGTACGAATGCCCTGTCACGTACTCTGTTGACAGATCAAGTCTGGCATTTCCATTGTTGAAGCTGCAACTGTTGGTGCGTAATATAAAAGACTGTCGGGCGTGGAGACATTCAAATTCTCTAACAAACAACAATTTTATCTTGTAAATAATCCATGGTAGTAAATCGAGTTAGGAATGAAGTGATGCTTAGAACTTGCGTTGCGATTGTCCTATAGTGACGCAATCAAGTGTGATATTAGTTACTGCGCATAGGCCTCAGATATTGAGCATAGCCATTTGCCAAGCAAGATTGTGCTAAGAGGTAAGATCACTGGAAAATTTATGAATTGGGTCTGTTGGCACCTGAGGCACTCCTTTGTCCTGATTCCGGATATGGTATAACAGCAGTCATGTTAGCGGGAAGTCCGCTTCAGGGATGCGACCCCTGGCCCCAACTACATAAGACAAAGAGATTGGGGGAACTAGAGGGATGTTGGTACTGCAGATGAATTTGTGCAGGATCGCTAATGCAGTCTCTACTGAGCTGAAGCGATCTCCTGCATCGTCTTGTAAAACTGCGCTGGATCATGTCCAAACCGGCCTAAAAACAACCCATCCACGCCCTCTTTCAACCTTTCAAACAATCCCGGCCCTGCACTCCCACCATATAACACCCTCGTGACTCCTTCCCGCATCTGAACACAATCCAACGCCCTAATCTCTTTGACCACGCTCACGACATACCCAGCCCCGGCCGGCTCCGCTGCTCCAATGGCCCACACCGGCTCATAAGCTAGAATGACCTCTGCATCGTCCGCCACAGCAGCCATCACATTCTCGACTTGAGTTCTGCACTCATCGACCGCGATACTGACTTCCCCCTTTGTGCGCTCACCTATGCAGACTAGGGGGATCATGCCATTCCTCGCCGCTGAACGAGCCTTCTTCGCAACATCCTCGTCCATCTCGCCAAATATGCGTCTTCGCTCCGCATGGCCCACTTCGACTATGCGGCAACCTACCTCGGCCAAGACACAAGGGGAAACCTCTCCCGTGTATGCCCCGGAGTCTTCGTAGAAGGCGTCCTGGGCGCCTGTCATGACTTTGCTGCCTTCCAACTGCGCGATGACCGAGGTTAGAGTAATATGGTCCGGGATGACAAATATGTCTATTTGGTCGAGTATTTTGGGCGATTTGGAGAGGTGTTGTAATAATTCGGCGATGTAAGCTTTGGTCCTTGCGGCGGAGAAGTACATCTTGGTGGATACTCCGACGATTCGGCGCCGGGGTGGGGATGGCATGGCGGAAGTTGATCAGCTATAGCAGAAATCAGATTTGCGAGAGGAAATTTCTGAATACGGAGATCTGAAGTAGTCTCTGGGAAGGCAAGGACTTGGAATATGCGAATGAGCGCTACGTAGGAAGGTGGACGACGCATCCTGGTAGACGGGATGAAGTTGCTTTTTACGCTTGCCTCTACATCTCCGCACCGGAGCTGCAGGTGGTTCCACTTTGGGGCGTTATGGGTGATGTTCCCCGGATTCTGCATATGATAATATCCCATTGTTTAAGACATCATTTAACTCAGTATACCTTCCTTCTTATTTGCCAACTAGACTCTCATTTACTGTAGCAATTTCTGCAAGGCCACTGGGGCAAATTGCACAGGTAGATCTGGGTACTTAGTATACAACGGCCTGCAAGAACCTCGTACTGGGGAGAAACCCTGGCGCTCCCATCCACCCTAAGCCAACATCTAACATACCTATTGTCAACAACTACCCTTCACTTCTTCGTCCATCCCCCCTATCCCCTCCCTTTCATACTCCCCAATAACCTGCACCTTCCCCGCACTCCCACTCGCTGGATCAAACCTATACCCCAACCACTCCCTGACCAATCGTCTCGCCAATTCCAACCCCACGACTCGTTCCCCCATACACAGCACCTGCGCGTTATTACTTAACACAGCCCTCTCGACCGAAAAACTATCGTGCGCCGTTACGGCCCGCACGCCACGGATCTTGTTCGCCGCGATGGCTACCCCGAGCCCAGTGCCGCAGATTAGTAGGGCGCGGTCGCACTCCCCGGAGGCGACGAGCTTGGCAGCTGCGGCGGCCCGGTGAGGGTATGCAGTCTTGTCGGAGGGGGTGGAGGAGCCGACGTCGGTAATGGATTCGACGCGGGGATCGGAAGTGAGGTCGTGTTTTAGTTGGGTTTTGTATGATAGGCCTGCTTCCTAGAGGAAGTGGGCGTTAGTCGTGCCGGTTAAGATCGTGCGTGGGTCTGAGGAAGGAGGTGAGGGAGGTGGAGTATGGGGATGTGTGAGTGCACTTACATCGCAGCCTATTGCGATTTTCCACTTGGGTTCCGCCATGATGAGTTTTGTGGATGTAAATGCAACTTCAAGTATCGCAACCTACGATGGGAGAATTTCTGCAAATTTCACATCGTCTCTTCACATTCACCGAAAGCGTAGGTGGACTAGTATGACAAGTACCCTACGTCACATGTGGTAACCCGAAGCGCCCCTCGGCACATTATCACCCATATCCCCATGTTGGCACCCGGGTATAAGAACCGTCACCTGCGGGGAAATGAGGAGGTGGCCAAATTGACCTTTTCCGAAGTCTGGGGTACATAATCACGAAGCGAGCTAATAACTGTGACACCTCCCCGCTCCCCGCTCCAAATCGAGACAAGTAGCCAAGCCCATGGGTGAATTGGGGAATACAACTCACCTATTGGACAGTATCTTGTATATGCATGTGAATTGCCTCTTGTGAGAGTCTATAACCCCTCCCCATGCCGATTTCGCTCTGGGTAAAGCTTCGTAACGCCTCCCCTGTGGCCCCTCATCAACTGTGAAGACGCCCTCGTGTAAGTTTACACCGAGCGCAAGTTTCCTCGGGTTACCCATTTCGGAAACTTGAGTGAAGCGGAGTTTGGGATGCAGGGAACTTGAGATACACCAGTCTCCAATCTCTCACACACACTCGGAACTTCAGTTCACCTACACGTTCGATAATCGCCAGCAGTAACACAAGATATCAGACACAAGATACACCATGTCGAAACGCCACCTCTTCAGCTCCCCTGTAGGCCTAGTACCCAAGTCTCTCCGCGGCCTCATCGCCTACAACCCCACGCTCAGCCTAGATGAAAGCAACCGGGTCGTCTTCGACCCCTCACACCCACGCAGCCAAGTAAGCCTGGTCAGCGGCGGCGGCTCGGGCCACGAACCCGCTTGGGCCGGATACGTGGGCACGAATCTCCTCGCGGCCTCAGTGGCAGGGGACATCTTCGCGAGCCCGAGCACGAAGCAGATCCTCGCGGGGATCGAGGCCGTGCCCTCGGATAAGGGGACCATACTAGTGGTTACTAATTATACAGGAGATTGTCTGCATTTTGGACTCGCGAATGAGAAGGCAGTTGCGAGGGGGGTTAGGTGTAGGATGATTATATGTGGAGATGATGTTTCGGTGGGGAGGAAGGGGGATTTGGTTGGAAGACGCGGGCTGGCGGGGCAAATTGGGGTGTTGAAGGTTATGGGCGGTGCGGCGGGGATGGGGGCGTCGTTGGACGAAGTATACGAACTTGGCGTAGCGTTCTCAAAGCAGATCGTGTCGATCGCTGCGACACTGGATCATTGCCATGTCCCCGGAAGGACAGAACACGGTATACTCGGCAGCGATGAAGTCGAATTGGGGACAGGACCTCATAATGAGCCTGGGTACAACAAAATCTCCCCTGTCCCGTCACCAGAAGACCTCATCAAGCAGATCTTGACCAACTGCTTGGACGAGAACGACCCAGAGCGAGGATACGTCCACTTCCACCCTGGCGACGAGACCATTCTCCTCGTCAGCAACTTTGGCGGTATGTCCTGCCTCGAAATGGGCGCGCTCGTCGACGAGCTCCTCAATCAGCTCGCCCGCGACTGGGATATTGAGCCTGTGCGCGTGTGTGCCGGGCCCCTGGAGACGTCGCTTAACGCGCCTGCTTTTTCAGTGTCCATCATCAACGTCACCAATGCCGCGAAGAAATGTACCTATTCCGTTGAGGAGATTAAGGCATTCTTTGACGCGAGGACCAACACATGCTGGGAGTCGGTGGCAGGAGCGCAGACCCAGAGGAGGAAGAGGGAGGAGCAGTTCGTGCTGCCGCCTGTGGAGGAGAGGAAGATGGTGGATGAGTCTAAGGATTTGAAGGTTGACCCGGAGAGATTAGAGAAGATGTTGCGTGGGGCTTGTGAGGCGCTGGTGGCTGCAGAACTGGATTTGACAAGGTGGGATACCGTTATGGGAGACGGGGATTGTGGCGAGACGCTGAAGACGGGGGCGACCTCGCTGATGGCTGCTCTTGATAACGACAAGCTAGCTGCTGAGGGGTCCGTGGGAGCAGTATTGCTTGAGTTGGAGGATATCGTTGAGAGCAAGATTGGCGGTACCTTGGGTGGTATCCTGGGCATCTTCTTCGTGTCCCTGCGTACGGCCGTGGAGCAGAACATGGACCTTGCTAGTTCCGAGGGTGTGCCTGAGCTCTGGGCTAAGGCGCTCAAGATTGCGTTGGATAACTTGGGGCGGTATACCCCGGCCAAGGTGGGCGATCGCACAGTTATGGATACCTTGATTCCCTTTGCAGAAGCCTTGAAGTCGGGGAATTTTGATGATGGGATTAAGGCGGCTGTTAAGGGGGCCAAGGCTACGAAGGCCATGACGCCAAGGCTAGGGCGGGCGACCTATGTCGGTGCAGATGCAAGCAAGGAGATGCCGCCGGACCCAGGTGCTTGGGGGGCCATGGTGGCTATTCAGGGGTTGAGGTCGGGAATGTAAGGTGCGGCAACGGTCTAATCTGGTTCACGTTATAGTACCTTCATAATAATAAGGAAACGGACTTTGTAATACCAGCATGTGATCTTAAACGTCTATATCCTCTCCATCAGGTGAGATGGCTTGTATACTATGACTGGTTCAATGGCGCAACCACCACCTCTACGCCTTTCCAGCACTCCCCAACTGACGCATATACTCCTCGATCGCCGTCTGCATTGCCTCCGTCCCAGCCTCAATAACACTCGTCAACGGCCTCCCCTGCATCTCCGCCTGCACCCTCGCATAATGTTTGTTCATCCCCTTATTAATATTGACCTTACTCACTCCACCACGAATACACCTCCTAAAAATCTCCTCATCAAACGGATCCGCCCCATGCAACACCAACCTAGCCCGATCCCCAACCCTCTCATTAATCGCCTCCAATCGCTCATACTCAAGTATTATTCCCCGAGGCCCATACTCCCCATGCACGTTCCCAAACGCTGGGGCCAGCATCTCGATCCCCGTATCCACAAACTCCTCCGCCTCCTCGGGCGTCGTAAGCAGACCCTCCAAATCGGCCGTCTCCGCTACCCCGTCCTCCCCACCCTCGATCCGTCCCGGCTCCGCTTCCGCCGCAATACCCCGCGCGTGACAATACTCCACCAACTCCCTCGTCAACTTGAGATTCTCCTCTTTCTCGTAATGCGACATATCGCACATAATGCTGTCGAATCCATCCGGGATATCAGCCGCGCGACGGACGAGCTCGGGCGTCTGCGCGTGGTCTAGGTGTAGCGACACGGGGACCGAGGCCGTGTGCGCGGTGTTGGCGGCTGCGAGCACGAGTGAGGAACCTGCGTATTCGATGGCCCACGGGAAGAGGAGGACCATGGCGGGGGAGCGGACTGATTCAGCCGCTCGGATCGTGGAAATTATCGATTCGATGTTGTAGCAGCACATCCCCGGGACGGCGTACCCACCTGCGCGCGCGGCATTAAGGATCGCCATGGAGCGGTTGTTTGAGAGATCGGGGCGGGCCATTTTGCTTTCCTGGGGATATTTTGATGATGGGGTATATGCGTAGTTGATAAATTTCCTGAGTGAGGTCGATTGTATGTATATTAGTTTGGTGTTACACGCGTCCGTGAAGATGCAGATCGTATAGTCAGGGGTAGACGTTTTCCGAGAAGTGCTGTTCTACCCAATATTACACCGAACCATGGGGATATTGCCATTTGTCACATTCTGGGCCCCCGCGCGAGAGGTACATCGTGGGGTAAAGCGATGTCGACGTACGTTTTCGAGACTATAGGAGTGGGGAAGGAGCGGGGATGGGCGCCCCGAAATCGCTCGGTAAATCAGAGAACATAACCGAGTAAGCAGAAATTCCTATTTGTCGGGTGGCTGGCCTTGGATTCCATGTTCACTGCCATTGCTGGGCCATTTGCTCTCAGCAAAAAGTATTATACACTAAGATTGCCCAGGTGGAGATTTGGCAGTTGCGCATTTCGCGGCGGAGCACCACTATAAGCGTCAGAGTGGAGCACAAGCACCACCACCACCAAAGATTCCATCCCAAACCGGCAGCAAAAGATCACTTAGTGATGAACACCCCCGACTTCATTCTCATGTCATTATTCGCTGCGTAGTCGATATCCAACGAAGAAAACCAAGGCACATAGCGCACAACCATGACATCCCCCAAACCAGACATAGCCTTCATCGGCCTCGGCGCCATGGGCTTTGGCATGGCTACCAACCTGATCAAGAAAGGCTACCCCGTAACCGGCTTTGATGTCTGGGACCCGACCCTCGAGCGATTCAAATCCGCAGGCGGTCTCACGGCCACCAAACCCGCCGAGACCGTCAAGGATAAATCCTACGTCGTATGCATGGTTGCCACAGCGCAACAAGCCCAATCTGTCCTACTCGAAGGGCCCGACGCCGCCGTGCCGGCCTTACCGCAGGGCTCAACTATCTTGCTCTGCTCCACGGTCCCGTGCTCCTATGTACAAGGCCTCGAGAGGCAGCTCGTTGATATGGGAAGGGCCGACATCTACTTAGTCGACGCTCCCGTCTCAGGCGGCACCTACCGCGCCGCAGATGGGACCCTCTCCATCATGGCAGGCGCCTCCGAAGCCGCTCTGTCAAAATCCCGGTTTTTGTTGCAGGAGATGTCCGACCCAGCAAAACTGTACATCGGCCCCGGTGGCGTAGGAGCAGGTAGTAATCTGAAAATGGTGCACCAGGTCCTGGCAGCAGTGCAGATCCTGTCTAGCAGCGAAGCAATGGGCTTCGCCTCACACTTAGGACTGGATCTCCCTCGCACAGCTGAGGCGATTAATTCATCTAAAGGCAGAAGCTGGATGTTCGGGAACCGCAGCCCGCGGATGCTGCACCCCGAGTTTCAACCAGTCGCGAGCGCGTTGACGATCATTCTCAAGGATACGAGTATCATCACCGCCGAGGCAAGGAAAGCTGGATTTGCGACGCCGATGAGTAGTATTGCGGAGCAGGTTTATTTCGCCGGGTTAGGGAGAGGTTTTGGGAAGGATGATGATAGTAGTATGATTCGGGTGTATACCGAGGGGAAGGGGAAGGTTGGGCCCATTAAGGGAGGGGTAGAGAGTGAGGAGGGGAAGGTGAGGCTAGTTGTAGGGTTGTTGAAGGGTATTCATCTGTGTGCCGCGGCGGAAACGCTAGCGCTTGCGAAGAAATTGGGGTTGGATTTGCGGCAGGTTATGGAGTTGTGTGTTAATGCTGCTGGGGGTAGTTACATGTTGGAGGCGTTTGGGCCGGAGATCGTGGGTTTACTTGATGCAAAGAGTTCAGGTACAAAGAGCAGTGGAAGTCTCGATGTCATCATACAAGGGCTACAGGACGCAGTGGAGGAAGCACAAATGCTCAAGATGCCGCTGTACCTGGGCAGCCAGGCGCTGAACATTGCGAGATTGGCGTTGGCAGCGCGTCCAGCAACATCAGCTGAGGCAAAGGCCGGAGACATTGTAAGAGTTTGGGGTTGGTAAATTAATCACTATATCTTGCATCTCCTTGTGTAAGTCGGCATATTTACGAAATGCTACTATTTAGTGATCCATAACCGCTGTTCCAAAAGTATTGAAACAACACTGTTCTCTACCAAGGAGCAATATACCCAACATACCGTTGGAGAGGCTTATCAGTTAACTCGCATGCCGATTCGCAAAAGTCAAGATTGTAGTGCAGTGCAGTTTACGTGAAATAAGACACCATTGCCCGTTAGTCGGAATCAGGTTCTAGGTTAGCATGTTCTTCGCTTATTCTGTCCTCGTAACTACTAAAATTGCACCAAAGCGTAACTGGAAATACTAGCGCGGTGGTACATCTTAGTCGTTTGGCAGGACCCGGAAGAGTCCACCATTAGTGCTTAGGGATGTTACTTTTATGCTGGTGCCGCGCAATATTATGTATACTACCATGTCTGACAACCCTGACAGCTAGGTATAACCTGTGCCAACACCAGGACGACCGACTTGAAATGTAATGATGTTCATCTAGATTGGTGAAATAAAGTAGAACTGAAGCGACATGACTATCACTGTGTATAAAGATACAGCGTCACAACACGGAATAGAGGTGTTAGACCAGGTGTAAATATACGTGTTAAGAAGAAAACGGGGAAGACATTGCTGTGCAGGTTTACTTTCGTATTTCATATTGCCCGTGAGGATAATCGTCATGTGCTATCGAGCTGTCAGGAAACAAGTAGACAACCCAATGTTTAGCCGTCCATGGTCAATCCGATCGTAGGATCGAGTACCAGACGAATGGGTACAAAGTAACAAGGAAGAACAGAAGCAAAGCTAGCCTCGCTAGCAGCTTACAATATCCCTGCAGCATATGAAGATTGAAATGATGAGACTGGGCATGGCAGCAGATCAGCTGTCTCATCATGGAAATTGCAATGGCCAGGAAGGCAAGCACAAACCAAACTTCTATTCCACTTGCATCGTTAGATCAGTTTAATACCGATCGCTTCATGAATGTAATTCGATCTAGTCGTTGCATGTCTATTTGTGCCAAGCTCCCAGGAGTCAGATATCCGTTAGTGGCACACCTGTTTACTGCTTGCTATGTTGTTCCCGGGCAATCATTGTGGCATCAATGGTATATTTTGTATCAAACAGCAGCTCTAGTCAAGTTATTCATTCCCATATTATCACGTCAACAACTCAAGCCATACAACCACGCTCAGAGCTATATCTATCCGCTGTACTGCAAGTGCACCCCTGTCCCCCCGCCAAAGGATCATGACCAAACGCCGTAATAGAAGACACAACCGCCTCATCATTGAATCTAAGCAGAAGCAGCAGCAGTTCGTCTGTTCAACGCACCGCCTCTCCTTGCACCAACACCAGCCCCGGTACCAGGTCGCGCTAGTGTGTACTTGGCGAACGCCCTAGCAAGGGCCTTCTTGCAGCTGACCTTTTGGCTGCCGACGAAACTTTCAACAGTGACTGCAATGGCCCGATCAATGTCCTGGGCACTACAGTACTCGGATAGACGCATGCGACAGAAGGCCTCCGAGATACGGATGATGGCTTCCAAATGACGGACCTAGTTCATCTTTAGTGTTAGGACATCATTGAAGTCTGATACGAGAGACATACCGTGATTGGGTAAGCACCTGTCGCGAGTGATTCGCGGCGCATATCGGCGAACAGACGCGCCACCTTGTCCTCGTCCATGTTCAGGAGCTTGGGTTGGCAGTGATCGCGGGCATACAAGATGTATTTGCGCAAGAGTTCTTGTGGGATCTGGCCCTCTTTATGCTCTTGGTCTTCCTGGCTCTCAGCCGCAGCTTGGGATTCAGGATCAACTTCCATGGAGTCCTCTCCACTTTGGGTGGTAGGATGACTTCGACTGTGAGAACCAACAATGAAGCGAGCAAGACGTTCATCCTCCGCTGGATCCACAGTATCACGCACAACGCAGAGGATGTCGAAACGTGACAAGATGGGCTCAGTCAGTTCCACGTTGGCAGAAAAGGGAATGGTAGAGTTATAACGGCCTCTGATAGGATTGGCGGCGGCAATGATACCACAGCGTGCTTGAAGCGTCGTCACAATCCCGGCTTTGGAAATAGAGATTGTTTGCTGCTCCATGGCCTCGTGGATGGAAGTTCGGTCTTGGTCGTTCATCTTGTCAAATTCGTCAATGAGGCAAGTACCTCTATCAGCAAGCACAAGAGCACCACCTTCCAGTGTCCATTCGCTGGTCAGGGGATCACGACGGACACTAGCCGTCAGACCGACAGCAGAGGCACCTTGACCTGTGGCGAACACAGCCCGATGCGCCGTCTTCTCAACATACTTCAGCACTTGGGATTTGGCGGTACCGGGGTCACCAAGGAGAAGCACGTTGATATCTCCACGGATGTGATGATCGCCTCTAGTGGTCTTGGCAACACCACCAAAGAGCGACAGGGCAACTGCCGTCTTGATGTCGTTGTGCCCGTAAATGCTAGGCGCGATGGAGTTGACAACCTTGTCGATGATCTGAGGATCACGCGACAGTTTCCGGATTGCTTGCTCATCTTCATCGGTGAGTCTGAACCCGGCCAGTTGATCGTGGGCCTTGACCACATTATTGGCCTCGAGAATCGTGGCAAAGACGGGGAAGCCATTGCGGTTATTCAGCTGGGCGTCGTAGTTGTTTTGGTAGATGCCGGTAATTTCAATTTCCTCGCCAGGTTTGGCCTTGTCGATCAGATCCCAAAGCAGAATGACCTCTCGGTGTCTCGGGAGACGACCAGCAGGAACAGTACCAGGCGCCTCTTGTAGGGTGAGCTTCTGGTAGTTTCGGTACACGGTTTTCTCGGAGTTCAAAGTGAAAGGACCCCGCGACTGGCAGCTCTGGCAATATGTAATCCTCACTTCAGCGTTCGACTCCTGCTGGAAAGGACCCAATGTAATACCGCACTTAGAGCAGTCAAACTTGACGTACTTCAACTGGGGGAACACACCGGTTCGCCGAGTGACGACACCGCTGACTCGAACCAAGCAGTTCAGATGTGACTGGCGCAGTTGCCGGAGAGTGTAGTGAACGGGGAGGTCGAAGATGCGGACATGAATCTCCTGGTGGATGCGCTCGTAGTCTGGGTAGTGAAGAAGCACGACATCCATGGCCACATCATCAAACAGCTTGAGCATCTCGGCAGGGGCATTGGCAAGGAAGTAGGCAAGAATGGCCTTGGATGTTGATAGGTGCTCATACGACACCTCGAGGGTCTCGGCATTGATCTCACCAAGGGTACGAATGCGGTTTCCATAGACGGAAGAGCCACTCTCATCAGTGTACTCTGTCAGGAAAGCCTTGAACTCTCTCTTGATCGTTCGCTGAACGGCGGGCTGAGCCACCCACTCCGTCAAACTGGAAGCCTTGACATCTTGCAGTGCTTCCAAGGAGAGTTCTTCGTCCATGATGTCCTGGTCCATCTCGTCATCTGGGTCTTCGTCATAGGCGTGACGCCGGCGACGGGGCTGGGCGGTGAGATCAATATCGCCATCTTCGTCTTCTTCGCCGGGGAGGAACGCAGCGGGCATTCCTCGTCGTTGGCGCGCCACTTCACGGTCTCTGCGGTTCAGTTGGGCCTCGAGGCGTCGTCTGTCGCCGAGACTAAGGTCTTGGTAATCTCCCTCGTCATCGATGTCAATTGCTTCGTAGTCATCATTGTCGTCTTTCGATTTGTAATCTCGCTCGAAGCCCTCTCGGAAGAGATCGACGTCGTCCTCAGCCATCTCGTCAAGATCTTCGAGATCGTCCTCGATCCCGCCATCTTCGGCAACCTCGTCATCATCGTCACCGCCATGTGCAATGTTGAAGGCGGGAGGAGACGACGGCATCGGGCTAGAAGCTGCGACAGAGGAGCTGGCATCACCGCCGGTGCGAGCACGCTTTCGATTGCCTCGTGGAGCGGCGCCTCGGTTGGCCGAGTCCATGTTGCTGCGCAATGGTGAGCTGGGTGGATTTTGAGAACTGCAGGCGGTTAGTTAATGTTCGTTCGGGTCAAAAGAAACAGGGCTTGTTGGGGTGCGGGAAATGCATGCCTCATGATGATTAGTTGAAGTCGTCGGAAAGGCCTACGAACGTTGTCGTCGAAGACTTGCGAGTATTTCCAGACTCGAAAAGATTGATGGTAAAAGCAGTTTGAGAAGAAAAGACGATCCGAATAGACCAGGAGGGGCCGATAGGAGTGGCTCCTCTCAAAATCCATTAAAACAGGGCAGCCGCGTTTTCGCGTTCCTCCCTGACACGCGACGCGACTTTACAGTGGTTGCATGACGCTAGACCCGATGGACACTAAATGGTCGATATGTATCAGTAACTAGCAGTCGCGATTTGATTGGGAGGCGCGTTGTTTGACTGGTTCACTTGCAGCTCACTTGTAATGACCGTCACCAATGTGACGCTTGTGGTGTGATCTGTTGCATTGAGAACGCATCTTCACTATTTCTTCATTTGGTCTTGTCATTCAAATTTCAATTTACAGATCCTCTTCATCAACAGCAATTGCCGGTAATCCCATCTCCACAATGTCTTGCGATCCGCTCATCACCACGGCCGCCGAAGGCTCCCAAAACGCAACCACAGCGGATGCAACTAAGGCATCATGCGAGCGCCGTGACAGCTTGTCGCAGCGATCGGAGGACTCCCAGACTGCCGCCGATTTTATCAGAGATCAGATGCAGCTGGAAGCTGATGCGCGTGAAGCTCTGCCTTACGTGCGTCTTCATATAACCTCGTCTGCCTTGGATGACAGCCTGCTGACACCTGACAGAGCATTGAGAACTGCACCAAGCAACTTGGTCCTCTGCGACAAAATGTGTTTGCCTGCCTCACATGCAACCCGCCTCCTGCGAACTCAACCGATACCTATAATCCGGCTGGTGTCTGCTACTCATGCTCGGTGCAATGCCACGGCGAACACGACTTGGTCGAGATCTTTCAGAAGCGCAACTTCACCTGCGACTGCGGTACTACACGATTCAAACATGACCAACCATGCACACTACGCGTCAACACCCAGACAAATACCAAGGGTGACGTCCATTCCGAGGCGGCTGATCCCAACAACAAATACAATCAGAACTTCAGCAACCATTTCTGCTCGTGTTCTATCGACTACAAGCCCCAGGAGCAGAAGGGTACCATGTTCCAGTGCTTGGGGCTCGGAACGCATGAGACAGGCTGTGGAGAGGATTGGTACCACCCAGGGTGCCTTGTTGGCATGGGTCCCAAGTGGTATGAGAAGATGAGCGGGAAGAAACCGGCGAATGCTATGTCAGACGGCGTGCTACCGTCAATTGCAGAGGATACTACACAGCAAGATGATGCGGATGACGTCGTGATTAGCGCAGATGCAGATGAGGGCGACGACAATGATGCGCCGCTTCCAGACGGCTTTCCTGGCGAAGAAGACTTCGATCACTTCATCTGCTACAAGTGCGTTGAGGCTTACCCTTGGATCAAGCGATATGCGGGAACCACCGGGTTTCTTCCCGCCGTCTTTTTCCAAAAGGAACAACCCACAATCAAAGAGGCCGCGGCACAAGACGACGCAACATCACCAAAGAAGCGAAAGCTTGACGACGAGGAGTCCGCGGGGGCTGTTTCGAACCAACCAAAGCGCATCAAGAGTGAACAGCCGGAAAGCCTCAAGACAACAACCTCTGCCCTCGACCAGATCCCAGCCCAGGTCAAAGAAGAGATGAAAGATAACGTTCCACTTGCCCGAGAAAGCGCCTGCAAACTAAACTCTCTCCCGCCAGCCCCACAGGACCAGTTTTCCCTCTTCATGACCCCAGGTTTCCGCGACCAATTCTGTCGCTGTGATGCCTGCTTCCCCGACCTTAAGCCCCACCCCCAGCTGCTGGAGGAAGAAGAGGCGTATGAGCCGCCGCTTTCGGACTCGGCGTCCGATCACGGCTCCACGCACGGCAGCGGCTCGTTGTACGAACGCGGCGAGTCGGCGCTCCGGAACGTGGATCGCGTGCGTGCTATTGAGGGCGTCATGGCGTACAACCATCTCAAGGACAAGCTGAAGCCGTTCTTCCAGCAGTTTGCTGAGAGTGGCAAGGCGATCAGTGCGCAGGATATCAATGATTATTTTGCCAAGCTGAGAGGTGATCAGGAGGCGATCAAGGAGGCTGGGGATGCGGCGAAGGATGGTGACGATGGCGATAACAGACGCGAGCAGAGCGGGTATTGATGGCGATGTGGTAGGGACAGCGGGGCGTTCGCAGGACCTGGTTTGCAGATTGCAACACAGAAAAAAACGATAAGGTCTGACGATGTATGGGTATATCGATGGTTTGGGTCTGGGCTGGCGTCTGGTTGTGTATAAAATTCAGGATCGAAGAGGATCATCCCAAGGATACTCGACGTTAGGTTGGGACAATGCTATTGCAAGGACTAGGAGCTCGACATAATGCAGAATGAGAAAGAGAAAGAGGAGAGCTTGAATTATGGGCAATGTTGGGTTTGGATTGACTTATAATGCTGGCTCCCACGACTTCTCCCCTTAAACCAGCCCCTACCCAAAACTACCTCCGACGTGCTGCTCTCGTCTCCCATTCCCCTTACCTATCTCCTCTACTACGTGCCTAGATTATGTGTTTAGAAATCGAGTGTAGATACTCAGAAGTGCCTTTGGTTGTGACAGGTCTGGCCGATCTGAATACGATCTTGGCTTGCAGTTTCCTCGATGTCTTCTGCAATGATCGTTGCCCTGAGGAAAACAAAGTTTACTCGAGTGACGTGAGTTTTTATTCAAACAGAGTGACAGATATCTATGCTCGACATCTTCCGAAATTTTCAGTCAGCACTCTTTTCATTTCATCATTTTTCGTTCAGTATCTGACATGTCACATCTGCTTGGCCATGAAAGCGCACGTGGTATGCGATGGCGGTTATGCGAGCAGGCTTCGCTAACACATGCTGTATCCAGATTTAGCCACTCCATAAAGGCCGAAAACCTCGAATGTACGAGGTTCATGTCAATGAATGTAGTAACATTCGATTTCGTTGACCCTGGTTGCGTGTCATGTCACTTGGTATTGTCTTCAGCATTGGATGCAACAGCCCTATTGTGAGACGTTGGCAACCAACAAACCAGCCCGTTTTCTGATACCGCTGGACGGTTTTTTTCTTGGTACATTCCGGTGAACATCCGAACATGGCTTTGAAGCTCCGCATCGTCGGATAATCGCCCAGGTACCACCCACAAGCTTGACTGTCAAAAGGCTTTTTCAACTGCATAATGTAGATGCGCCTTTCATCAGACGATTTCATAGCTTGATCACTATAAATGTGACTTAAAATCGAGTTCATATGTGCTTGAATTTATTTCCTGATCTGCTACCGCTCAGGCTACTACTCTAAGATTTCGACGTCCTTCTCCGTCCGCTATAACAAGACTATTTGTAAACCCGTAGGTTGCATTAATGCAATCTCGCGACTCGAGATGGTGGCCACCAAGGTTCCTTTGGTTCTTCTCATTGTTTGGCCAGGCGTGACCGCTTGGGTATAACAGGACGATTCATCATTTGTGTGGCCCGATTTCAGTTCCCTTTTAAGTGCGGTTGGTACAGTCGTAGCTGCTTTCGGGATTGTTACTTGAATTCAAGATTCAGTAATGGCATGACCAGTGTGTAGTTTCATACAATGTGGTGACCACAGGCAACTTTGTAATCCCAAATCCCATCCACGATTCCGAGTTCATCTTTCCCCTGTTTTCTTTTTGCTGCTGACTATGGCCTGGCGAGCACAACGGATATAGCTTTGTTAACTTCTCTATAAGTTGAGAATAAATTAGATTTCATATACCAATCATAATATTACAAGACCAATCTTGCTTCTCATAACATCCACTGGTTATCTTACAGGTAAAAATAACAGAAGGGGCCAGAAGTGATACTCATGACCTCCCTAATTGTCGTAGATGGAGCGGCATATCCCATGTCAATGACAACAGAAAGTGATGTGAGAATCCAGATACCGATGATCCAACGATTTTGAAGACTAAACACTTCCGTCAACTCGACCCAACGCAATTTACTTGACAAAGAGTCAACACATTTAGTCAAAGCCAACCTAGTTTTAGAGAGCAACATGTCCGTCTCGTATCGTTGAATCGACGCCCCAACCATTACGTTGAGAGATAAAGTATGGAAGCAACACCAACAACGAAGATGCCCAGATCGGAAGTATTTGTCATCGTTCGAGTATATCTGGAGGCTTGGATTTCCCAGATGGTGCTGAATTCGACTATACCACAAAGTAACACATGTTGAACCGAGCTATGAGAAGTTCGGTCGTAAACTCATACGAAAGTATGTCAGTATTTCAATAACACAGCATAGTTGATTTCTTTATAGAAGGTGGCGACGGAAAGTTATAGACGATGACATAGTCGCTGTTTTCTACAGACCGCCCGGCAGCGCATTGTCAAGCAAGGGTAAGGTGAACTTGGTAACTATGGTAGAATAGTGGACGTGTTGGGGCTAACGCGTCCACCATGTTCTCCTTATCAGTAGAACCAATCCGGGCCAGATTTATCCATGAATACCTTTCACTAGACACATTATCGCCCACCGTCTTGTCTCTAGACCATTTTCTGCACTGCGCTTGATCAATGAAAGCCTCCACACGAATCTGGGGGTAGCACTAGCCCCTTTTTTACTCTAGGAACCCTTTGGGTCAACCCAAATATAAGCTCAGTGGCTACCGATCTGGATACACAGAACCAGAGTTCCCAAAAGCATGGAATAATTACAAGCGGAAATTATCAATAGCCCAAAATCTCTAGACAGGCCAATGGCATCTGCTCAATCCTTTATCAGGGGTCCTATTTTTGCTTCACATTTGCGCCTGTCTCACCCAAGGTACTGACATCGGAGAAGTGTCCTAGATTTCGCATGGCAAAGTACAAAACCAGCCAATTTCCGTTCACTCTCGATGTAACTATTTCCTCTGCATTCATTCCTTTTTGTCGTCTTGCATTACAGATATTGCGTCGCTTCGTTGTCTGAACGAACGAATGACTGAGTCTGCAACACATTACTAGATAAAAAGCCTCTGTCTCTGGTATTACCAGTCTTTCCGATAATCAATCTTTCGAGGAGCTTTCCTCGCAGTGTTGATATACGTAAAATTTCCCAACCTCAAATCGAAAATGGGGAACAAGTCCATCACCCACAACTCCATCGGCACGATACCAGCCTCCGTCGACTCTACCACCGAAGGCCATATGGCAACCCAGTCCAACGATGCGGCCGCTGCCAAATCGCACACGTCGCTCAATAAGGCCATCACGACGCGCCAAATCATCTTCATGGCCCTCGGCGGCTCCATCGGCGCCGGCCTCATGTTCGCCTCCGGCAACGGCCTCCGCGAAGGCGGCCCCGGCACTCTCATCACGGGGTTTTCCATTGTAGGCTTCGGCGTCTGGTGCACCATGTGTGCCCTGGGCGAGCTTTCGGCTACCTTTCCCGTGCAGGGTTCCTTCTACGATTACTCGGTTCGCTTCATCTCGCCTTCGTGGGGTTTCGCTATGGGGTGGAACTACGTCATGAATTTTATCTTGATTGTACCCTTTGAGATCACGGTTATGGTCCTCGTGGCCAAGTATTGGAAGACGGATATCAATTCCCTATGGCTTGTGCCGGTGATCATTACTGGGCTTTTTGGGATTGCGGCTTTGGGGGCGAAGTGGTATGCTGAAGCCGAACATGCATTTGGTATTCTGAAGGTAGCCATTTTGGCGACATTCACAATTACGGCGGTGGTCATTTGCGCTGGCGGAGTGCCGAACGATCCAAGAGACGCTATTGGGTTTGAGTACTGGGCCGACGGTGGCGCGTTTACCAACGGTCCTCGGGGGTTCCTGTTGGTGTTCCTCGCGGCCGGCTTGGCTTACGGCGGAACGGAAATGCTTGGCCTTACTGTCGCCGAGTGCAAGCATCCACAGAAGGTGATGCCTCTGGCGGCTAAGATCGTCGGCGGCCGTATTCTTCTCTGCTACCTCCTCCCCCTGTTTATGGTCGGTCTCATCGTCAAGCCGTCAGTTTTCCTTGAGGAGCCCTTCAAGGGCATGTCGACCGTCTCGCCCTTTGTCGTTGCCGTGCGCAAGGCCAACATTATCATCCTGCCCGACGTTATCAACGCCGTTATTTTCATCGCCGTTTTTAGCATGGCTAATGCTAGTATCTACGCCTCGTCACGAGCGCTTCACGCCATTTGTGCTCAGGGTATGGGCCCCCGCCTCTTCGGCAAGACGACTGAGAAGACCAGGCTGCCGGCTTGGGCCCTCGGCGCTGTGGCTGTGGTCTGTATGCTGGCTTTCATCAACGCTGCACCTAAGGGTGATGATATCTTCGATTGGTTGCTTGCGCTGGGGTCGGCGAGTAACTATTTCACCTGGATGAGCATATGCTTCGCTCACTTGCGCATGCGCTGGGCTATGAAAAGACAAGGCAAGACCGATGTGCTGAAGTGGAAGTCTCCCATTGGGGCCTGGGGCAGTATCATCTCCATCATCATCTCGTTCGTTGGTCTGGTCGCTCAACTCGTCTCTGCCATTCTGCCCCGTGAAGACGCCAAGGAGTCGGTTGGTCTTAGCGTTACCAAGAATATGCTGGGTGTGGGTGTTATTCTGCTTTTCTGGTTGGGTCATCTGGGTTACTCGGCTTACACAAACCCCCAGACCTCCTTTCTGAGTGAGTTCATTATCCCGGTCGATGACATCAGCCTAGATACCAACGACACGCTGGCTGGGATAAGCGATGAGGAACAAGCACAAAAGTGAATTTGGCTTACATCGTACATATGCGGGCGGTTGAGGGAGTTCGGCGTATCTAACTTTCTTTTTCTTATATCTACCACGGGTGGGCGGGAGTGTATCATGATTGTTCATCAATAACTATTCGACAACAGTCATATGTAGACTAATTTCGTAATTGAACCATTCTTTCCATGTTGGTGTGTTTCGTGTACTGTTGCGCGGTTAATTTTACGAAAATCTATCTTGCGTTAGATCATTATATCGCCATTTAAAATTTGGAAGTTTGAGTTCCACTATCCCTTCCCACCCACTCGATGGCCCATAGTTGCATTTCTCATTCAGAACCTCCTCTAACCCTGAGTATCATTCCATACCCTGTTTTCATTATGTTCCACATGGTGAACCCTTTGAATACCTATGCCCCAGGACCATGTCTAAAACAAATTCACCAATCATCCAATTTCTCACATGATGTAAACCGGCAACCGGCTCCCAATCAATTCACTCTTACTCAACTGCACATCCTTCGTATTGAAATTATGCAACAATAACCAACAAATCATGCGGAACACGAGCGTGCACCAGACGTTGTTCCGCCGTATCTCAAACTCGTTCTTCAGCAGCGTTCCTGTGCCCGAGCCTTTGTTGGCCAAAGACGAGGCAACTGGCGACGCGTGTGATGGAGTGGCCAACACCAACTTCAGAGCCTGCTGTGGATTCGCACCCCCCTCCTCTTTACTCCCGGGGCTCAGCTGCCCATTCCTCTGGTCCCGCCCCTGATAATGGGTCTGCTGTTGCTGTTGCTCGCTATTCTTGTGTATATCCAGCGATGCCCCCACTGCTGGGTCATCCTTCTCATCGTCTGACGTGCTGATAACCCGGGAGCGGATCTCGACAAAGTATTTTTTCATAAACTCGCGTTCCCTGTTCTCGGGCGGGACGTTGAGTAGGTCATCGAACGTGACGCCGCGAGTGCGTGTGGTGGGAGATGGGGGGTTTTGCGCCCCTGTGACTTGGGCTGCGGTCGTATTGATGGCGAGGAGGACCTCTTGGAGGTGTCGTCTCATCACATCGAGGACGACTTGGTTATCGATCTTTTTAGCGCTGAGTAGCTTGTCGGTTTCTTCAAGGGCTTCGTGGATTTTGTCGAGATGTTGTGGGAGGAAGTTGGTGTCTTGGTGTCGGGGGAGGTCTTGGTTGAGGCCGCTGGCAAGAGCGTTGATGGATTCAATTTCGTCAGGGAGTTTGCGTCCCTCTCTTGCGAAGATGTTAACATCTCCCTTGTCATGAGTTAGCTATCTTCTCCATTCACGGAAACATTGGAACAAAGGTTTGAGAGCGACATACAAGGATATGTTCGTGAAACTCATTGAGCATCCGTCGAAGGGAGAAAGAATTCCTGTTCCAGGGGAAGATGGAAGGATTGGGAAGGTAAGTGAAACATCGGCTCGGGATATGTAAGGTACGTCCGAGCATCCCCAATATCTCGAACGTTACTTCAACGTCATATGATTAGTGTCCTGTTGCAGGATAAGGGGCAAATGTATAGTGGGGGACGGGGGGGGGGGGGGCTTACCTGAGAATAGATGCGTCTCCTTGTGCTTTTCCTGAAGATAGAACAGCTGGGTGCTGGTGTTGCACCCGATGAGCTGCAGTGCGTCGGAAATCTCCTTGCGACTGCCAAGTTGCAGCGTCTGCAGGCTCTTTTGCTCATTGAAAGGCTGGTTCCATACCTCGTCTTCAGGTCTATTCTTCTCGCGGTAGATTGTTGGTATGTTTCCGAAACACATTTCTTTTACCTCTCTAGTAGGAATTATCCTCTCCTCTCGGAACTTATCCCATCCAGACTGTTCGAATACGAAGACGATGCCGAAGTCATCAAGTCTCGAACCTAGGAGACTATACCCATTGCCTTCGGCACGGTATTTGTTTTGGTCTCGATTTATCTCCTTCCAGTACATGCCCTGCGCTGCGTCAGTAAGCGTGCTTTTGACAAGACCATACATTTTAGCGGGCTAGAGGAAATTCTCTTGGTTTCCAGAACATATTAAGGACATCAGAGACACTGGAAGCTACTTACCAGGATAGCTGCAAGCTCAATGATATGGCATAGGGTTGTCGTAGCATAAGGCTTCTTGACCGTCGGATTGGCGTCAAAGCTCCGTTTCTTGCTCTGAACACCGACCGCCAGCGTGAGAACACCGTCATGGCTATCTGGACGTGGCATTCTAGCTTCTTTCCATATTGTGCTTTCCCAGTCGCGTGAATAACGCTCCATCTTTTGAATCGCCCCAAGGAGCTTAACCCACGATGCCAATTCGTTTTCGACTGTATGGACACGTTCACGAGACAGCCTTGTGTTGATGTCGTCTGTTAACTCGACTCTGGTATCATCGCAGCTCTGCAGACTGCCATCGATGTACCAGATGACATCATTGTCCTTGACAGGGCCCAATTTGTTGTCATTGGACGACAAGAAAATGACGGGGGCCTCGAAATTGATCTCCAGCCGAAGCTGCCGCCACCTAAATTTCCACGATGTCAACTCCGCCCATTTACCCATAACACGAGTATCGCAGTTTGGGAGCCCTCGTGCGCCGGCAATGATGGACTGGGCCAGCTGAATGGTGGCCACTATGAAGGCGACGACGGCGACGACCAAAGCCGCAAGAGCCAGCTCGTTCTCGACTTCATTCCCGTCCCCCATGGTGAGATGCTTGTGGCGTTGAGTGAGCACTAGGAGCTGGGCTCAGTCTCCTCCGCGGCGGATCGACGCGTGTGCGGCTCGGCACGCAGAACTCCAAAAGCGTTGTGGTATGTTAGGAGGGCAGATCGCATTAATTTCACGTATATTAACAAGGAGAACTCTACATCAGCAAGTCTCTCGATATCCATCGCACGAGGAGAAAAGGAGGATAAATTGAAAAGTGCGATGTCGAGCAGTGCGAGACTCTAGGTGCTGTTGACTCTGTCGCATTTTGCGGCTGAAGCGAGACTGCTCAAAAGCGCCGCTCATACAAGACAACCCTGTCACAGGACATGTTCGGTTCCCAATGGGCTATAATCACACAAGGGTCCACCAAACAACGAACAACCGAAAGCGCCCCGCACAAAGCAAACAAAGAAAACCCGGTCTACGATTCCTCTACCGAGTATACGGTTTTTTTGGTACGATTCTAATAGCTAAGTATCTTATTTACTTTTTAAAGCGTAGCGTTCTTATCCTCTAAAATAGTAGGCTGGTATGCGAACCATATTATACCTTTCGTACGAAGCTTAACATACTAATCGAAATATCGAATCTAGTCCTGGCCTCTTTTATATAGTCTAGCTAGTTTTGATAACCGCGATAACCTAATCGTTTAGTAACGGGCTATTTTTATACTAGGAAAATGTCAGGGTACGGCTAGGCCGAAGGCGATAGTACAGAGTGATGGGGAGTAATGGGCGTCCCTCCTACGTAGCACCGGGTGGTCACTGGCGGTCACTGGCGGTCACTGGCGGTCTCAGGTAGGGGTGCCCACGATGGTTCATTGATCTCTACCCTCTCTATCTTCTCGGACATCTGCCCCTTACATAGATAGCTAGAACCCGGCTGTAACGAAACCTCTAATAGTCTAGCTGCGTAAACCACTAAAGAGTCTGTAAGGGTTTGTGCTAGTAAATAAGTCCTGCTGCGGAGTCCTTTAGCAATGATATCGGGGTCTGACGTATGGAGTATAGGGCTCTGGGTAACTGAAGTATTCAAGTAGGGTAACTGGGAATAGAGTCGTCAAGGCAGTTTGCCTCACCAATGGGTTAGATTGATGCTTAGATTGATCACTGAAGTAGAGACTGTCTATCTATGAAATGCCTGGGAGTCCTGTCCCCTATATACCCATCTCTCCTTCACTGATCCCCACTTGGATATGTTGGATATGTTGAACAACCAACATATCCATTCCCTCTTATTTCTTCTGGATCATTTGGATATGTTGGACAACCAACATATCCACCCCTGTAGGTCCGTGACCTATCGGTCCTTTCCTTCCTCCGATGCGGGGTCCCGTGATCCTAGCGTCTGTATCCACCTGGCCTGCCGACGGGCCTGTAATGTTGGTTCAGGGCCAACGGTTCGTAACAGTATCCTATGTCGCGTTATTACAGTAGTTGTGGGATCGCACTGGTACTGGCATTCCGGCTACATATGAAGGTGAAGAAGGGAAGTACAGGTGGGGGGTGCAAGCTGCACAAGGGCACTAAAGTATCTCGCGTGTGTCTCACGGGACCTTAGGCGACCAATTCCGCAGTAGTCAATTCACTCTATCTTCAACACTAATTATTTCAGGAGGGGATAATCTGCAAGAGTCATTATAGCCTGCCAGTCTCAACTAGCAAGCTGTGTCGGGAGGGTTTCGCCCTCGATCCGGTAAAACTCCGGATCCGCCCCAGCTCAAGAGGAGATATCGGACGCTCCGACCTAACTAAGATTCCTTAAGAATGAATCTTGTAATATACACACCAGTATCATTAGTCTCAGATACAAAGGGTCACGTGATTACCAGCCACTAGACTTGGCCAGAAATTCTTCTGCAGATGACAGATAACACACAGAACAATCAATCCATCACAGTGAACGGTCAGATTACCGTAAGATCAAGGCCATAATAAGGTCACATTGCAAGATACATGATTATCCAACATTAGCATATCATCAATGGCTCTCTGTACTACCTGACTATTATCCTTGAGACGCGTAGTATCCCCGTTACATGATTATAAAACTAGGTCTACTATACATCGTACGTCCGTCTATTTTACGTTAGTAGCCATTTAAAGTGTCGTAAAGTAACGCTACGATATTAGTAACGTAAGGTTATAAAAGGGATACTTGTCACGCCGTGCTAGGGGTTGCAATCCTTGCCACTACGCCACCGTACCAGATGTCTTCACCAAAAGAGACCAATACCAAAGTCCCTGACTTTGGTATCTGCAACCACTTATCAATCTGTTCAGACCAGTATGGGTCAATCACGTGACAACCGTCACAATACTAGTACAACGGATCGTACGCTTAGTTTAGGGTTCTTTTAAAACGCTTAAAATACTAACTAAATAACGCTTTATTCTTAATTACCTTCCTTCTTAGTAAAAGGTGGAAAATAAGGGACGGAACCTAGGTTATACGGAAATGGGGGGAAGTGTTCAGTTATACCGTGGGGTACGTTACTACAGAGTACTATAGACATTTCCAAGACATCTGCGGCTTGCCGTCACTACTGCGAAATCCAAACAAGTTGTCCCAACCTGCAAAAAACGAGCCATGGACAATCGACATCTTCTCAACCCAAACTTAAGAAATAATGGTTTATCAGCATATTAACGGTAAGTGTTTGATTATCTTAGCATGGGAAGGGTTGACGCAGATTGTACCTTTGTTGGTATCATCCTCCGGCGTCTGGTCTCCGGAGATCTAAGATCCATCCCCTGTCCGACATTCAGGAAAGGTGGGAACCATTGCGCACATATGTCCGTGCCTGCCGGACCCCGGCCTGGATGACATGAAGGTGATTTCATGCCATTGAGCCGTCACATCATTATGTACAAACAGGCATTGTGCGACATGAATTCACTGGCCACTATGACATCGAATCTTGATGTGGGGAAAGGCTTGGCCAAACAGCTACGAGCTGTCTAACGCGTTTGTTTACCTACAGAGCTGTGTCTGAGGGAGCAGTGGGAAGGCACTACCAAACAAATCAGTGGAGATCAAGATCCGAACAACAACACTACGTCATCGGCTGTTGCTTAATTGAATTATATGTATAAGACCTCCTGGGAGTTGGACTGATCAAAATTATTCCAATTTGAACATTCCAGTTCAACATCTTCCAATTCATCACCGCAGAATTTCATCCACATACCACTATCAAGATGACAGGCAACGCCAACCCCGGAAACTTTGCCAACCGGTACGTCTTAGATCGATCCCATGCCCCAATTTACTGTCCCAACTCTAACGAAAACTTCAAGCCCCACCGAGGAGGTGCAAGCCATTGCCTCGAAGGGAGGCCACGCCAGCCACGGTACCGCTGAAGCCCCCAAGACGAAGAGTGACAACCCTGGCAACTTCGCCAACAGGTATGCGATGTCACAATACCTCCATTACTACTTTCAGGATGTAATCTAACAGATTTGCAAGACCCAAGGAGGAGGTTCAAGCGATCGCCTCCAAGGGTGGTCAGGCAAGCCACGGCGGTGGTGTCCAAGCCAGCACGACAAGTGACAATCCCGGCAACTTCGCCAATAGGTACGCGATGTCATATTACCTCTCTTTTTTCAGGATTTATGCTGACAGATTTGCCAGACCCAAGGAGGAGGTTCAAGCGATCGCCTCCAAAGGTGGTCAGGCAAGCCACGGCGGTGGTGTCCAAGCCAGCACGACAAGTGACAACCTGGGCAACTTTGCCAACCGGTAAGTGTCCCAACTGTGATCCTGCCTGTTGAATCAATGAAGCATTTCCACTGATTAAGTGTCCAGACCGAAGGAGGAGGTTCAAGAGATCGCCGCCAAGGGTGGTAAGGCTGGTTCTGTTCCGTAAAAACAAACTTGTAACCCTAAACGACTATGAATGCCCAGAGATTGTGGGGTCGAACTTCGAAACAGGTGCTTAAATGGTTCTAGAGAATCTAAGTTTGCTTTGATTTGGTTGATATACCAAAGATAGATCGATTCATGGTCGATAACATTATAACGTGCAATGCAAATATGAAAGTGAGACAAACCCATGCGTACTCAACATTCGTGTGATACACCTAACTTGGAACACATATAAAATCCCATATATTCATCTCTAGCTAACCTGTTGCAACTTGAATTGATTTCATTCAATTGGTTCATCAAAGTGTGATTAATGAAGAACTTGGTGCCGAAATAAAGCCACAATGGGGATTGTGTTCCATCTAATCAGAGAATAGACGTGTCAACCTAAGCCAGTACAATACCATCCCACACGTATATCTCCGGCCTAGCATTCTTCCTGTACAGCCCCAAGACACTCTAGAATCTATGTACTTTATCCTTCCCATAACCCAGCCGCTCCAAAACGCCCCCCTTCGTCCTCTTTCCCACAAGCGCCTCCTCCATAGCCGGCGGCCCACAAACAAAGACCTTCGTATCTTTCTCCTTAGGCATAACCTCTCTCAATAACTCCTCCGTCACATATCCTTTCCTGTAAACTGAACCCGGCACAGGGTTACTAACAGTATACGTGTACCTAAATCTCTCTGGGAACTTGGCCGCAAATTCATCAAACTCCGGCTTCAAAAGGACATCGGCGTCCGTGTTGACACCATATACAAGCGTGATTTTCGTCTGGTCGCTCGGGTTCTGCAGGATCCCCTGGATAAGCTGGTATGCAGGCGTGATGCCCGCCCCGCCTGCGATCAAAGTGATGTGTGGGTATTGGTTGGGTTTCCAGGCGAAGCCTTTTAGGGTGGCGAGGAAGCGGAGTGAGGAGCCGGGACTAAGGGAGTGCAGGTGTGTGCTTTGCTTGCCGGCGGCGTAGTGCTTGACCATGAATTCTACCACGCCGGGCTCGTCTGGAAGGGGTTTAGTAAGTGCATCGTATTTACAGAGAGCGACGGTTCATACTGGGAGAACTGATGGGTGTGTATGGCCTTACGACAGGGAATATTCTGCCCTCTGGCCAAGAGAATACCAGGATTGAGGCTGTTGAATGTTAGAACTTTGTCACTTGGTTCGGGTACGCGATCCGGCTTACAGGTCAAACCGAACCCCGCAATGTTGTCAGCTTCAGGTAGTTGAAATCGCAGGCGCTTGGTGTTGTGGTTCACTTCTTCCGAACTCTCCAGCCTGAGCGAAACATTGGCCAGACCACCAGAGAAGATCTTCTTCGGCGCTCCCGAGTCTGCATGTGCGTTGGTCACCATGTAGCGGGAGTAGAGGGCGACACCCAGCCCAGCGAAGACAGCTCCGCCGATGATGTTGGCCGGGCGCACCTGCTGTAACGATCGAAAGGTAGACATGGTAAGATTGATGAGAGGCGATTCAGCTGTCTAGTCGTTTGGTTTTTTATTTGCAATGAGAATAAATGAGAGATTTCGCAGGGGCGTTGGCTGAAGTCAAAACAAACACGTAGGACTTCGGAGGCTGTTCGGTCTCGGACAAGTCTGGGGCATCCGAAGTCCGGGATGCACTGCCTGTCAGCCCTATTAATTTTACGAGTTGTCCACTGACAGCAACGTACCTGATCCTCCGGCACGCACCCAAACCGGAGCTACAGTTCCGTTCTGGGGGGGCGATGCGGCTGGAAGCTACCTCAGATACCGGCTTACATGGCTCCGACTTGCCGATAAGTACAAGGAAAGACAAGACGATGGCATTCGCGGCAGTTTGGCCTTGATTAATATGAGCCCTTGGTTGCTCAAACCCGTATCGTGGTTGTATCTGCTCTGAGGCACGACGATTCTTCGAATTGAAGAGTGGTTACCAGCGTCTACGTTAATTTACAATCTTACGATTCCGATCAGCCCATTTGCAACCGGGGATTCCCGTGTGCGCCAATATGACCCTGCCTTCCTTTCACAAACATCCCCACATCCGTACCGTTGTAATTGCCGACTCTCTTACCGCAGGTATTCTCGATTGTTCCTGGCTTTTAGGGGCCCATAGAGAGCGACCAGAAAGCGAAGAAGCAAGGGAAAACGACCATACATCGAAGACCTACAAGCAAGAAAATGGCCTCTGTTGCCGTGACGCTCTTCTTTATCGCGATTCGCTGTGGCCAACTTACAGCTTGGCGCTCCCCAAGACACAATTATACAATTCATCGAAATGAAAATATATTATATTTCCGTTTACAGTAATACTAGATGGACTCTTTTAACATGCTGGGTATACGACAATAGGAATCATTTGACTTTACAACAGTTTTGGAAATCCGTTGTAAAACTTGAAAACCTAGTATTATTTTAACGTCTATTTTCTATGAATACTTCAAAACGACTGGGCTTCACGCACCACGAGTTCGCGGTTTCTCAAACTCGTCATCGTCCGATATAAATGTCGACGTTTGCATGTTCATCTGGTGAGGCCTGGTAGACGGTTGCTGCCACAACAGTATCTCCCCAGGGGGATATTCATCTTCTCTATCGCTCTGGATGGTCTTCGTGGTCATGCGGCTTTTGGCGTCACTCGTATTGGATCCTGGCCGCGACCTTGAATTAGAGTAGCTTTCCTTGACTTCTTTAATCAAGACGCGCAGGACTGGGATGGAGGCTGCTATTATGGTGGCTCCGGATTCGCCGACACTCCACATGATTAATAAGCCGCCATCGACTGGGCGTGTTTGTCAGCGTTGCCGATGAGATGAGTGTTTGAGGGGATTGCTTACATGCAAAGTCGTTGCTTGCTACAGTCGTTATTTGATAGCACTTGATGATTGTTATAGCTCCAGCACTACCGCACAGTTAGCCAGGCTGGATGCATCGCATGAGACAAGGCCGTCACGTACAAGATCCCCATCGACATGGCAACTGCCACGCCAATTTTCTCTTTCGGCTTCATCTGCAGGTGCATAATAATCGTCCACGGTAGCAAAGCAAGCACAAAATCCATAGCACCCGAGTAGCCTCCCGCAGCAATCCCCCAAACCACGGAAACTTGCGGATCCCAACACTTCCCCGGCAAACTTCTATCCCACGCCTTGGCAGCCGGTTGGCACGAAAAAAACAACGAAATTGCATTCGAAATCATCGCCACATTCATGCTCACAATAATCCCCCAGAGAAGCCACCTCAACCACCCATCACGCCCAGAAATCCGCAACAGCGTCAACGCAAATGAAGTCTTGCTCCACGCCGAGGCCAGAATGGCCAACGCACCCGCCACAAACCCGTTGAAGCTGATGGTGCTCCGGTTCCGCGGATCGATGTGCAGCTCATGCTTGCCGAAGCCAAGGGCGATGATGGAGCTAATGATGGAAACATGCGTCAGGGTGCACAGCCAGGAGGCGATAAGGAAGTGGTCGTCCCACCATAGACCGTTTTTGCGCGAGAATTTGCAGTAGACTCGTAGTGCTAGGAACGCGAAAGATAGGATGGTGATGGTCCAGCCAATGGTATTGATTAAGGGTCCGCGGTTAGCGCAGTCGGCAGGTTCGACGAGTTGCAGAGTCATGTTCATTTTGACGCGAATTGGGTTCTAGTTTGGTTGAGCTTGCGATCCAGGCAGCTACCGAATGTTGCCTCTGTGGTCTCACAAACGGCCATGGGATGAGACACGTAAAAATAGGGAAAGCCCATGCGCAAAACGGGAGCACGGCAGTTCTCTGGTATATATTCCATGAGGGTACTGAATACGCATTGAGGATTCCTATCGTTTCCGCATAGTCTTGGGAAGATATCCTTGCCTTACCGACAATAAGCATAATCAACCGCTGCATGAATTGTGTGAAAGTCAGACGGGAAGACAATACCAGCACATCATGCGGTAAATCCGAACAATGAATGGCTGTCGATGATCTACCACGATGAGACGGATCCACGCACACCATTAACGACTGAAATTTGTATCCCAAGTCCACCAGCCAATGGAAAACAAATGAGTTCAATGACGGCAGCTGCGATGGAACTTGTCTGAAGTTTTGACGAGGCATTCTTGCGTGGATTAGGGACGCCGTCTTCTAGAATGCGTCTGGATGCCCGCCAAGCCCAGGGCCGAAACCCAGTATGCAAAGGCTAGTTCAAAGGACGGCACTAAACCCCGCCTTCCCCACACGCTATGCAGATTCGCAAGGTCGGCTGCATTTCCATTCTCCAGATATTCCCGCTGGTATGTGTCCTGCAGTCCTTGCATCCATTATTCACCCGCGAAAAGATCCGACAAATCACATAGACGTGTCCGCGCCACGTGGGTGCAAACTTGTCGCAGAATACTGTGCGGTTAATGCGCTAGCGAGGACGATTTCGCTCATTAGTCATTAGAGGTGATGCCTGATCAAGTAAACCGTACCTAGCAATATTTGTAACTAATAGACCGCAAAAGATGGTAGGTGGGAGTCACGCGGTTATTAGAGTTGAAGCGTCAAACCCGGACCAGGCTCAAGAGTCGCAGGACGGCAGACTATAGGATTGCCACAATTTCATTAGTGTTGCGACGACTTTCTGTCTATCTATTAATTCAGCCGCTGAGCTCTTACCACGCACACAGTTTCATCTCTGTACTATCCATTATCATCTGATTTGAAGGCTCTTACACGTTATGATTGCTGTATTATAAACGAATTAATAGACCCTGTTGCCTAATCGCCGGCATTAAGTACGGCTGTCATATCTGCGCCAACCGTTCCACATGTGTATCCACCTGTATGCATTCTACATACATCCGCATTACACCATCGCTGCAACCCCTGCAACCAAACCGAAAATCAACCCCAAGGGCCCGGCCGTAACCACAGGTCCCGCACCGGTCGCTGCAGCACTGCCGCTAGCTGACGCCGATGCGGTCCCACTCTTGGCTACACTGGCGGTCTCAGTAGCAAGGGCGGTAGAAGTCCCCGTCTTTGTGGCAACTCCACTAACAACCGTCTCATTCGAAAACCCGCCCTGCGACAAAGTCCCCGTAGAAAACGTAGTATGCAGCACCAAATCCGACGTTGAGTCTATAGTCGCAGTAATCGTAGGAATAGTCACCATCAAAGTATCACTGACGGCCCCAGACGACTTGACGCCGCCCGCTGAGGTGGCCGTCGGGGTCTTAGTTTCTTCGGTTGTAGTGGCTGTTGCGGGGACGGAATCGCCCCCGAATCCAGGGAGGAATGACGGCGCGTAGCTTGCCGTGCCCGAGTACTGCGGACACCCCGGGACAGTGGTCTTGGCTGGGGCACGGCCGCCGCCGCAGTCGAGGAACGCGCAGATCTCGCCCGTACCGGGAACATACCAGATCATGCTGGCGCCGCCGTAGGTGACGGTCTCGGAGGACGTGCAGCCAGACAGGTCGGTTTTGGCTGTGATGGGAGTCGCCAACAGGGCGGCAACTAGCACTGGGATTTGGGACTTGGTGAACATGTTGGCGGTAGTAATTGCGTCTGTCCTTGGCGAATTCGGAATAAGGGCTAGTGGCGGAATAAATCAATAAGGATTGACTTGGATAATGTGAACGAGTGGAACGGTGCCGAGGCAATAAGTAACGATTGTGGTGAGGATGGAGAAGTTTGTCCCGTACTGAACAACGGGCAAGCTGGATGGTTTTATGCAAATTCAGATCACGCAAGGCACGGACAGCGACAGTGACGAAATTTCTTTGGTAGACTGGCCGTAAGCATGCTGCGCCTCCTTGGTCATTTCGGGCCTTTGGGATGGTGGCGCTTTGGCTGAAACGGCGACGCGCTTACAAGTGTGAGTTGATTTCTCACCTATGGGAAGAGGGCTCTTGCGGTAAGACGCGACTGTTTTGTTGTGCAGAAGAAAGCCATCAGCTTACGTTGATATGCTGAAGGATATGAAATGACGAGATCCGATCCTTGCTTTCCATTTTTCTGGTTCCGTGCTAGTCTGATCTCGTATACTCGACCGTAATTTACACGTAGCTAGCGGCTACGCGAGCGTGAGAAAAAAACAATATGTCTCATGTTTCCGTGTTGAAGGTAAACCACATGTCGCGCTTCCATCAACAACACTTGAAGAAAATGTCGTCATTCATCAAGTTGCAAGCAGGCCCCCGCAGTCGTCCTTCGCAACCGTCAGCCGTGCTTCACTGAATTCTGTTTCTCCATCCATTCAGAAACTACATTCGCGTACTCCTCAGGTCCGTACGGCTCAAACAGCTCTGCAAGCATCCCCTTCTTCCTGTGCACCGCAATGCCCAGATCCCGGCAAAGCAGATCATGGTACGGCATCACATCGAACACGAAATCAGGATACCGAGCACCGTTGGCCCCCGAGTACCGCCACTTGCCAAACCTACTGAAAAGCACCGTCTCGTACTTGAGTTTGTCCATCGCCTCGGCAGAAGTGCAATCCGGGATTGACGCCCCGCCGCGGAAATAGGCATTGATCCACAGAGCCTGGATATGTGCTGATAGGACGATAGTGAAATGCATGAGGAACCCAGCGAAGGCTATATCGCGGCGGGCGAGGAGATTCGGTGAGGGGGGGACCATAAAGCGGTGCAGCATGTAGGGCGTGAGGGGTGTCGAGGGGTTGATGTGGTCAGTTGTAGACATGCCCTTGTTGTCGAGCAGCGGGGCGTAGCGCTTGTTTATGACGGGCTGGTCCTTTAGGCGCGGGAATTTCTCCAGGATTTCCTTGTCGGCCTTCTCGATAAAGTCGTAGGGGTCGCTGGGCGAGGGGGCGTGCGGGATCCCCAGCTCCTTGTCGATGCCCTCAGGGAGGAACTTGATGGCGGGTAGTATCTTCCACCCAGTTGCGCAGGATAAGGCGTCTGATGAGAGCACAGTGTCGTTGGATAGGTGGACTGCGTGGGGCGATAGGTGAGTGATATCGGCAATATGGATCTTGGCCGAGCCGTTACGGACCAGTTCGAAGATATCGGTACTGTAGCTCAGGATAGAGAAACTGGATGCCGAGAACATAGCCTGGGTCCAAGGTTTCAACTTGGCGGTTTCAGGGTGCGAATCATATTTGTTCAGTCTAATGACGTCGTTACTAAGAAACCACCAAAACGCATCCGTGATAGCTCGCCCAATAGCAGTCCCATTGAAGAACGACCGAATGGCCGCATAGCCGTCCGCGAATCCCCAGATGCAAGGGCTGAACCAGGTGAAAAATCGGATAAGCACCAGTGCCTCAAGCCATCTCTTCAGTGGCGTCACGTGGGAGGGAGTAAACCAACATGGGCCGTGGCCGGAAGCGCGTATGACCCAGTCTACCTTGACGCCTTTGGTGGCGTAGGCGTATACGGCGTCCCAGGCGCTCTTCGTCCCCCCAAAGACGGTTGCGCGCTTCGCTTTGTCCAGCGTGTCCGCGTGCTGGAGGAAGTCCTTGCAATGGAAAAGCGGTGCACCGTAGGATTCCTGTCCGTCGATGTGGGGGAGGAAAGGTTGAGATGTCAGACCAGTAGCGACGACGAGCTTCTTTGCAAGGATCTTGGTCTCCTTGGGGGTCGCGCCGTCAGTGACGTCGCTTAGTACAGTCAGAATCCAACCACCGTTTTCTTGATGCTCCGCTGATTCCACTTCGTTGCCACAGCGAATCTTGTCGATGATGTCGAATTTCTCAGCGTACTTGGTCAGGTATTTGTGGCAGACAGGGCCAGGAATGAATTCTCCGGGCTTGACGCCGAATGTTTCGGTGTCCATGGGAAAGTCGGGGTACTCGTACATTCCCAGCAGGTTGTTGGTCTTGAGACCCGGATAAAGGCGGTGTTGTGCCCATACTCCACCGAGGGTTGAGCTCGAGTCAAGTACGGCCAGAGACTTCTCAGGGTCTATCTGGTGAAAGGTTTTGGCTGCTGCCAGGCCAAACCAGCCTGTTTATGGGCGTCAATTCATACCCAACATTGAATCCCCTTGGTGTTCTCTATTCTATTCACTTACCGGCGCCGATCACCACGAAATCTAGTTCTTCCATAGCTGAAAGCCTTCTTCGAATGGAACACAAGAATTTAAATGGACGAAGAACTTGCGACAATAGAATACTCAACTTCGACGAGAATGCGAGGAACCAGATATCACTCCATCTTCGAGGATATCGAGGCTCCCCTGGTTATCTACGTGACTAAATACCCCGCTGTGGGGTTTGCTCTTTCATGCACATTTGAATTGGATGTAACCTCAGATTCTGAGGTGTTCTTGGCACTGAATATCTTTTTGAATTTTGGCCTCGGTGGGAATAACCAAAGAGCCGGCATGGAAGATACAAGGGACAAGGCAGGGCTAAGAGAAGGAATGCCATGTGACACCAGTATGACAGACAGCGAACTTCAGTTACACTACAGGACGCTGGTCACTCCAACCATCCTATCGACAGGTAGTTCAAACAGGTCCTACCTGCCATTCCCTAGATTTCCTGGGGTCTAGTAGCTAGTCATCGCTTCCTTATTGAGGCAGCCTCGCACTATTGTCGTGGGAATTGAGATTGCAATCGTTACCAATGTGATATGCGTTAAATCCAACAAGACCTAAAGCCAAAACTGGTAGTACCAAGCACATAGTTCGCTGACATCGAAATCTACATGCGTCATAATCGGATCCATGCCCCAGGTATTCAACCGGATTACCCAGTTGCGATACGGGCGACATATGCAGAGTTCGGATCAGTGCCTATTACTTCGTCACGCCATCATGGGATAGTTGCTCGCTAAGCAACCACAGAGTCGTGCTTCGCGAGCTGCAATATCTTCTACCACCCCCCACATTTTGCAGGAAAATTATACGACCGCAACATCGCGTCGCTCGTTCACTTCAATATTATTCTACAGCACACACAAATGACTAATCTACAAACTCGCTATACTTATTTACCCTCGTACAACAGTAACGATCTCCATGTATATTACGTCGGGCTATTCCGCCTGAAATAGCACCACATATAATTAGTTTCATTCCTCTAAAGCCTAGGAACCATCTATTTAACTGCGATCTATAGAAAAAGTCGAGGGTGGTGCTATCTTACAAGGTTCATATCCTAATAGGAAAATAAGACAAGGCTATTATACCTTAAGCCGCTAAGATGTTCAAATTACTTGTAGAAAATGACTAATTACGTAGAGAAATGGACAGAAATGTTCTATACGGACCCTATCCCTTCAAACCTAGCCCGAATAAACTGTTCGTTACCTGAATAACTATCGGGACAGCCTAGGATAAGCGATACATGCGAATACGGCCTATAGTACCAGAAGAGCAGTTAGGAACTGATGATTTTCTCGGGAAGACGGGCCCCTACCGAAAAGGGGGCTCGGACGAATGTATCTAAGTATTTGGAATCTTCACTAGTTATGCTTCACATATAACAATTAAGAAGGAATTGCTACTGTCAGTTTCGTCAAACTATATAAAATACGGTGCTTACCAAAAGGTGGCCGATGCGGTTACTGATTTCGGGTGGATCTGTCCTGCATTAGCCTCCCGTGATTTATAATATATCATTTTGGCACTCGTCAATTTATTAACCCGTCTAGACTTCACCAAGAGTGCCTGAAATAATTGATAGGTACTTCGTTCCAGGCTTAAGAAGGCTATAAATATCCATATTTGGCTGGAACAGCATCAATTACACAATACATCCTGTTTCTGTATTTTAATTACCAATTTCCCCTTCACACACATCTATATCAACCACTCAACGGAAACAATACCATATTATGATCCCCTCCCCTCTATACACCAAACCCCACTCCCTGTCCCCATCCTTCGCCACTCCCACCTCCTTATTCCATATCCTCTCCCTCCGATCTTCCAATGCCCGCCACAGCTGGGGTCACAACCACCTCGTGTCCAAGAACCATCCTCTGCAAGACAGTCTAGACAACAACGCGGCCTTCAAAGCTCATCTCAAAAGCACGGGACCGCTTCTTGATGTGCTGGATCCCAAAGTGGAGTATATACTCGTTGATGAGCACCAGCGCAAGGCGACGATTCGGACGTGTTACTATTTGAGATCCACCGAGTCCGAGGAGGTGACGGAGCAGGATCTGATTTGGGTTTTGGCGTTTACGGATGAGGGAGATTTGGAGGCGGCGTGGAAGATGTGCACGTAAAGGAGAGTGTAGAGTTTATTGATGCGGCGGCTAGTTTGAGCGTTGGGAGTTTGATCAGGGGGGTTCATGGCAGGTTGAAAGATGATGTGATTGGAGGGATGACTATTAACGATGTTTGAGTGAATGGATGGCTGCGATAGGAGAGGCCAGATGGTTTGGTGTGGAAGAAGTCATGATCAGCAAGATGCCGAGAACCTCAAATCATCAAACTTGCGTTGCATTGGACTTGTTAGTCACTGACGGATTGTAATATCATTCAAGCTCCGCAATATTTCGTGAGATCCCGAAGACCATCATAGCTTCGTAAGAGTATCCCAAACGCCTAAACATGCTAAACCATCCCGCTTCTTTCCCATCCGCCAAGCGGCCAGAAGTGCGCAAGCCGGTCAAACCAGAATGCAATATTCAGATTATCTCCAACTCCTCGGCCTTTTCATGCTTTCCAGAGGCAAACTCCTGCGTCGTGGGGATGGCCCGTTTCTTGGCGAACTGGACGGTGGCCCACGCCGACGGCGACTCCCGGAACATGAGATCCAATTCTTCAAGATTGTGACCCATAGTCTCTGGGAAGAAGAGGAAGACGGAAAGAGGTATGCAGGCGGATATGACGGCAGGGACGAGGTAGTACTTCCAGCCGATCGTGTTGATGGCGACGGGGGTCACCATGACAATGACGAAGTTCCTTCATATATATGTTAGAATATGACAGATTGGGAATTCATGGTGGGAAGCAGTCTTACCAGAGCCAATGGTTAAAAGTAGAGATGGACGACATGGCCATGCGCAGACGAATAGGCGCGACCTCGGTACAGTAGAGGAAGTTGGCACCGAGAAAACCGATGGGGACAAAGGTGTTGTACAGGTAGATGAAGCAACCGGCGGCGATCATGGCGCCCTCGTTCTCTTTGGGGAATGAGGTGGTGATGGCGAGCATGGCCATGCAGACGGCCATTCCGACGCCGGAGACCATGAATAGGGGTCGGCGACCAAAGCGGTCAATAGTGAAGAAGGCAATGAAAGCGGACAGGAACTTCCACGTGAGGGCACCGCCAGTGAGGACTCTGGAAAGCTCACTGCTCATCCCCAGGTTGTTTTGGAAGAGGATCGAGGCGTATGTGCTGATCAAGTTGCTTCCACTACGAATGATATTAGTCATCTGGATTGAAAGGGGCTGAGGTTTTGCACTTACGACATCTGCTGGTAGAACTGAAGTAGGATGCAAAGTCCAAAACGGTAGGCGAGTTTCTCGTCGCCCATCGTAAGCAAGTCGGACAACTTCGCAGCGTTGCCGCAGGTCTCCTCGAGTGAGTGCTCGATTCCAGTGACCTCAGCCGTGACCTCCATTGAGTCGATGGGAAGGCCCCTGAAAGCCGACACGACAGCTCGTGCTTCATCGGAGCGGCCCTTCATAACCAACCACCGGGGCGACTCGGGCAGCAGGTAGATTGTAGACATCAGGATGATCGAGAAGATAGTCGCAATGGCGATTGGTGGGCGCCAAGTGACGGGACCGGTCTTGAACTCGAAGAAGGCCAGGTCGATCCAGGCTTCAAGAAGATAACCCAGACACAAGAAGGCGCCGGTCAAGACGACCTGCTGGCCTCTGTTCTTGGCTCCAGATGTCTCGGATAGCCACACCGGTACGATGGAGCTCAGCTGGCCCACGCCCAGACCGATAATAACTCGTCCCACGATGAACTGAGGCAGTCCGAAAGCCGAGGCCTCGAGAATCTCGCCTATCAACGTGCACACTCCAGAAATGAAAATCACATTTTGTCGCCCGAGCTTGTCTCCAGTGTAGCTGCACGACAGCGACCCAATCATGGCACCAATAACAAAGGTAGCGACGACGAACCCTTGAAGCGTCGACTTCGCGCTTTTCTCGGCCCCCTCTGAGTTCACCGTGTCGATCTCGGGAAACGTCTTGACCCAATCATCCTCCGTCAAGAGACCACCGACGCCCGCCTGGTTGTAGCCGAAGAGGATGAAGGACGGCGCCACAATCAAGGCGAGCTGCAGGATAACGAGACCACGCCCCGTGAGGCCGAAGTAGTGTACGTGCTCATTGGTGCTCATACTTGCGGTATTGTCGTCGGGGAAATGTGACGAGCTAACAAGTGATAGGAAGGAAAAGGCAGCGAGTTGGGGCGACCGACTGGCTTCTTAACAGGAAAACCAAAGGGTCCTGTCCTCTGGGATAGGGTCAAAAAAGACTCGTCATCGAGATTACTTTTCTCCTCACTTCCGTCAATTGATTTTTCCCATGCCCCATACCATCAATCCATGAATCCATCGCGTGTAAGGTGAGTATCCACACCCCGTAGCATGGCCTCTAGAGAGTACAACGCTGACAGAAGCGGAGACGGGGTAGATATGGGCCATCATATTGATCGTGTGATAGCCATGGAGCACGCTGCAACACGAGGGGGAAGGGGATGACAGGGGTCCTGCCAGCCCCCCAATGATGAATGACATAATTGCGAATACCGAGGTTTGGCAGGTCGGCGTGGCTCCTGCTCCATCATGAAGAGGGCACAAACATCAGGTCCCGTGCATGTCGTCGGTTGAAAGAAGGCACGCGCACCACAGAAGAACGCGGCGCTTTCTCGGTCTGATGGATATGCAAATAGCTGGGCCCGATATCCACCAGACTGGGTGCATGATTCGACAAGTGCGCCCCGACTTACAGCCAGCCGGTCCAATCCACGACTGCTAAACCGCCGAAAGTGGGAATCCAATGTCACCTCCATAGTGGACCGGGGTAAGCCATACCCGCAGACGCGCAGCAAAAAAAGGGTATGAACGTCTGCCATCCAATGTCTGCAGATGTCAGCTAAGAGAACATATGCAAGCTTTCAACCAAGCTTTTCCCGGGCATGCAGGCCCACTTCTGCGAAGCAGCGAAACTCCTTCTGACCGCAACGTCTTGGCGGTCTGTTCGAGGAAACTGCTCCACGTTTGTGGGCTGGGGGCTGGGAGAATATTCTTCCCCACGTACGTTGCCTCAGGTGTGCCTATCGTATGTCCGACGCGGTGACAATACTATTGCCGCGGCCGCTCTCCGAGGCCGCAACGGCACCAGCGAAAGTAGCGATGTGTTGTGCATGATTGTGGCGATGGTCCCAGGCAACGGTGCCATAGGATACGGTTCCCAACAAAAAGCGTGACTACCTACGGGTACTGACAACAGTCCCGATAGTGAAAGAAGCTTATCCATGATGTGACTCGACGGAGAGAGGCGAGCTGTCTTCGTGGATGCCCACATTCGGCTTTGGCAATCCCGCCGATATATGTCCCTCGCTAGTTCGTATGTAGGTTCAACGCGATTGTGACGAGATCTGATATGAGGCTAGATCTCATAGTTGCAATGCAACCCAGGGCTCCACATCTCAACAAATAAAATACAAATTACTTGCATATCAGGAAACCAGATTATTATGGATACAGCATATAGTACGTGTAGTGCAGAAGTTTCCCTTGGTGTAGCCGGCGCGGGATGACAAGCGAACCTTTTCTCCGTGGGCTCTATTGAACTTCTGAGAGCATACCATACATGTAATTGACCGAGGAGACTTTCATTGCGCCTTAGATATATGGAAACTGCCCCGGATGATCTCGTAGTCTGGGGAAAGCGTACCCCGCGAAAACGGGTAGGGTGAGGTCCCGAAAATTCCCGAGGGTTTAAATATAGGCCAGCATCGACGTCGTTCACGGCCCAATAAAGTAGGAATAAGCTTATTGGAATTCATGGTGCTATTTGAGATCCGCACCAGTTATCTAATTTGCAATTGTGTCGTAATGATGGCGTTGGAAGGAGGTGCGATGCCTTCATTACAAACTCGTGGTCGCTTCCGATTCTCTACGGGACCATACGAAACTATCGACGAATGCACGGAATGAACTAATCGCATATAAGGATAATGCTCATCAAAAAACCACTATGTAAAAAGTGTGTCTTCAGCCGGGATAATGAAAGCCGACATCGTTGGGTAATAGCATCCACCCAGCTCCGCGCCCGCGCTCAGAAGCCCTGGTCGGGTTTGGCCGCAGCGAGGGACCTGATAAGCTAGGGATGAACTGCATTGTTGGCATGATACAGATCAATTACCAATCTGTGTCTTAGAGAATTCTGGTACTCACGCTGCATGATTCCACGTTGCATCCACCGCACATTTCGTAAACTTGCATTCATCGGATTCGGGGCTCCAAGACCCAGTCATATGTTATGATGCCATCTCTACATCCCGAACCACGTGATGTCGACAATCGGGCTTCCTTCGCTCTTTAAGCAGAGTCATCGTGGCATCGGAGCTTGCGAATAGTTCGAGACGCGAACTTGCTTGCCTATGGATCAGTCATTCTCTTGGAAGAAACGGTTGTGTCGAGGCATATTTGATGTGTACCTAACGGGTCATTTAATGGCTTATCGTTCGACAAGATTTGCGCTGTCCGCTTCGCGTCTTGGAACTATGGTTTTCACTATGAGATGCGGCGCTTTTTTATTTCCTTACTTGAGCATGTTTAGTATGAAAACGAGTACATTTTGCACCGAGTTGGAAATCACGTTGTTCCTAAACCACGGGCTTCTAAAGTCGGGTGTCTTGGAACGATGTGGATCACTGAAGTTGGCTGGTCTCAGCGCAAAGAGGACCCGCAACTGGTCCTGTTCCACCCACTTGTGCCCGGTCCATAATGCAGCAAATAATATCTCCTCGGATTATTATTTAAGCTATCCTTGATAATAATTTCGTCCTGTCTCCGCTTACGAGGATGTAGCTGATCTTAATAGATAGTCGCTTCCTATACTATTTCTTAGCGGTTCGTGGGTAGTACCCTATAGAAAACATCCTTAAGCTTACGTTAAGGTCCTTTATAATTTGCTAGAGAAGTAGAGAGCATGTTCATGTAAGGAAAGAGCCGTTGTGGCGGGCCGGTCTCAGCTGACAAGCTGAGTCGGGAGGGATTCGCCCCGATCCGGTAAAACCCCGGAACCGCCCAGCTTAAGAGGAGAACTCGAGACGCTCGCACCTAGTTTAGATTCTTCAAGAATCAGTCTTGCAATATACGCACCCATACACTGGCCTACTTCTAGCTACCCTTTGCACTACCTGACTATTATATTGTGAGACGTGTGGTATCCTCGTTACAGTTCAGCCTCGGTTCGTTAGATTCCTTTACTCTCAAAGAGGCGAGTTATGTATACAGGACATAGTTCCTTACGTTGTCCAGTATTCTCTAGATTTTCTATAATACTAGCCTTTAAATTACCGGAGGGGTTTAAAAATTACATTGTCTATTATTAGCATGGACTATAAGTCCTAATTGTTCTGACATACTATCTCGATCTTCGATATGACTGTACGAATATTCTGTGCTGCATTAGAGTCGTTTTTCGAGGGTGTAACGAGGATACCACACGTCTCACAATACAATAGTCAGGTAGTACAAAGAGCAACTAGAATAGGCCAGTGTATAGGTGCGTATATTGCAAGACTGATTCTTAAGGAATCAAAGTTAGGTGGGAGCGTCTCGAGTTCTCCTCTTAAGCTGAGCGGTTCCGGGGTTCTACCGGATCGGGGGCGGAACCCTCCCGACTCAGCTTGTCAGCTGAGACCGGCCCGCCACAACGGCTCTTTCCTTAGAGGAGCGGATTAAAAACAACACTTAAGCTTACGAATTGAGTCGTCCCGCTAGCGAAGCGAAAGCATATCTAAAGATCATTGTATCATCAGAAAGATTAACGTATTTAGGCTTCTCTGTAAGGGTTACGTGCGGCTCTGTGCCAGCGAAGGTGACTACGATTAGCTGTCACGGAAGTCAATTCCAAGAAGTGTCGCGTGTTTGGCCCTTTTGAGGTGCTCAATCTCCGACAATTATCTGATCGCTCGGCGGCGTCTAGCCACAGCCACACTGTTCCTTGACCTCACACTCTCTCCCTATCAGAACTAGATCCTGATAAATAGTGGCGTTGTCTATTACGTTAGCTACTAACTAGCTCTGCCTTTAGCCCTTCTTCTTCAGCTAATGATTCCTTCTGTTCATTATACCGTTAGAATTGTGCGCGTCTCGCCTTTAGGTTAGCATTAGTGGTTTCGAGAGCCGTAGACATGTCTTGAGTTAGGATTATATACCTAGGGCATAGCGTTCTAACTTCCTCTACAGTGAATATTTTACTGGCCCTAGGATTCGATATAACTCCAGGTGGCCTAGATGGAAGTTTCCAGACTATAATAATAGATTAAACATAGTAATAGAGTCTAGGTATAACGTACCCCACAAGCAAGTTGGCCACTGTTTCTTGGCACCGTACGAACAACCTTTTAATTAACATCTTTACACATACCAAGATGGGATCGAATTGGAAAGAAAGCGACATGATTCTAGCGTGTCAGGCGCTTCAATCGAAACCCGAATTAAGCATCCGACGCGCTGCCCAACTCTACAATGTCCCTCGTACAACTCTAGCTAACCGAAAACGCGGACTACTATCTCGACGCGATACTCGACAATCTAGTCATAAGCTTACGGAATCAGAAGAGTTAGCGGTCGTACAATACATACTTGACCTAGATTCGCCATAATTTCCTCCCCGGCTCCATGGTGTTGAAGCTATGGCTAACCGACTGCTCCGTGACCGTGGCGCTGGACGCGTCGGCGTCAACTGGGCCTCGAACTTCGTACGACGACAACCAGACCTTCGGACGCGTTTTAATCGAAGAATCGACTACCAACGAGCCTATTGCGAAGATCCTGACGCGTGTCACGGTGAGCACAATTGAAGAGTCAAAACACTCTAATGCACTGTATTGACTTAACGATTCTCGACAAGGAAAGAAAGAGAAACTAAAACAGGCTGGCTCACATCTGAGGATCTTCAATCCCGCCTTCAGATGGCCAGTGCTCCTACGGGTCCACAGCTAGTGGGTTTCGTGGCATCGTGACACCGGCCGTCACATTACCCACTGCTTTATGCCGAAGCGACCCCGCGAGGCGTCTTACAACCGCTTATGCCTCCTTGTCTTTCGATGCCCCGTAGCCAATGCCTTGTTATCGTCCTTATGGGCATCAGCTTCCCTATTCTCTTCAGCAGCCTTAAGCCGCTCCTTCAACCGTACCGGTGGACCAGGTGACTCGGGATACTTTTCGTGGAATTGTCTTAATGCCCCCGGGGCATCACGGAACCCTTCCGCTAAATACCATTCGTCATCCTTATCATAGCCACTCCATTGGGCTTGATACTCTAGCTTTCCCCGGTACATCCTCGAATTTCGAATAAAATCGACTGTCCATTGCTGGTTTCCGTGAATCACCTCGGCCGGGGGTTGCTCCTGGGCTTGTCCCGGTAGCGGGTCTGAGGCCGCCTTCCTTAGACGATCTGCATGAAGTACATCGTGGACTTCCATTGTCTCGGGGAGTTCTAACTGGTACGAATGCCCTTTCTTCTGCAGAATAGAGAAAGGACCAGCGTTCTGGTGATCTAGCTTCACGCTTGGCCGATCCGTAGCCCACCCTTTCTTTGACACGTATACCTTATCGCCTGGCTGAAAATCTGGCTCTCGCCGCTTTTTATTTGCTTGCACAGCCTGCCTTTCTTGTGCCTTTTGAAGTCCCTGTCGTGCGTATTGCCAGGCCTGGTAAGCTCTTTTCATAAATCTTTGAGCTAGCTCATTGTTCAGCCGTACCGTTGGCGAGTCTTCTAGTCGTCTCTCTTTATCACTCCAATCATAGGATAACCTTGGAGTATGGCCGAAGACAACTTCGTATGGCGATAGCCCAGTACTTTCGTGTGGCAATGTATTGTGTGCAAAGTCGATTGCTGGAAGGTGGTCACTCCAGTCGTCTTGGAAGTGGTTAACGTAAAACCTCACGCGTTGGTCCATCCATTGGTTCATAATCTCCGTGTTACCGTCTGTCTGAGGATGTCCTGCGGTAGATAGCTTCTGCTTGATATCCGCTCTTACACATAGCTCGCTGAAGAAATGAGAAATGAACTGCGGTCCCCGATCGGACACGATTGTTTCCGGAGTTCCAAAAATAGGAAACATCCGTTCATAGTATCGTCTCGCAAGAACTTCCGCTGTATCATTCTTATACCCAGGTATAGAGACTACCATCTTGCTAAGACGGCAAACGAAGACCCAGACGTAGTTGAATCCTCTTACATCCTTAGGCATATCTTTTCCATCAACAGAGATATGTTGCCAGGCCCGATCGGGTATTGGTAGGGGTTTCAGTAAACCAGGGGTCTTGTCTCGGAATACCTTATTTCGCCTACAGTTCGTACAGTTACGCAAGTACTGCTCAATATCGGAAGACATCTTTTCCCAGAAGTATCGTCCTTGGAGGAGCTTCTTCATCTTAGTCTTGCCCAGATGTGCAGCGGTCTTCGAGTCATGTGCTTCGCGTATCAGAGATGTCCGAAGATAGTTCCCCTCTGTATCGTTCGCAGGGACGTATAAGCAGTCCCCTACCGTACGGAGATTACCGTCTTTTGTTTGCATCCGATTAGTCCGCATGATAGCGTCGATGAGCTCGTGTCCTCGCAACAGAGCTCTTGTTTGATACTCTTGTTGTTCCTCGGGGATCGAGACGTTGCAAGCACTAATACTCCGCAGATGAGCGATAGAGATAAGTCCTGTGGCAACAGAACCTACTACTAACTCCGGCTTGATCAGAGTTTGAGTACGATACTCTCTTTGTTTATCCTTGACTGTAAGAACATCTTCGTTCTTTCGGGACAGGGCATCAGCAGCCACGTTATCCTTGCCCGGACGATATGTAATTATGAAGTTGTACTCTGAGAGTGTCTGGTACCACGTAGCTTGGCGGGCTTTCAGTACTCTCTTCGTCGAGAAGTACTCTAGTGCTTGGTGATCTGTAATAATCAGATAAGGAGATCGGAGGCCCGTCAACTCGGCGCTCCACCATTCCAGTGACCGGACAATTGCCAGCATTTCTTTGTCTTGGATCGGGTAGTTCGTCTCCGCAGCGTTCATTGTCTTTGAAAAATAGCCAACGGGATGATAGAATCCATCGCTTTGTAGCTGGTTCAACACTCCTCCAACGACACAGTCCGAAGAGTCCGTCTCAAGTCTTGTGTCCCTAGAAGGATCATAGTGGCAAAGGACTGGTGCGGAGAGTAGCATCCTTTTTAACTCTTTAAATGCTGTCTGTTCTTTCGTGCCTATATGAAACTCTGTTCCTTTTCGAGTTAACAAGGTGAGTGGCCGAGCAATTCTACCAAAATCCCGTATGAATCGACGGTAAAAATTGCAGAATCCTAAGAAGAACCGTATTCCTTGCAAGGATCTTGGTTGCTCCCAGTCTCTAACTGCGGCTACTTTCTCAGGGTCCACTTGTATCCCGTTGGTCGATATAATGAATCCAAGGTACTTAACGCTCTTCACCCGGTATTCAGTCTTCTTAATATCTCCGTGTAAGCCTGCAGCAGATAATCTTTCGATTACGGCTCGAACATGCGCATCATGATATTTTTCGTCTTCGGACTAAATCAAGACATCATCGATATAGGCGCTACAAACCGTATCGAGCAGGTCTCCTAGTACCGAGTTGATATACCCTTGAAACGTAGCAGGACCGTTGGTAAGCCCAAAAGGAACAACTTTCCATTTATATGTACCATACCGCGTCCGAAATGCCGTCATCTCTTCGGCCTTTTCTGTCATCCTGATCCGATGGAAGGCTTGGCGGACATCAAGCTTTGTAAAGACCTTTGCTTTAGACATCTGTGCAAAGGTCTCGTCGATAAGTGGCAAGGGATACACATCCCTTTTCGTAATGCTATTCAACTTCCGGTAGTCCACACAGAACCTCCATCCGCCGTTTGGTTTCCTTGCAAATAGAACCGGAGAGGTGTATGGTACAGAACAGGGCTCTATAAATCCCTTCCTCTGATAATCTAGAATGAATGTTTTCATTACTTGGAGCTGTTCGACAGGAAGTTTATATAGGGGTGCCACCCGCTGAGGTAAGGTGCTAGTAAGTTCAATGTCCATGTCTACCCCGGGGCGTACCGGTGGCAGCTTGTCTGATTCTGTTTTAGAAAAGAACCCATCTAAATCTTTCAGATGGCGGGGCCACTTCTGGTTCACCAGATCTCTAGTGTCCTCCTCATCAGCACCCAACGTACTGATGTGAGCGATAGCGTTATCAACATCCGTGATAGTGATCTCGCCCGTCCAGATCGTATCACGTAACCGTGTCCACCTGTTGATATTTATCGCACTGATATCGATACCAGCTTGGACAGCGATCTCACTGAGGTTGATACTACGGGTAGTAGCTTCAAGTTTAGGCTTGCGACTTTGAACTGGGGGATCCCCAGCTAGATCTCTTTGCATCTTTGCTAAGCCATCATCCCATCGGGTACCCGTATCTCTAGGTCTTTGTAGGATCCTGACCCGTGGCTTCTCTTGTTCATGCTGTTTCACCTCTGCTGGAGTTGTAGACAACGTCACCATGATGTCCCCAGACAGGTGTGCGGTCCTCGCTGGGGCGTCGTCTGGCCATTGTAGTGATCTTGATGCAGGATCTAGCTTAATCCTGTGCTCTTCATACCACTTTCGGCCGACGATGATATCGTTCTTCATTTCGACTTCCACGAAAGGTACGTCTTGAAAGCGGCGTCAATCCAGCGTGCAATTTAATAACAGAGCTGATGTAATCCATCCATCTCGTCTTCCAGTGTATCCTCTGAGAGGTACTGGCCGCTCTAGCGGTTTGCGCTGGGAACTCGGTATTCCTAACCGTTTCACCAGCTTCTGTGCTAGCCCACGCCTTACTAGCATATAAACGTCTGCTCCGGGATCTTGCAATGCCCGAATGGGGGTAGCTAGTCCTTGATATGTAATAAACATAGTCTTTAGAAATGGCTTGCGATCTACCACTTTATCTAGCTTTATTTCTTCCCCGATCACAGATACATATGGCGCCAGGCTGGAGTCTTGTTCCTGGCGACCTAGTTTTCCGACTCGTCAGTTGAGCCTTCATCTTCCATACCGACTTGTTGGGCAGTAGACTCTCTGTCTGGGCAGTCTTTGCTTAGATGTCCCTTTTTGCCACAGCGGAAGCAGTTGCGTGTCTCTGTCCTGGTTTGTGAAGGAGCCCTAGTAGCACTACGTCTCGTAGTGGACGACGACGTAGCTCCGCCGGCAGCATCTGAACTATGGTGTCCCCCAATAGACGTGCTGCCCTGACGAGTAGAGCCATTTTGGCCACCTCTGCTACCGCGGGTACCCTCAAGGGCCGTAGGTCGCGCCGACCTGCTCCTACTGTTTGAACGGGGAGTATTTCTCTCAAGGACGTACGCCAGCTGTTCCACTGTCTCTGCAAATTCAGTGTATTCCGTGCTGTCATTTTAGGCCTCCTTCGAAGTCTTTAGCTGCAACTCCTTTGGGAGCATTATGTGCAACTTTTCTTTCCAGTCTTCTTCGGGCCAAGCCGTCTCATACAGCTCGTCTTGGAAGGTGGCAAACCAGTCCGCAAAGGGCTTGCCATTTTGTGCGGCCACCAGTTGTTCTTTCTGTTGAAATTAAACCAGTCCCTTGCTTCTCGCTTCCGGTTCCGATTTCCAACGTTGTTGGGAAGAAATTTGAAAAACAATTCCAGGGAATCAAAGTCCTTCCCTCGCTGGAGATACGCACCAACACGGCTAAGTGCCGTACCTTCAAGCCTTCTCCTGCAGTACCTAATTTGACTCTGTTCATCGGGGTAGTTCATCGGCTCGTCCTGGAATTTATCCCTGATCAGCATAATCCAATTGGTAACAGTAGGGTCTATGCCATCTTTCAAAGTGACGACGTCAGCTCCTTTCCTATTCCCGTCCGTACTGCCACGTATCTGCGGACCCTCTACAGATGGTAGTATTGTAGTTGGTCTACTACAGTGTGCAATTTGTTGCGCTTGCTGGATGATCGTGCGATCTTTCGCATCGATTGTCTCCTTGAGACTGTTGATCATCCGCTCCTGTTCCCGAACTCGCGCATTGTAGTTTTGCAGCTCCGCCTCTAAATCCTGCACTTGTTCCTCTAAGTCAGCGATCCTCTGATTCGGATCGATATCCTCCTCCGTCGGGCTCCGCGTTCGTGGTTCGACTTGTGCTTCTGGCTCCTTAGACGTTGCGAACGGGGAGTTTTTCCTTGGTGCCATCGTTTCGGGGGAGGGGTTTTGTTAGTATCTTGTCCGTACACGATTAATGGATCGAATCCTTCACTCGAAGTGCTTAGATGCCTCCCCTTGAACCAGTGTTATTTACCAGAAGAAATGAACAAAAGATGTGCGTACACACTACTACAAACTAGATCCTCCTTTTCTCGCCTCCCATCATACCATATCTACTGTGCTTTACTCGAGCTCTGTAAGTTCGCAAGTTCAAAGTATGCGCTCTTCATCTCCATCAGCCCATCGTGCGTGCCAGACTCGACAACTCGCCCTTGGTGGAAGACGTAGATCATGTCTGCGTTTTTGATCGTGCTCAGACGATGGGCAACAGCGATTTTGGTGCAGCCCCGCGCCGCGGCATTCAATGCCTCTTGCACAGCCTTCTCGCACTCCGAATCGAGAGCTGAAGTGGCCTCGTCTAGTAAGAGAACCTTTGGGCGACGGAGCAGTGCTCGAGCAATCGCGACGCGCTGTTTCTGACCACCCAACAGCATACAGCCCTTGCTACCAATAAGAGTATCCATACCGCTCGGCAGACTGATGATGAAGTCATAGATGTTTGCATCTTTGCAACATCGCACGATTTCTTCCTCCGCAATGTTGTCTCTATCAGTGCCGAGCAGAATATTTTCGCGGATGGTGCCTCGGTAAAGGGTCGGCTCTTGGTTGACAAGCGCCAAATGGGAGCGGTAATCGTTGACGTTGAACGATGAGATTTCTGTACCGTCAACGAAGATCCCGCCAACAAGGGGATCGTAAAATCTCTCCAGCAAGATGATCGCGGTCGATTTCCCACATCCGCTGGCCCCGACAAAAGCGACATATTGTTTGGGTTTAACCTGTAGATTGAGACCTCGAGGAACCGGCTGGGTCGGTCTTGTCGGATACCTGAAGTGCACATCCCGGAATTCAACATGGCCTTCGATGCTCTGAGCCTTGGTGCCGTCCTGGCTCCAGCTGTCAATCTCGGGCTTCCTATCAAAGAGAGCTTTAAGCTTAGCTGCACCGTGTCTTGCCTTTGCCAGGTCTGGCGCATATGCAAACATAGTCCCTGCAGACTCTAATGATAGCGCTAAAACAGAAAAAATTGGAACCTGACAAGAGTTAGAATCCTGCAACAATCTAGAAAAGTACCTCGTCCACTCACATGCTGTACCATACCAGAAGCCGAGGGCCATGCAAAGAAACTGAATTGATCGTGAGGCAGCGCCAAGTAAAGAAGATTTGAGAATTGATAACACTAATTGGCGGCGGTGCCCGGCAAGTTGTTCCCGGTAGTGGTTGCAAATGTCGTCCTCACGAGTTAGAGAGGCGACGGTCCGTATGGCTGAGGTAGCCTCGCAAGCATAGCTTGCACACTGTTGGTGGGCCTTTTCCTTCTCCTTCTGGAATACGACTAACATGGCCAGACGAAAATAACCGCACCCAAGAACGAGCGGGATAGTGGAAATGCACACCAAACTCAGTTTCCACCCGACGGCCAGACCAATGGCGGAAGAGGCAATTAACCGCATTGACCACCTTTTTGCATGCACCCCCATTTTGCAGGGAATTTCTACGCCTCAACAACACGACGTCTCTCAATTTACCTCGCAATTGCTCCCTATCTACGTACAAAATAGCTAATCCAGTGGAGAATAGTCTGGACGATTTTGAGCAGCGAATCGAACGCGCTAAAGAGCTTGTCTGTCAGGGCTCTTCCCAGGCCGTAGCAGCTCATCGGTACGGTATCAAGGGGACTACACTGTCCTACCGTATTCGTCACGGTAGTTCGCATCGCGACGCCGCCTCCAGGCAACAAAAGTTGACTCCAGAGCAAGAGGAGGTTATCATGAACTGGATCCTACACGAAGAAGTGTGTGGACGGGCTCCTAGCAAGCGTTATGTGGCCGACTTCGCTGCCGAAATCCTCCTTGTTCAAGGGGATAACAATACACTCGGCCAACACTGGGTGGATCACTTCGTTAGCCGCCATCCACAGATACGTACCAAAATTGAGCGCGTCGTAGATGCTAGCCGAGTTAGAGCGTCCGATTTGACCAAGATCCGAGACTTCTACACCCTCCTCGAACGCTTACGTACGAAGTATCGTATCAAACCCGACAACGAGTATAATATGGATGAGACAGGTGTTCAAGAGGGGGAATCTGGGCATGGTACGCTTATTGGGACGTCTAATTCACGCCGGGTACGCGTATCAAAGTCGGACGCTTCGTCGTGGTGCTCCTGGTTAGAGTACATTTCGCATACCCAACGGGGTACACCTGTCTGCGTATTTTCCGGCAAGAGAGTCCAAGCACAGTGGTTCCCAGACCAAAATATCCCTGAGTGGGAACACACCGCGACGAGTAAGGGCTGGAGTAATAAAGTTATCGCAAATAGATGGTTAGATCAGGTTTTTCTCCCCGAGACGAAGCCTAGGGGTACCGAATAGCGACTCCTTATCCTCGACGGCCACTAGACACATATTCATGCCGAATTTATATGGAAAGCCTACTCGAATAGAGTCGCCGTGCTGTATTTACCCTCACACTGTAGTGACGATCTCCAGCCGTGCGATGTCGGGCCGTGTCAGGGTACGGCTAGGCCGAAGGCAATAGTACAGAGTGATGGGGAGTAACGGGCGTCCCTCCTACGTAGCACCGGGTGGTCACTGGTGGTCTCAGGTAGGGGTGCCCACGATGATGCATTGATCTCTACTCCTTCCCTATCCTACTTCGAGATGGTCCTTATATAGATAGCTAGGCCGCCGCTTGGACCCGGCATAACAGCAGGGTCGGCGTTGCCGAGGATCTTGACTCTCGTCATCCCAAAGCTTCACATAGATTGTAATCATGACTCGGGAGTCTTTTGTCCGAAACACCCCTCCGGCGGCCCACCGGTGTCCTGCGTTCAGTGTCCTGACAGGCCGTTCTCACCTTTGAAGACCTACTACCGCCAAGAGCTCAGGGCTTACGCTTCCTACAAGGCTACAGCACCAATTTACAAGCAACGTATGCTAGAAGCATATCTACGTGCCTCGGAGAGAGCCTTTACTACGGAAAATATTAAATCTGGCTGGCGGAAGATGTGAAGGTCAACAACCCTCGCAGACTCACTACAACCAGGTGACTTACAGCTGGAACACCTGCCGTGGCAGTGCCAGATGGGAAGCCAATCATAACCCCTGTAGGAGCCCCGCCAAGCGTGGACGACTTAGTCGCGCTCCCTCAAACCTAAGTCGTGATCTTCTTTCCTTCGCTCCTTAGAGTAGAATCTTCGTCGATAGCACCTAATCGAGGTCTCTACCAATGCGATGCAACCCAGGTCGTGACAATATATGAGGCGGAGGATCTGGTGTATGAGGCTCCGGAGGATCACAAGATACGTCGACTAGTCCTTCGGACCCTAGGGGCCATATACCAGTCTTCTGTCACGACCTGGGTTGCATCGCATTGGTAGAGACCTCGATTAGGTGCTATCGACGAAGATTCTACTCTAAGGAGCGAAGGAAAGAAGATGACAACTTAGGTTTGAGGGAGCGCGACTAAGTCATCCACGCTTGGCGGGGCTCCTACAGGGGTTATGATTGGCTTCCCATCTGACACTGCCATGGCAGGTGTTCCAGCTGTACGTCACCTGGTTGTAGTGAGTCTGCCAGGGTTGACCTTCACATATATCACCACCTTTAGTTGATTTTACTCCTCAGAAAGCGCAGCAACTATCTAGCCAACTACAATCGATAGAGAAAGCCGAGGGCGGGGTATCTCGTAAGATTCGTACCCTAGTAGGCAAGGCGGGCAAGGCCCTTACACTCCAGGCCGCCGAGAATGCCAAATTACGTATCGAAAACGAGCAACTATATAAAGAACTCGATAAATACGCTCCAGATATACGCCAGCCCGTCGAGCCAGACCCGAATAAAGTATTCGTTAACTTATCAGCGATCCGAACAGCCCAGGACAAGCGAAATAAGCGAATACGGCCTATTTTACCGGATAAGCAGTTAGAAATTGATACTTTTCTCGAAGCAAGGGTCCCTCCTAAAAAGAGGGCTCGAAAGAAAATATCTAAGTCTTCGGACACTTAAATTAAGTATGTTCTGTATATAAATAATATGGACGAAGTATTTAGGTTGATTCAGTTAGACCCTGCAAAATGGGGGTGCATGCAAAAAGGTGGTCAATGCGGTTAGTTTGATTTGTGTAGCAAGCCTTTGCATTATGCTAGGCGCTGCTACTAACGAATCTCAAAATGAAAGTTACAATAACTACGGCTTAGTAATGGAAATTATGGTCCATAAAGGAAAACACAGCAACTAACTGCATAATGACAACCCTCTCAAATCTGAATATATATTTGCATGAACGCGCTAGCCAAGGGCTCCCAGTGTATGCCTGTTTTTGTTCAATATTCACCTTGCACAAATAATCACCTTCAGAGATGCACCAAAGAGGCGAAGCTCCTTGCTTTCGGTGATACACCGTCTTACTGTAGTCATTTTGCTTTTCCGTTGTCAACCGTATCGTGTACATCGGTTGATCACAGCAGCGGATATGAGGCCATGGGTAGTGCCGAATAACCAGGGTCTCACATTCAAGGGGCACGAAGCTCCACTTAATAGGAGTGCATACGCAGTTTCACAGTAGATCTCTCTAGGGGGAGGACCCGCCACGGTGCAAATTGATTAAGTCTAAGGCTAAGTCTAATTTTTTACTAGGTTTTAGCGCTGTTCTTGCCGCTAGACGCCGCTCAGCCGTCTCAAACCTCACTAGTTCTTCATCCAAAGTCCCCATTAGAAGCGTTGACAACATTAGTGTCTTCTAGAAAGTCAGAACAACCCGGCTTCCGTCTCAAGGCCCGGGTGCGCAAGCCTTGTCACCGGGGCCTACGGTGCTGACTTCCACCGCAAGTGGGACGAACCATGACTGGCGCAATCGTTCCCAACTTGAGGAAATTTGCAAGCGGAAACCCGGCAGCTTTCCCATCAGTTCATGCTCATCTCCGGCGCCCACTCAAGTAGTGCTATCAGAATATCGTGTTGCACAGCACGCGATTACATCGTGTGTTTGCCGGTGAATCTGCGTTTGACCGTTCGCCAAGTCTGCTGGGTGTGCAGGGACTCCTATAGTATCACGGACTACATAAGGAAACGATGCTGCACAGCAAGAGATTTCTGTCAATCCAGGCTTTTCAGATATCTCGTGGCCTATATCGCCTGTCCTCTCTTTTCTCATTAGTCCTTGCGCTAAGTTCATTCATTTCTAACACAGTCGTTCTCTGATTCGTCGAAAAACATTCCAAGCAAAATGCTGTCCAATATTTTCCTCTGCATCTGCGCCCTTGCATCCTTTGCCACCGCCACTCCGACCTTGACTGCTGTTGCCCAGCTCAACGACCGCGCTAGCACCACGTGCACGTTCACTGATGCTGCGAAAGCCAAGTCAGGCAAGACTTCTTGCACCACCATCTACCTCAAGGACATCGTTGTGCCTGCTGGCACTACGCTGGACCTGACGGGCCTCAAGGCAGGCACTCATGTCATCTTCCAGGGCAAGACTACCTTTGGCTACAAGGAGTGGTCGGGACCTCTGATCTCCTTCTCTGGCACCAACATACTCATTGAGGGTGCATCGGGTCACAGCATTGACGCCGACGGTGCTCGCTGGTGGGACAGCAAGGGAACCAATGGTGGCAAGACCAAGCCTAAGTAAGTCTATTCTCTGATAATGCAGTTCCTTGTTTTGCTGACTGGCTTCAGGTTCTTTTACGCCCACAAGCTCATTAACTCCAACATCAAGGGCCTCAGCGTGAAGAACACGCCCGTCCAGGGCTTCAGCATCAACGGTGCCCAGAATCTCGCTGTGTAAGTTATACACTTTCAAATTCAATTTAGAAGTGAGCAACACATACTGACAAGTCCCCAACAGCTACGATGTGACCATCGATAATTCAGCCGGTGACAGCGCCGGCGGCCATAACACCGACGCCTTCGACGTCGGCTCTTCAACCGGCGTCTACATCTCAGGCGCTACTATCAAGAACCAGGACGACTGCCTGGCCATCAACTCGGGAACCAACATCACCTTCACAGGCGGCTACTGCAGCGGCGGCCACGGTCTCTCCATCGGCTCCGTAGGCGGCCGCTCCAACAACGTCGTCAAGTCGGTCAAGATCACCAATAGCCAAATCGTCAACTCGGACAACGGCGTGCGCATCAAGACCGTCTACGGCGCCACCGGATCCGTTTCCGACATCACTTACAGTGATATCAAGCTCACCAACATCGCTAAGTACGGTATTGTCATCGAGCAGGATTACGAGAACGGCAGTCCTACCGGCACCCCCACTGCTGGTGTCCCCATCACTGGGCTCAAGGTCAGCAAGGTCACTGGAACTGTCATGTCGAGCGGTAACGATATCTATGTCCTGTGCGCTAAGGGTGCTTGCTCCAACTGGGCTTGGTCCGGTGTCAACATCACTGGTGGCAAGAAGTCGACCAAGTGCACCAACGTTCCCAGCAGCGCTGCTTGCTAAATGATCTCTGTTGTTTGTGCAACCGGATCAAATGAGGGGGCCTGGAAGACGGCCTCTTGTACATAGAAAATTTCGATTTCTGGGTTGCCAAGCTGTATATATTTGCCACCATATTTAAGAAGCCGGGGCATGCACCGTTTAGCTTACTGTAATATGCATATTTTCTCTGCACACTTCAGTCAGTTCCACACGTTGACCATCCTAGCACTTCAATGAAACCAAAAATAAACTTGGTTCTACCGGCCTCCTTGAGATATTTGAGAAAACGAGTATTAGCATTTTCCATATTTGGAGTACACAGAGTACGTTACATTCACTTCTGGCTGATAAACCACAATTAACGTCCCACACCCACATCCGGGACACCCCCACATGTGGGACGCCCGAAAAATGACACTGTATATTATAACCATTAACTTTAACCTTTTTTGACACTTATTCTATCTAATGCGACTACAATACAGCTTTCACCATCACTAGGGTTTTCAGACTCGCTAGACTCATCTGTACTATCCTCAATTTCACCAGCCTCGATTTGAGCCTTCCGAATAGCCTTGATATCAGTAAACTTCGAATTAGGGCTCATCTTGACCTTCCTCCGCTTCCTAGCCCTACTAGCCTCAAGCTCTGCCTCTATTGCCTCAATATTTCGCTGTGCGACAGCTAACTGGTAGTCCTTCTCATCAAACCCCTTTTGAACTTTCCGAAAGAGTAGTCGCTGGGTATTTGGTTCACTATCAAGCTTGCTGAATAAGCTGAGTTGATCTTGGAGCTCATCTCTCCTCTTAGGCGTTGACCAGGCTACTGCTGATGTCTCTAACGCCCAGTACTGACTACTAGAGTGCCCTTTGCAAGTCTGACTAGGCTGTTTGATTGGTGCTGACGTATTATCAAGGAGCAGGGGGCTCATAAGGGGTCTAGCTATGCTCGAAGGCCAGAGACCAGTATATTTCCATCCACTGATAATGTTCTTGACGGTCAATGCTGCTAGACGTGCCTTTCTATAGCAGAGGAGAAAGTTTCTCTTCCCTACGACAGTAGTAGTATCCCATCGGTCAAGGTAACCAAGCTCCTTCTTATAGGCTGCCTTGAGGGGTCTAAAGACTGACTGATCGAGAGGCTGGAGAACGTGGGATGTGTGTGGCGGCAAGAAAAGCAAGTGTATCTTGTTTATGAAGCAGAGGTATATAAAGTCTGTCGTTTCGTGGCTACTATGCCCATCTAGGATAAGTAACCTAGTCTCTTCAGGGTCCTCTGGTTGAGTCAAAGGAATAAAGATCTTTTGTAGCCACTCAATAGCCGTAGAGTCTGAAGTCCACCCATTCTCTGTTGCTGTAAACCTCCAGGCTTCGTATGGAGTCAAGTCTAGAGGAAACCGCTGCTGCTGGACATACTTCCCCTTATATATCACAAGTGGGGGTAGTGCAGTACCAGTCGCAGAGATACACTCTATAAGAGATGTCCAAGCTCGAGATCCAGGCTGTTTCTTCCGTATAGAACGAGTCTCAGATGATCCTAGAACAAGACCATTTGATCCTCTACCTTCTAGAATACCTATCTCATCCATATTATATCGATTCGAGGCCTTAATAGCTTTGATCTCAGGGATAGCGAGGTATTTGAACCATTGCCTGATCACATTAGCTGAGGCTCCATTAATACGCTAGGAATCGATAGCTCTGCTTCTCTGGACCTTGAATGAAGGGTTCCTCTTGATAAAAGCCTGGACCCAGTTCTTTCCAAGTGGTTCGGTGTCTCCGTGGATCTGTAGGATACGCTCGGCGAAGTCTTTGAGCTGTTGATGGGTTGGTGGGAGGCCTAGGGCAGCCTGGATTCGAACCCATTCAGCCAGATGGGATTCCTGGGCTGGAGAGAGCCTCTGGTAGTCAGCGAAGGCTATATCTCTTGACTGGGCTCCCTGAATCCGTCGTGAAAGAGTAGACCTTGGGACACCATGCTCATATGCTGCTTTTCGGAGGCTTTGACCGGTAGCTATTGCTTGAAGAGCTCGATAAATATCATCTTCAGTATATTGACTCATATTAGTGTAAAGAAGACGTATGTAGAATTTCGTAAGATTAAATCGATATTGGTAAAGATAAAAGAGGTTGAAGTTAGAGGCTAGCGGTGTTGATGAGGCATTTTTGGGTGTCCCAAATGTGGGGGTGTCCCGGATGTGGGTGTGGGACGTTATCCGTAGCGCACGACATTGTAGCGAAAACTTTTCATCAGTTTCATAATAGATCACGAGCTCGAATCCTGGATAGGGCGAGCTGTAATTGGCTATGGTAGGAGTGAGAGGAATTGCGGTTGTTATTAGATGGGGGACAAGTGGAATTTGCAAGGCTAGCCTATCGAAACACCTGAAAATCGCATGAAACTCTATATGCACTAAACTGCCACAAAACGTCATGACACACAAGAAAACCCTCTGGTTGGAGATGAGCTCTTGAGGCGCACTCCGAGCGGGGAAATCCACACTGTCTACACTCACGTCTTAGAACACAACTTCCATTAGTTACTTGAAATAGGACTACTAATGGAGATTTATGCCTATTCAGGGAGTTAATTTGCAATCTGTCACAAACTTCTGGCTCTTTCGGCCTGACAGCACGGAAACGGGTAGTTTAAACAATCCATCATGGACTGGTACTCCGACCCCAACGCCACCAAGCCAGGCGACAAATGGTCGCAGCAAGACCTCAAGCAGCTCAAAAAGAAACTCATCACCGCAAACCACATCCTACACCACCACGGCGTCGTCGACGCGTACGGGCATATCTCAGTTCGGCACCCGCAAGATGCCTCCATCTACATCATGTGCGGGTACATGGCTCCCGGCGTGGTCAGCCGGCCAGAAGACCTGATCGAGTACCGGGTCGAAGACTCGTTCCCGGTAGACCCGGAAGCCAAAAAGGGGTACTCGGAGCGCTTCATCCACGGAGAGATGTTTCGCATGTATGAGAGCGTGAATTGCGTCGTGCATAGCCATGCGCAGGACGTGCTCCCGTACGCCACGAGCGAGGTCCCGCTGATGCCAGTTTTCCACATGGCAGGATTTCTAGGTGAGTGCATGAGAATGGTATATCTTTGACCGAGATCAACCTAGGGTCTGACCCCAATCAGGAAAAAAGGTGCCTGTCTTCGATATCGCGACCCTCTACCAGCCGGGCGAGGCCCAGGATCTCCTCGTTCGAAACGCTTGTCTGGGCACGGAGCTAGCGTCCAAATTCACCAGCCCTGGCGTTGTATTACCCGATAGTGCTGACAAGATTGTCAAAACCGATCACACGGTCGTGTTGATGCGGCGACACGGGTACACTACCCACGGGCCAGATATCGAGACCGCTGTGTACCGGGCTATCTACACCAAGGCCAATGCCAGCGTACAGACCAACTCGTTGCTGATACAGCAGGCCTGGTCGCAGGGGTCGAGTCTCGGTGGCTTGACGCCCGTTCTGCAGCCGTTGACGGAAGAGATGTGTGATGGATGTGATAGGATGAACACGGGGACGCAAGACAAGCCGTGGAGGTTATGGGTTGCTGAGGTGGAGAACTTGCCGTTGTATGTGAATATGGGTTGAGTGTAGTTTTATGGGATGTGTCGTGACGAATTTGTAACGAGAGCAAGAGGGAGATGGAGATATGGAAGAATCTCCTCGAGATTCAAGATTATATTAAATCCGACTATAAGATACTAAAGAGGGCGAAATACATGGTAATGTAATTATTTCTGTCGTTTGGGCGTTGTGACGTCGTGGTGCTTTCTAGTGTGTTTGGGGCAAGTTTGGAGTGAGGGATTATTTCGGAAAGAAGGCATATAGTGATCAGACTCGGATAGTACCGAAGTCGAGAGACTAGGGGGCCAGATCTAACAGTTATGATGTAAGGAAAATATGAATTTTAAATGATATGGAACTTGGCCGAGCCTACTTTGACGGTCAAGCATGCGTCGTCGTTTTAATTCCACTTGAATTAACAACCGTCTTCCCAACACCGAACGCCCTTTTAGATACCGAGCTATGCGACAGCGTTATCCTGACAGGACAGCACCTGACGATGACATTAAGTCTCCTGTAAAAGCCATTTACATTTTGACAACCAGTTTCTTCCCCTTCATATTTCCCTTCTTTAGCATGTCGAGGCCCTCTTGGACGATTTCCAGACCACCTTCCATCAGGTGTAACTCAGGAAGGACTAACCTGCCATCCTCAAGCAACTTGCCCAACTCCACGGTGTATTGTACGTTGGTCTTATCCAACACAAACTGTTTCATCTCCACCGTGTGAACAGTGATGTTCTCCGGAATGACCTGGGAACTCGACATCATAGCCAGCGGCGCGAATTCGACAGGCTGATCTTTGGAAACAGCCTCCAACACTAATGCAGCGGTCTTCGCACCTACCAGGTCAATGGCTCGGGTAATCTTCCCATGTGTGAGTCTCCGAATGTCGTCAACTAACTCCGCGTTCAACTTTTCATCCCTAACAACAACATAGTCGGCCCCTAGGCTTTCGGACAGCGACTTTGTTTCCGCTGAGTTGACGGTAATAACTTTCCGACCGCTTAACGCCGCAAGCTGGGTAGCAAACTGCCCGGTCACCGTGGATCCTCCCCAAATCAAGACCCACTCCTCCTCCCCCTCTACTTCACCATTTTCTCTGTTCGACGGCACCGGCACCCCAAGCCATTTCCACAAAGTCATCGCGGCCGTCAGGGCTGCGACACCAAGGCAAGCTGCAGATTCGAACGGCACCGTGCTCGGAATAGGCAAGACGGTATGTGACGGCACGACAACATACTCCTGAAAACACCCCGCGCGGACGTCCTTGTAGTACGTGCTCGTCCACACCCGGTCGCCGACCTGAAACCCCTCGACAGATGGACCGACTTGGCTGACGACGCCGGACATTTCGCGCCCAGTAACCTAGAGTGACGTAAGTATCGGCGGTTCTCGGGCCACTCCTCCGTGGATGGCGTATCTTACCCATGGGAACTCGGGCAAACAGAAATTGTAATCAACCGACTTCCAATCAATGGGGTTGAGACCGACATAGTGGCTTTGGATCATAATCTCGTCATCATGGACGATGGGCATGGGGAAGTCATGTCGGATCTCGTACTCGCCCTGCCGGGCCACGACGAGCGCCTTTTGGACTGCTGCTACTTTGGATTCGGGGATATCGGTCACGGACGACGGGGATGAGACTATGGAGTGCTCTGAGGTTCTGGCGGAATCTTTGCCTTGGAATCCATTGATAACGCGGGACTTGCGTCGGTCGTAGGTGAGGGTGTTGGATCTGATTCTGTGCAGGAGGGAGCGGACGGATTTCCATGATTTCCGGGCTTGGAGGGATTGGTTGGGGCGGAGGTCTGACATTTTTGAAGGACAGAGATAGGAATGAACGGATAACAACAACTGAGCAACAAAAACCTCACATAGGACGGTTCACTGTGATCAGCGGCAAAAGGCAAACCACCAATTTTAAAGACAAGCGAGGTAATGCTTACAATCCAATTGTTACACCGGAGAGCTAGAAATAGAATTTATGATGTGGATAGCAGTTTGCGGCTCGAAGTGGCCAAAGTTTCAACTTCCAACCGCTCCTTTAGGAACCAAGGCCGGCTCTGCCGGCTGGCCGATTTCATCATCTCCCCGCGCGGCAATGGAGGATACGTTGGTTTGCCCTATCATGATGCTCGCAGGTGGCACCATTTGGGGTTTTGGTGGCAGCGACGGATATGTTGGGTGGGCCCGGCGGTTGCGCCAGATAGATAGGCGATTGCACCATCCCAATGGATTGGTGGTGACGCTTTCCGATGCCGCATCTTCGGACGTGCCCCGAACCTGCGACAGCAGATTTATAATACATCAGAATTATAATGGTGACCTTGATGTTTTGTCCTTTTAAATTGTATGGAATCATCGTTACGTCTTCGGGATGTTTCCAAAGTCACCTTCCGCCAGAAGTAACCCCCTGCAACGGTGCAGGTTCGCTGCCGGTATCAGCAGAATGACAGCTAACAACATTCGAGATTGAGTCGCTTCGGGTCAATTTCGTTATTAATCGACTAGAAGTTCCAGGTTGAAACCTTATCAGTCGTCACATAGTAGTCTCCGTTACCCCAGCTCCATTCGACGTTGAATCATACCGTCTCCTTCCCCCCCGCGACCATGGCATCGAATACCTCCAATCCCCTCTCCCAAAGCTCATCAACATGGTTATCATGAACCACCCCATCCGCATCAACGAACTTAACCACTTCAGGTCCCGCTGACTCATGCCCCTCTGCCCAACCCACCGTCTCCCCAGCCAGGAACCGATCAAACGGCTCAAGTATCGTCATAACTATCTTCCCATCCCCCTCCGTATACCCAGCCCGCCACCCACTCCCCCACCAAATCGGCGTATCAGCAGCATGACAAACCCCCATCTTCGGATCAATCCACGCATCCAGCCCCTTCGCCCTCCACGCAATCCGATATCTGAATAACTCCCCCCTCGGCAACGGCTTGACTCCCTCCCCAGAAGGCGGGTTAAGCAGAAATCTAGTCAGCCCCCGGATCGATGCGTGCACCTGCCCATCGGCTACCATTTGACTGAACACAGTCGCCCACTTGTCTGCGTCCCCATCCCTATCGTCGGGGATGTCGTACTTGGACAACATGGCTTCTACCACGTGCCGAGGGTAGTAGTTACCCAGCTCCTTAACGAGGCCCGCTTTGTTCCCGGGTGGATTGACCAGTTTGTACAGCAGCGCTTCGTCGGCTACTTCGCCCAGCAATATGGACGTTCCGTTCTCGGCTAGCTTTGTTGCGAAGGCACCGGATGTGAGAGACGAGAGGAAGTCGGCGGGAACGAAGACACCGTCGGTGTTGGTGCGGAAGGTGTGCATTTTGAGCTTGCTGATTCCTGCGATCAGGTCTTGGCAGCTGATGGCGCGGAGGACTTCTAGCTTATCTGACGTGGTGGTGGTGGTTTCCGGGACGTTGAAAATGGAGCAGACCTCATTGAACTGTGCTGTTAGAGCTGGCCCATCGGTGGTGTCTGGCTGGATGGCTACCGCATTTGACCAGAGGTACAGCCGCTTGATCAGACGCTTCTCGGGCGGCAGGTGGGTGTCGTAGTGCAACTGATAGAAAGCCGAATTTGCGCCTGCGGACAGGCCGCCGACAGTGATGTTGTCTGGGTTCCCGCCAAACAAAGCGATGTTTTGTGCAGTCCATTCCAACGCGGCACGCTGATCCCAGAGACCGTAGTTCGATACCGAGGGGTCCTCCGCCAAGGATGCTAGCTCTTTGCCAGCCAAGAAACCAAATAGATTCAGTCGGTAGGTAGGCGCAACGATGATTCGACCTTTTACATGCTGGTACAGATCAAAGGGATCGTGATCGTGCGACTGGTTCGCATTTCCCACTTGCAGCCAACCACCATGGATGTGAAACTGGACTGGCCATCCCCCAGTTGGTGGCGTGCCGGCCGGGATCCAGACGTTGAGGTAGAGACAATCCTCGCTCTGCGCATTCTCAATAGGCGTTGCCGCACCGGGGTTTTCCAGCCTGGCGGTGCTGTGATTGTAGATCGGCTGCGGGCATATCGCGTTGAATTCGGAGAAGTTGCCCGGCGATCCGTCTGATGAGGTAAATGAATAGTCAGAAGGCAGAGGCTGAGGCCGTCGCCAACGCAGTTGTCCAACTGGAGGCTGAGCGAAGGGGATTCCTGCGAAGCGACGATAAACGGCGTGGCCGGTTTTATTATCTTTGTATTCGACACCCCGTAGACTTCCTCGCGATGTGGGGAGAATGTACGGGGACACGGTCGACTCTGTTTGACCCATGGCAAGATATGAGAAATCGTGAGACTTTACTGGATGGTTTTGGTTTGTGTTATAGAATCCGCTGCGTATTTGATAGAGATGTGGTCAAGGTCATGTGTTCATCCGTTCTTAATGCCTGAATCGGAGTTGAGATACGGTTAAAGTCGTGATTACCGGGGCCGACAATATGGGATTATCCCGGCAATTAAAGAAGTACCGAAGTCTTTTGAGTGTGTTTGCGCTTGTGAATTACTATAGTTCGACAACACTTTTTAACACCAGACATATTATATTTAAAGTGGTTTGAAATTTAGTTTCACCTATAGTGGTATGAATTGTTTGTGCAAGAGTGACCAGGAGGCTCTCTTCCAGAAGGACAGTCCCCGAACAAATGCCTTCAAACTACTGTGCAGTTTCTATTTTCGCCGTGGCAGTTTTTCAGTCTTTGTATGTGATAATACTATTGGCTTCAGGTTAGAGTTCCCCTCGAGTAACCTTGGGTTCCGGCTCCGACTACAACTCCCGTGTCGTCCTTGTCTGTGTTCGTTAGTGCCGCAAGGTCTACTGTCTGTTTGAACTGCAAAAGGTATGGTCAGAAAAGAAGTGCGCCACTTGATGGATTGGGATTGATCCCATCTGCAAAGGCGGGAAAAGGGTCCACCATTGCCTGGGATGTCTCGTTTGGTGTACACCCCGACACCGCGAACCAGCTTCTCAGGCGGAATGGCGGTCATACCAAAACGTATGACCACACCAAGATTGCCATGGCCTCCTTTGAGCGCAAACCCTCGACCTAGATTCGATGATTTGTTAGCGTTGACGATGGTTTCGTCACCCAGAACCACCTTGAAGTTAACGTTGTCGCAGCCGAAATTGTAAGCACTGGCGAAGAAACTATTTCCACCTCCAGTCAAGAAACCGGCACACCGACGGTTGAGGCCCATGTTTCTGGAACCCTCCTTGTCGTATATCTCAAGCTCTCGGCAAAACCGACGATCAGCTTGTCCCAAGTTGGATTGAAACCAGATCTGTAACAAGGTCACATGTCTTCGCGCTCATGTTTCCCATACAAGTTGACGAGGAGTTCGCACAAATTCCACGCACATACCTTGCTCAATGCTGACACCGTCGGTAATGTAGTCTGACCTAGCGATGCTGTATGGCTACCACTTCATAATTCAATGGACTAACATTTCATACCTACCAGCGCGATTCGCATTATAGAAATCTCTGCGGTGTTGAGGCGTTGCACGATGCAAAAAGAACAAGAAGCACACCTGGCATGGTATGAGAAGGTTTTGAGATAATCGAGAGTTTTCAGTAATTCGAGAGTCGGTGTGGCCGGCATCTCTGTCAGTGACCAAGACTTTAATGAGAGCAGGAGAGTTGGCTCATGTTAATCGTTGCAGCGAGAACGTTATAATCGGATCTGGATACCTGGAATCTCAAGGCAAGACGGTCATTAATCGCCAGCAGAGCTAACAACATTGATTGAATTGATGGATAAAACTTGAAATAGGACGAACTACTTCGTAGCGACCGATGAACCAAGTAGCATTTCGTGGGCTAATTTAATAATACGTAAGAACTCGGGAAACCAAAACAGACCGAAAGAAGGTATGGCTGCACTCTGTCAGTGCGATGTTGGCCTGGTTGGCATGTTCGGAAACTGGGACCAGGACCATCTCGCTTGTCATCCCCATCGCAGTGCGGCCATTTATTTGCCAACACCATGCGTACAGTCCAGTATTCTGTAAGCAAGTTAATCCGCTGTCAGGGGAAATTTGCCCTGTTCTTACGATTCGCAGTTTATGGTTGGAAACTCTTGAGCACATCACAATTTAGCCAGTGCGTTCAGTCGAATCATCAACTTCCTTTCTCTTCACATTACAGAAAATGCAATTTTGTCTATAGGCCACGAGCTTCAAAAATAAGAGAAGTTAACGATAATACAGAAATGGCCGGATTCCCAATCACAAATGCGATTACGACGCTTCTCCCACCACCAAACGAGATTGACTTCGAGCACCCGCAGCGTACCTCGGAACCCCAATGCTTTGGGTCTGTGGTATAGGCATGAATATTGCGCTCTTATTTGGACAGTACATTCAAGTCAAGTTATGGGTTGAACGAGAATTTGACCGTGAAACGATCTGCCTTACTCTGGCCTGGATGCTTTCCGTCGCCATAGAAGGGCATTGATTCGTATGTCTACATGACTTTTGAATCTATCTACGGGTTTCCGTGGCGGATAATTTAGCAGGCAGAAGAAGAAAACAAAGATATTCGCATCAGGTGTCATTGGCGTTCACCTAGGAGATCTCCATCGACCAGTTAAACCACTGGAGCATGTTACGTAATGCCGATTGCTTTTCCCTTGCCAGCTTGATGTATGAATGAAATTCTGAAGTTGATTTGATCGCAGCTTATGATCTTTACACTCGTTATCTACGCGCCGGGAACTGGTTTTGCAAAACTTGTGTTCTCTTCTACAGGATACTATCGCCTCAAACCTGATAGAAATCGTGCAAAAATGCCAAGCTTTTCATTTTGGCGGGCTACAATACAGCTATCTTCTTTGCCCTCATCTTCGCCTGCCACCCCTTCAAAAGGCACTAGGATGCGACCGTCACCGAGGGTAGTCATATCAACCCGCCTGGGCTCTATATATCGATGGCGACGCCAGGAATAATTACTGAGCAGATTCTGCCGGTGGTTTCAATTTACATGGTTCGACTACAAATGCCGAGGCGGCAGAAGGTGGGCCTCGTGCTATGTTCGCCATCGGCTTACCTCAAGGAGCCGCTATCAATGCAGGCCAGCAGGATGTCCAGACTAATGCACCCAGTTCCCTAGGATACTCATCACATCGGTTGGTCGGTCACCTTTTAATTATTCTCCAACTCTTGACGAGTATAGACCAGACTTGGGCAGTGTCTGATGCCGTGGTGTGAGTGTGAGACCAGTCTTCCGTTGAATTTGGGCCCTGTCTCCCCTTTCACTCTTTGAATTTCTTGAAAAGACATTGTCTGACTTTTATTCACCGAATCTACTAATCATTTGCGCCACTTCGCACTTAAGATTTTTGACGAAAATGCAGCCGGTTCCGAACGCAATGGCTCGGACCGACCACGAAAATTTCCGTTCCGTTGCGGCAGTACGAGCACACCTGATAGACATGGAATTTTCGCTATGACCTGAGACGACGGTCTGAAGACACTCGGCCAGGTTGAACCTACTGAGGTCAAGGACAGCGACTAGCCTCAGAATCCAAGACAGAGAAGTCTGCAGCAGAGGTCTGGTGACATGAGGAGATAAAGTTCACGGAACGGTCATTCTGCCACAAGCTATGGAAACAATACCTCTATGAATTGAACGTGTGATTTAGGTCTAGTGGCGATTATAGCCCTGTCACGGCGAGCCTCATAGTACACTAAGACTACGTGATGGTTCAACGAAAGAATTCCAACAAAACAGTAGCGATACTGGAGTGATTTATCCAGTCAATTATGAATTATGTAAAGCAATAAAGAAGTTGCTTGATTCCTCAATCTACTTATGTAGCGACGCTCATGTAGAGTGCTAATGTGATATATATGCTCCCAATGGCCTCCCGATACACGCGGCGCAAGTGCATGAACCACATTTACTATGCAAACAATTTGGCTCCTTGGCTCCGAGAAGAATTGTCGAAATGCTTCAAAAATCCCAACATATGCGTCATTGTAGTTCGGGAAGATAGGAAGAGACAGTAAAACCGCACCGTGGGTCCATTTATATCTACTTGTAAGAATAATCCACGGCCGATGGATGAGGCCATTCAATTTACAGCGACTGTGGAAGGTTTCCCGGAAAATTCATGACTGTTCGAAAAGTATGGCCTATGGGAAAGGTCGGGGCTGCCGTCATCTTTATCCAAGGTGGAAGTGCCATAGAATCCACTACCTCTGACAGATCCCATGTGTCGGGCAAAAGAGTACTTGTGGTGGTTGACCATTGTGTAAATAGTGCATCTGTTAGCTAGAAATATTCCTGTTGGATGGTCATTGACGCCACCTAGTTGTATGCTGGACTGATGTAGTGCACAGTCCCAGCAGAAGCGTCGTTTCAGCTCATGGTTGTCGACGATATCTCGTGTTTACGGGTTATAGGATCCCGACGGCAGGCTGGTCGAATAAATTTTTTGAAGTGATGCCAGTCGTATCATTGGTAGCTGCCACAGCAATTTGTCAGACAAGACGGGCAGGTTTGTTACTTGTGCTATGCTGATCTGTTCACCACGGACCACAATTCTCGCGGTTGAAACTACAGAAGTCTCGTTCTCTGTGTACCTATTGGAATTGACCATAAAGCTGTCACAGAAACATTTCGGACGGCACAGGAAAGTACAGCTGAAGGCAGGTGCGACGTTAGGTTGCATGTATGCCAAGCCGGAAGGGGCGACCGTGATGCAATTTCGCTACACTCCACCCAGATTCAAGGGGACTTTTGCAGGAGACCACCGAGCCCTTCAGCACACTTGGACACCTTGGCTAATCATGAGTTGAATGATCAAGATCAAAGGATGAATATATTAAATCAACGACATGTCCTTCGGCTCTAGACAATTGTTCTGGGTTGTTTTCCGGTCCAGCGATGCGATCTTCTTATTCTACGCCAGATGCAAGCACGTTGGGCAAGCGCTAAATACGCGGCTTCCCGGGTATTCAATATGGCAGCATATCTACCAAACCTTACGTTGACACCATTTGACGACCTCTGTCGAAATACTGCAGTCTCTCTACACATCGAACACGACATCACACTAATTACCTCAGTGTCGAGTCACCGAAGCTGATCTGTGATGTCATCAGCAGATACACACGAGTCAACGAGGCATAACACAATCATGGAACGCCTTGGTATCGGGTGGTGCGTTTGCTTGAACCAGCCAACCTTCCGAGAGCCGACGGAAGCCAATCACAACGGTCTTCGCCAATCATTATGGTCCCATGGATACGACTGGGAGACACGCTGGTCAGTGGCATCAGACGGCGATAGGTCGGCCTTTACAAGTCTCCGGGTCAAGGGGAGGCTGGTCTCCAAGTTGCATTTGCTCACTGCATTTCCGGTGGCCCTAGCACGTCGAGTCACATGATACGATCGAGCGAGGAATGCTGAAAGACTAGTGATGCGAACATCCTACGACTTGCTAGATCTATGCAAATCCGCTCGTTGGATGTGTTCAGGTGTCGAGGCATTTCTGCAGACATCCCTTCTATGCTTTCGCCGCATCAGCTCAGGTAAACTTCGACTAGAAGACGGCAAACTTATTTCCATCCCCTGCGACTAAGACGAGACAGCTCGCGATTTCGCCTTCCAGTAGCACATCTACCTTGCGGCCCAAGGGGCCTGTCTCCTCAAGATGGGTTTGATGTTTTCTTCAAGAAGTTCAGCAAGGTTGCGTTGCAACTCTGCCAAGATCCCACGGAAGGAGCCTCACGGAGTCGTTGCCGGTTCTAACGTGGTACCCACTTTGAAGCTCATTCGAGATGTCTGGCGAGGAGTCTGCCGCCTGCAGCAATGTCCTCTTGGGGTCAAAACTCCAAGGTTCAAAAGGTTTCATGTTTGTCATCATGTCCACCACACCGCAAGTTCAGATGAAACTTTGAGAAACCTGGCTTGAGGCCTGATCACACCTCCAGATAGCAAGCGGAGACGTCGAACGGGTGATCTACACAGGAACAGAGTTCCCGCTACTTTAGCATACCCGCATGTTTGGTAAGCTTATCTTGCCGGAGAACCATTGACATAGCAGTTTGCATAATGTCCCACAACATCATGCTTTGTCAGAAACAGATGGAATTCCCAGTCAAAGTAAGTCGTTGGCTATATCCCGGCTATATGGCAGGATGAATTAAACAATCTGACTAGGTATTCGACTTGTTATTCCCTTTTTCGACTCATGGCTTGGGGTTCTCATGTCGTGCCGAACTAACGTCCCACACCTACATCCGGGACACCCCCACATGTGGGACGCCCTAAAAATGACACTGTATATTATAACCATTAACTTTAACCTCTTTTGACACTTATTCTAATGCGACTAAAATACAGTTTTCACAATCACTAGGGTTTTCAGACTCGCTAGACTCATCTGTACTATCCTCAATTTCACCAGCCTCGATTTGAGCCTTCCGAATAGCCTTGACATCAGTAAACTTCGAATTAGGGCTCATCTTGACCTTGCTCCGCTTCCTAGCCCTACTAGCCTCAAGTTCTGCCTCTATTGCCTCAATCTTTCGCTGTGCGACAGCTAACTGGTAGTCCTTCTCATCAAACCCCTTTTGAACTTTCCGAAAGAGTAGTCGCTGGGTATTTGGTTCACTATCAAGCTTGCTGAATAAGCTGAGTTGATCTTGGAGCTTATCTCTCCTCTTAGGCGTTGACCAGGCTACTGCTGATGTCTCTAACGCCCAGTACTGACTACTAGAGTGCCCTTTGCAAGTCTGACTAGGCTGTTTGATTGGTGCTGACGTATTCTCAAGGAGCAGGGGGCTCATAAGGGGTCTAGTTATGCTCGAAGGCCAGAGACCAGTATATTTCCATCCACTGATAATGTTCTTGACGGTCAATGCTGCTAGACGTGCCTTTCTATAGCAGAGGAGAAAGTTTCTCTTCCCTACGACAGTAGTAGTATCCCATCGGTCAAGGTAACCAAGCTCCTTCTTATAGGCTGCCTTGAGGGGTCTAAAGACTGACTGATCGAGAGGCTGGAGAACGTGGGATGTGTGTGGCGGCAAGAAAAGCAAGTGTATCTTGTTTATGAAGCAGAGGTATATAAAGTCTGTCGTTTCGTGGCTACTATGCCCATCTAGGATAAGTAACCTAGTCTCTTCAGGGTCCTCTGGTTGAGTCAAAGGAATAAAGATCTTTTGTAGCCACTCAATAGCCGTAGAGTCTGAAGTCCACCCATTCTCTGTTGCTGTAAACCTCCAGGCTTCGTATGGAGTCAAGTCTAGAGGAAACCGCTGCTGCTGGACATACTTCCCCTTATATATCACAAGTGGGGGTAGTGCAGTACCAGTCGCAGAGATACACTCTATAAGAGATGTCCAAGCTCGAGATCCAGGCTGTTTCTTCCGTATAGAACGAGTCTCAGATGATCCTAGAACAAGACCATTTGATCCTCTACCTTCTAGAATACCTATCTCATCCATATTATATCGATTCGAGGCCTTAATAGCTTTGATCTCAGGGATAGCGAGGTATTTGAACCATTGCCTGATCACATTAGCTGAGGCTCCATTAATACGCTAGGAATCGATAGCTCTGCTTCTCTGGACCTTGAATGAAGGGTTCCTCTTGATAAAAGCCTGGACCCAGTTCTTTCCAAGTGGTTCGGTGTCTCCGTGGATCTGTAGGATACGCTCGGCGAAGTCTTTGAGCTGTTGATGGGTTGGTGGGAGGCCTAGGGCAGCCTGGATTCGAACCCATTCAGCCAGATGGGATTCCTGGGCTGGAGAGAGCCTCTGGTAGTCAGCGAAGGCTATATCTCTTGACTGGGCTCCCTGAATCCGTCGTGAAAGAGTAGACCTTGGGACACCATGCTCATATGCTGCTTTTCGGAGGCTTTGACCGGTAGCTATTGCTTGAAGAGCTCGATAAATATCATCTTCAGTATATTGACTCATATTAGTGTAAAGAAGACGTACGTAGAATTTCGTAACGATTAAATCGATATTGGTAAAGATAAAAGAGGTTGAAGTTAGAGGCTAGCGGTGTTGAGGCATTTTTGGGTGTCCCACATGTGGGTGTGTCCCGGATGTGGGTGTGGGACGTTACAAGACCAGGCAAACCTAGCTTCTTTGGCGCCGCAGAACATTGTTTGGAGCGGGATCAGCTTCTCGACTCCACCCCAAATGCGCACAACGTCGTTTCGATTGCTATGAAGTGGGGATACTCTGGACCTGGGCAACAGCTTCATCCTGAGTTATCAGTCAACTGGGAGCTTTGAGATAATGGCCGAATGGTTTCGAATGAACCAAGTCGGTTTCGAATGCCAAGCGTGAGACGATCCTCACAGGTCAGGCTTTGTCCCTTGGAAGGAATTGACTATCATAATCAATACATCGCTTTACCTACGTCAAGGTATAAATATGCGAACCCTCCCACGGTATGCCTTGCCTTATAGCACCGGTCCGCATCAGCGTCAGCATCACGACAGTATCTGTTTATAACCCCTTTTCCTTTTCAAACTTTAGCCCTACGATTGACTCGTAGCTGCTGTCAATCCTTTTTAAAACTTACTACTTATAATTCCCCAGGAAATCGTTCTCCGCAACGGTTCTCATCAAAATGCGTTTCCCAATTTTGGCCGCTGCACTCATTTCTAGTGCCCCTCTCATTGCCGCCCACGGCAAGGTTACTGTAGCTGTTGGTGATGCGGGAGGCAACGGCACGGCTTTGGGCATTCAGGGTGCCGTAATTCCCGGTGCCGGCCGCAACAAGGTCACTGAGCCCGACACTACTGTTTTCAAGGGCGATGCTGCCGACTCATGCGGCCGAACCACTGGCGTGAGTTCCCGTTCTTCTCGACAGCGTCGAGTTGGCCACTAATCACCCATTAGCAAGGAGAAAATGATATCGAACAGGGCACTATCTCTGCTATGCAACTGTCCGGTAACCAGCTTCCTCAAGTTACGGCTGGTGGCTCTCTCAGTGGCACACTGCATGTCGTGACTTCGGATGGCGCTGGCGCCTACACGGCTCTGCTTAATGCGGACGGTACCGGCCAGACATGGGTCAGTGCCGAGGTCACGCAGCAAGTTCCGGGCACTCGTGGCAACATCCAGAAGAGCGACAAGCGCTTTTGGGCTCGCGCTCTTCAATCCGTTGGCCTCATGAAGCGTGCCAGCAACATCAACGAGGACTACCCATTCAAGGTTGCTCTTCCCGCTGATATGAAATGCACTGGTACAGTTGCTGGTCAGTCCAATATATGTATCGTCAAGCTCGTCAATCCTTCGCGCGCCGGCCCCTTCGGCGGCTGTGTGCCCGTCCAGCAGGTTCAGCCCGGCGCTGCTCCTGCTGCGGCACCCGCTCCTGCCGCACCAGCCGTTCCAGCCCCTGCACCGGCTCGCCGTGCCCGGCGCAATTTCGCTGCATAGGTATCGGGCCGCTACTACTTTACTACACTGCTCAAATGTGACTCGGAAGAAGGGTAGCGGCAGAGTTTGATGGGTAATTCTTGTTTGATGCAGCCGTCCCGATTCGATTTGGAATGGTGCTTGATTCACTCCTTATCTCCTTCTATTTAACTAGCTTCCTTGCGCTACTCGCTGGGTTTCTTTCATGTACAAAACCACTATTAGGAATTTACTTTCTCTCACGAAGACTCTCACTAAAAAGACGCCTTCCTCTTTGTGGGTAGCGCTCACGTGTCAACTATTTGAAGTGGTTTTTTTAACACAAAACACAAATCATACTACGCGGCAAATAGACCCTTAACCACACGAGAAAGTAAGTTGAACTGAATAATTGTCCAAACTGTCACTAGTACGGTGTGAAAGCGGATCCACTCACATACTCTTAATTTAATCTTTCGTTTGGTCCACGAGTCTGAGAGGCGGCTGAAACTGTTCTGTTAACCTACATTCAAACTATTCTACACACCTCACGGCAGACATGGCGTCCCTCTAGACCACTGAACAACGAGAGGAACACGGTGAGATGTTAAACTAAGCAGGGATGATCCACGAAGTTCAAACTCTTTGAACCGACATCTTCTTCCCTAGTGCTAAACAGCAGGGTCGTTCGCCCGAGTTAGTCGGTTTGTCTGCTTCGGGTTGATATGAGGGATAACTTAAGCCGCGTTACATTCATGCATGCGGCGGATTTTGGGTCAAATTGCCAGAACCCGTTGTATATGTGGTGTAAATCGGACTCTGGGTTTGAGCGACAGCTAGGTGTAACTTGGGTTTTTTCCGAGAGAGCACAAGGTAGTGGCTATGTCAAAGCTGAACCAAGCAAGTCTCTGATCCGGATCTAAACCTATCGGATAGCTGTTATGGTCCGCTAGAGCAGAAATGACGGTGACGTTTGCTAAACTGGAGACTGGCACAAAGCTGTCTTGACCAGATGAGATAACTATTCTCTGAGGTGAGAACATGAAAGAGAACATTTGCGCAGAATTGAGTACCATACAATAAATATCCTTGAGATATATCTAACTGCTACTAAGATTCCCCATATTATTTCACATCCGTTTGTGGTGATGTTTTCTTGACCCTAGATAACGCAGGGCGGTTAGCACGAAACCCAATAAAGGGGGTAGGCAGCTCAATTTGGACACCCAGCATCCGTGGTGTTACCCCTATTGCTTAGAAACTTTTTGATGTCGAACCCAGAATTCTCAGCAATCTATGCACGATAAAGAGAAAAAACGGAAAGCAAAGAGAAGAAAAGCGAGCTCACCAAACCTCACCCACAGGATCCCCCGCCTCCGCTACACAAACCCACTCCCCGCACCCCCTCTCCCTTGGCGCCCTGCGCATACCCCTTCCTCCACCCCCCACGATGAGATTTCCTGGTCTATAACCCTCATCCTCCCTCATACGTCGTATCACCGACCCGTGCACCCTCGCCGTGTGAGGCATATCCCTCACCTCGCCACACGGCAACGGCCACCGGATAGGCCGCCAAGATCCGTCAGCTTTTAGGTCCATCCGCCGGAAGGGCAGGTACTCCATTAGTTTCCAGCTCAGCACTTGGGTTATACTTAGCCCCGAGGAGAATTCGAGGGAGTCGTGAATGCAGGCTACGTGGGCTTTGTAGAGGAGTTGGTGGAAGGGGTTGGTGCTTTCGTGATTCTGCTGGTGGTAACCGTCTTGAGGTTTGGAGTCTGCGTTTTCGTGGTTGTAGTGGAAGCGACTCCAGTCTTTCGACTGTATATCTCTAAAAATAGGCGAGGTACCCGGGCTGGGGCTCGACACGGCGATGCGGATATCGGGCACGCTGGCGTCTAGGCCGTCGGTTTCGTTATTGTCACCATCGAGATGACCATCATGTGTCACAGCCGCAGACGCTTCAGTGTGGGGCGCAGAACACCCCATATCGGCGAGTTTTTCAGGGTCAAAGTGCAACCCGGCTCGCTGCGCTTCGCGGATCATGTACGTGAGTGGGATATGACTGGCTGATTTGCAGTCTTCGATGAATTCCCAGCCGCCGCCGACGTCGCCGTGGCCGCCTGCAAACCTTCACAGAGAAGAATATGGTTAGATGCGAAACTATGAGTTGACATGAGCACATAAGGGGTTGGTATAGCCTACCATATCTCATCGATATCCTGTCCTTCGTTTTCTGAGTCAGAGTCGTACTCAAACTCAGCGTGGGACATGTCGGAAATACCACTTGCCGAGCCCCTGGTAGTGCGGGATTTCGATCGCGATCGTGGTCTGAAGGCCTGCTCTTCGGGTGGAGCGAGAGTCTCTCTCCGTCCGCGGTTCTGGCCGATGGGTACTGACGGACCCGATACCGCTGCCCGCCGGGCACGATACTTCTCGGAGAACTCGTACGGTGTCTTGTTGGCGGGACCATGGCCGTTTCTCTTGTGTTCTTTTCCGTTGACTTGGTAGATAAGGTCCTGTCGGAACTTGGCGCGGCGCTCATCGATGCTGACGCAGTGGCGGATGACCTGCAGTTCGATGTTGAGGCGGTAACTCCATGAAAAAAGGATGTATGTGACGTACCTTGGCGCTGCTTCTGGCCGTGTAAGGGAACTTGGATCTCTGCATCCAAGCTGTCTCGAAACGTGGGACCTGTTGCAGAGTTCATCAGTCATGCAACACCACCCCTAAATTCGGGTTCCTCCGAGATAACTCACCGAATTCACCGTATCAAACAAACCCAAAAACCGGACCCTCTTCACTGGCCGACTAAACGTCTCCCTAAACCCCTTCATATACCTATACATCTCCCTCTTTTCCCTCTCTCCCTCCTCAGATGGATCCGTCCGACGACTCTGCCAATGAGAAAATGCCTTCCAAGCAAATACGACCATCTCCTCATTGCCATGCGACAACAGGCCGACGTAATCGAGCATCTCAGCTAAGAACCGTGCAACGTAAGCTCCGCGAGAAAACCCGAAGAAATAGATCTCGTCGCCGGGACTGTAGAACCGCATAAGGAATCGGTAGCCCCCCACGACGTGCTGGTCGAAGGAGCTTCCGATGGCCGAGTCTTTGGCTTTGAGGTACCAGGACCGTAGGCGGGCGCCTATACTCGTATGTGAGAGCGATTGAGAGATTACGTAGGTGCCGATGCCGGGTTGGTAGTAGTGGTCTGTTTTACCTCCTAAGTCAGCACGTTGCTGGGCTATTCCTAGCACCAACCCATACGAGTTTCCCTAGGAATGAGGAAAAGTTGGAAACATTCTACTTGCATTGGTCACCCGCTGTCCGGTCTAGACAGCGGAAAATCTTGAGGATATTGCTGTCGCTGTCATCCCCCTTGAATTTGTTCCCCGTCCCGTCAAAGCAGAGCACCAGCTTGCGCGGCACGCAGCGTGGCTCCATCAAGGGGTTGATCGTGTTCATGTTCGTGGATGATTGGTGATTTTCTGAAGCTGCTACTCTGTCTTGTGAGCACGGATGTGACGACGGCGACCAAGAACGTCGTTGTGGTAGCGCAATTTGAAATAGGTGAGACTTGTCCACCATCGGCGATATTTCTCTTACTCCACGTATAAGTCTCAAGGTTTGGAGTGTTGCAACATGTTGTGTGACGAGGGGGGTTCACTAGCACAAAGTTGTTCGGAATTACCATGCAGTAATCTAGGTGTGTATTACATTGCACGGCGTGGTCGGGCACGGTTGTGATATTTTGGGCGCCAGTTGACGGCTTCTATATGTACACTACGGGATAAGGCTCTTGTACTATGACTTACTACTGTGATATATCCCAGTGGAAGCGGTCAGTGTGTGACGCCTCGATGGCGCTGATGTCTCATCTGAATCCGAAGGTATTGGTGATCTACACCACGAGATCGCCTCCACAACCCCTCGACGACTAGGAATATGCGTTTGAGACTTAGGATTTTGTCAACATGCTTGTTTCCGTGAGACAGTTTCTGCTAGAGTGTTTCCTGCTGAAGTCAGACACTAAAGGTTGTGGGGCAGACACGGCCGAGGTCTCACCGCACATACAAATTACTATGGTAAATATAACCATAGCTATGACAAGGTGTTGTAATAACTGAAATTTGACCATTCTTTATACAGGCTTTTGATATGAAGTCCTCTGAAATGTACGTTGCGTAGCCGTCTAGAATAGGTAGACGCTATTCCTCCTCAATTTCGTTAGGCTTCGTTTCGGGGATTATAATATTATTTACCTACTTTAGCGTAGTACGGCCGTTAATCTAGCACTTAGTAGTAGCGTTATACTTCTAATAATATCGGGAAAGTGCTAGCCTTATAGTGTTTCTCCTTTAAAGAGGACTATTAGGGAAGGCGGTCGTCAAACTATTAAAGCTTCTATTGAAGACGGGCAGTATATGCCCGCAGGTTTAAGCTGAAGATAATAGAGGCGGGCAACAAGATCTCTAACAAGATCTACTGTCCGGGAGGATAACAGAAGGATAGATTAAGAGCCTTGTTGCCCTACTTAAATCCAGCAGGTACGAATAATCGACTAAGCCTCAAAAGGTCTTAGAACAGAACCACCTTGGCAGGTGGATAACAGGATAAAGCCTTAACAGGAATGAAGAACAGAATAAGACCTCAGCAAGTCATCAAATAACCAGGGCCTCGAAATGTAAAAAACAAAAAAGGAACGAACATTCAATTCTTTGCTACTTGTTGTCTCTTGTTCTATCGGCACGGGAAGGGGCCTGACTAGCACCTCCTTTGTTAATAATCTACTCTACTAGAAATATTTTCTAATTAGGGGATGGTTATTACTGTTTCATAGGCTTAGTAGCGTTATTACGTGTTATACAGGCGGTTTTGTAGGGTAGAAGGAATAATGTTATGCGATTTAACTGTTTTTCGTATGTAATTACCTGATTTAATAGCTTCCTTCGCCTCCTTCGCCTCCTAAAGGCGGCCTTTCCTTTAGCGATCTATTAGAGGAACAGCCGGATTCGTTAGCGTAGCGTAGGGTGCGATCTGAAAGTGCGATTATTTTGGAGACTCGAACGTGGGGCTGTCTCACTACCCCTATTGTCTGACTTCGGCAGGAAACAATCTATCTCTACACATAGAAATGCACGGAAAGCATATTGATCCGCTAGTTAACTTTATGATCTCCCACATCACGTTGATCTCTTTTGATTAGACCAAGACACTAGGGTCAATCTCAGCTCAAAGTTAGCAAGTGGGTATTTGGGAAAAGCTTGTTTTTCTCGTTTATTATACTATCCTATGCAAGCCTACGGCGTATGAAGATAGTAGGTCCGAAGCCCGAGGTATAGCGGTTTAACTTCTCAGCCCTACATGGGAAAGGCTTATATCTGAACGAAGACGCCATTCCGGTCCCGTCAGCGGAACTTGTAAGACCTGGCTTGCAGACTTCCTCTGAGTGAGCCACACGGGGTCAGACAAGATGGACACTTCTTCCATCCAATCGGCTTGATTTATATCTGTCCGTGGTAGCTTAGATAGCCCGCCGATTGCAGGATTGCCGTGCATAACATGTTCACATATTGACGCAGCAAATCACCGTCGGCTACATGACGACCGCCAGTTGCTCTCGTCCAGGACGGACAATCACATCGAGACACACGTTAACCTGCATGAAGCGGCCCGGTATTGCATTGACTAGTCTCTCGTGCTCATCATTGTTGCAAAATTGGTCAAATATGACGCTTTTCATTGTGGTCCAACACTAGTCATCTATGTGGATGCCATACTGCGATATGAAGAGCTGCTTGGCCAAGAAGGGGGTTAGAAGCGGGATTTTAACGATCGTCTGAGGCCTATTAACCCGACTTGGGATGAAATATCGTGAGACAGACTGCAGCACCCCCGTCCCCCCCCCCCCCCCCCCCCCCCCCTCCCCATTCTTTCCTCTTCTCACTGAATTGTGTATATGGCATCGGCCACTGACAGAGATCCTTATAGACCAAAAGAATCAGTGGTGAGACTCCGGAAGCTCCATAACCATATGTCTCTGGTCTCTTCTTCCAGTTCAACCGGATATTGTTGACTTCCCCGTGCCTGCTATGCCCTTCAGCCAAAAGGTGAATCCGCCTTGCGTATCCTCTTCCAATCATGATATCCTCGCCGAGGTCAACTCTGGTGCCCAAGTGACATCGAGCGTCATACTTGTCGGCATGAGAATTGAAGGCTGCATCTTTCACAATCGGGAGCTTGGATAGGAGACTGTGGCTTTTATCAAACATCTCCAAGAAAAGGGGCAAACATATACGTCTGATAGATGGTAAAAACGGCAGACAGTTTGTCTCTACATCGGTCGAGGATGTTCATTAGGATAATAACAACATCCTTTGCGCTCAAATGGCTAACTCAGGACCCGAGCTTCGAATCGGCTCATCATCTTGTGCATTTTCCCACTATTAGCAAAACTTTGCAAGCCCCGCATAGCACCTCGTAGCACAGAGCACCCCTAGAGGGAAGAAGTATCACATAACAACAGTTACTGTGCACCAACCGCCACGGCAACTTGGTACGCTCAAAGCTTATTTCGGTGTAGGTTATCATTTCTTGTATAGAAAAACCGTCTAACAGAAATAAGAAGACTTACAGGAGTAGGTATAAGCCTTTTATAGAGTCAAACCCTAATGGTGCTAGAAAGATTTTGTGTCTGAAGTAGATGTTACCTATTAACAATTTTCTATAGCTTCGTAACCACCTCTGCAAGTTAGAAAAAACAGTTATCGAGCCCCCCGAGTAATCGCTGCGATGTCCAGAGTACCTTTGGACTCTCGGGTAGCTGCTGTGCCTCGCGGACGCCTATCACTCTGAGAAACCACATTGCGGGAACCCCGGTCGCAGGCAGCGACATCTCCGAGTAGATAAGCAGCAAAATTAACCTTCCAGCAACATTGAAATACATTAATAATTAGCAAAATCAACCTCGTACCTTCGTTTTCTTGGTCCCAATTGCTTTCCGGGTCCTTGTCTCAAACTGTATCCCTACACTCTCTCTCAATGCACTGTCACCGACGGCGCCGCCCTCAGCTCCGATAACATCCCCGCCTTCTGGGCAGATCCGCACTGGATTTTGGCGTGGCACCATAGAACGGTCGAGTATCACATCGCCCAAGTCGCCAAGCGCTTCTACGTAACCTGCTGAACGACCGTGGCACTAAGCGACACCAGAAAATCATTGACCCAAAACCGGTCGCCTCATTGGCTATGCTCGGTGGTACATACCTCCACAGTATGCGACCAAGCCCGACGGTACGCCGGCGTGGCCTGAGGCTGTAGTCCCTGCCGTTAGCCCGAAAAAAGAAGCTGAAACCCACCGAGTTGCTGATACCGCTCACTGGGATCCGAATTGCGATTCCGATTTGTTGTTGGAGCCAGTAATTAAGATCAAGAACGAGATTTTAGCAAGGAAATCTTATATGCATGCGTCGCAAACTGGGACTCGGAGTTTCCATATGTTATATAACGAAGGCATCTGATTCTTGTAGAAACTCACAGGTCTGGATTATTTGGCTGTTCATCCGGATAATCAGGGTAAGGGAGTTGGTACTGCATTAATCGAGAGCGGCATAAGAGAAGCGGAAAAGATGGGCTTAGACATCTTCATTCACGCCATGAAAGCCGAAGTAGGAGTATACAAACAACTTGGATTTCGTATCGAAAAGGAGTTTATCCAGGATGATTCTACGTTCGGAGGCCAGGCGAAGATGCCGTTTGTTTGATGATTCATGATCAGTGCCCAGATTCTTGATTTCTATAGACTAAACGTGTTCCGAAGATCTCAGTAATTTATATATTCTGCGATCAGTTCGCATCAGTAGTATGAGCGGAGCTTTTTCCTCTTCCCCACCGGATTATCTCAAACTACAGAGCTATACCGCATTGCCAACAGCCTTGAACCCCAGAGACCGACCCCCCGCTTCTCGGCTACTGCATGGAACATCGTTTCCGGGTCGTACTTTTTGGGCTGGGTATCCATGCAGTTTACGAATAGACGCGCTTGCCTCACTGTTAATGGCATGTTATGGACATTGTCAATGAAGTCAGCTTCAGCGCTACTGCCGAATTGGCCAATCAATGAATCATATTGATATATTCTACTCTATATGAACTTTTCATGACTTCAGATTGGTTCACCGCATATTAGGCGTGCTTGGCTTCACGGCCTCAACAGTACTTCATGTTTAACGCGTTTAACTCATCAGACAACTTATATTCCGAGTTTCCTTCAGAAAATTCATACTCCAAGTAGTCATCCTTGTTGTGTCGAGATTCCAAGATGGTCGTGAATGCAGTCATATTAGTTGGCGACGTGCCTGCCTGTCGTGAGTGCAATCCACCCAACCTGTCCATTTGAAAATTACCCTTGATAGCCACGGAGTCTCGAGATTCCGAAACCTCAGCAAGCTAACGGATGGTGTTATGCATAGAATATCCCCGCAGTGCTGCTCAGTTGGCCACACTGTCTAACCTGCGACGACAACGATGAGGTTTATGCTACCATTTGGGATACCACCGCAGCCGCGTAAATTGAGTCGATGCTCGATGCTTAGGTTTAGCTTGACCTCTGCCAAGATTCGTCTGCTAGCAAAACCACTTACACATGTAAAGCATGGCTCACTCTTGACAAGCTTGACTGGATGGAGACACCATGATGCTGTGATGAAGTGACCACATTCCTTCTCATTCGCTGACTTGCCATGGTACATAGTTAATATTGCGCTTGGTCTCGAGTTTTGACTTAGACCAGTCGGGCTTCTACACATTCTGCCAGGGATAGTACGCTCTTTTGGCATATGTCATTTCACCAAAGCACTGCTTGGTAGCCGGGCCAACTCCTGCGTGCTCACAGCATGTGTTACATATCATTTATGTAGCACAACCATGGGGTCTTCACGTTGATGGATGACCCCAGGATGGCAGAATGGGCCTGTGCAGGTGCGCCGAGTCCCCGACGGTCTTAGACGGCTCTGCCATCCCTGGTGGAAATCCGCCGTCTCCATTACCGCCGCTGCAACTATACCCGGCTCCTATGGACGAAAACATAATACTTTATGGAAAAATTCAGCAACATCCCGTGCTGTTTTCTATTTCTGTACGATCAAAGAATATGTCTCAATCTCAGAGAAGAAGGTCACGACTACAGCGTCACATCGCCCCGTCTATAGCCAGTGTCCTTGGCTCGGACCGTTGGAATCAATTAGCGATGCTGCGAATCAACTGCAATTACCTGTTGGTGGTTGGTTCATGTTATGTAGGTGCCGCGAGCTGTTATCAGATAGCTAACGTGGAATTAGACTAGCTAGCTATCCCTCTAAAGTCTAGTTGGCTGTGGAGAGCTAACACGGCGCGTGTGGCTTCCTGCAGACCCGAGGCCGAATGCACGACATAACGATTAGTCTACGGTGGTTGGACGGTGAAATACCTCATCTTCTTCGATCAGAGTTGCATGTGCCGGAATGTGGCTCTACCGCTTCCGCTCCCTTCTCCCTCTGCCCCCGTCTCCATTTATGCAAGCCTTGGCGGCAATCAGGGGAACGGGGTTGATAACAATGTGAGGAATCGTCTTTCGCAGCCCGTCGGCCGATCATTTTTATGCATAATGCTTTCCGAGTGCACTAGGAATATTCAAGCTTAAGTTAATGCTGGTTGTTTCAAAAACCTGTGTATAGTCAAGCTAAGTAAACACCTCCTTCCATAGTGTCCGCAGAGCCTCAAGTTGTCCATCATTCACGCAGAATCAGGAGACTGCGTTTAACCGCTTGTCATTTCACGATATGCCATCTGTATCTGACTGCCGGATTAGGGAGGTTCTTAAGATGCCGCATGATAGGTCCTAGGGCAGTCTGGGCATTGCTTGGCAGCGGCCTTGGCCTTCGCTTCCATGGTTCTGAATATGTTTGCACTTATGAGACAGAATGCAGAAGAGGAGTTCGCCGTTGGCAGTGAAAGTGGTGTCTACGTGAGCAAGTCAACCTGCGATAAGTAGAGAATCAGGCGCCTTACGTGCATGCCCAGAAAGGCACCGTGACTTGCCCCTGTAGTATTGGCGCGGTATCCAGTTCCAGGATCTCAAATGCTTAGCCACACCTTATCGGAGAAGCCAAGCGTCGACGACTCCTGAGGGTTGTCACCTTTTGATTAACAATGTAGGATAAACCACCTATCACGCAGAGAGGCCCGACGCCGTAACGCCGCATCCAGTAGCATCCTGCAGAAATTATAGCAGACGAGCTGCGGGCCAGGCATTTCGAGGCGCGATAGATGACAGGCTGGCACTTCCTCGGCCTCGGAGATGGACGCCCTGATAGGCTCGTTCGCCACAAGTCAATATGAGTTTGGACGCTTAAGGCAGGTTGCTGCTTTGCGTCGAAAATTTCTAGAATCTTGAACCTGTTCGCCGCCGGGATACCATATCTACCTTCTGTAAAGGGGTTAAAGCTGGCAGCAACACGAGTGCCAACATATAGTTTCGTCAAGTTAGGAACGAGTATAAAGACATCAGCTCTCGTCACCTCTCTCGGAAATGTTTTGGTCACCCTCCTCATCCTATCAAGATTCCATGATCAGCATCCTCCAGTAGCTCGTCCTTCTTCCATCTCGTTCAACATGCAGTTCAAGTCTCTATTACTGGGCGCCCTCGCGGCAACCTCTGCCCTGGCTTACCGAGCTTGCGGTGCTCCTGATCCCACTGAGGATCAAATGGAGGTGGCGCACAGCTTCTCCATCCAGGAGGAGGCCGCTCGTATTGCCGGCAACGTGACCAAGCGTGCCGACATCAACGTCAAGGTCTACTTCCACGTTCTGGCCTCATCCACTTCTGTCAGCGGCGGCTACATCAGCGTGAGTGTTCCTCTTCCCGACTACTTGTCTACGTAACGAGCGAATTGCAGGACTAACATTTCCGCCCAGGCCGCCACCCTGACCCGACAGCTCGCTGCCATGAACAAGGCCTACGCCCCTTACGGCATCGCCTTCACCCAAGCTGGCGCGGACTGGACCGTGAACTCGGCCTGGGCCGCCGACGGCTCGGAGCTGGCCATGAAGAAGGCACTCCGCAAGGGCACTTACGCCGACCTGAACATGTACTTTGTCAATTCGATGGACTACCTGGGATACTGCTACTTCCCCACCTCGGTCACTACTGGCTCTAACAACTTCTATTACGACGGCTGCACCATTCTCGCCTCCACTGTCCCCGGAGGCAGCGAGGCCAACTACAACCTGGGCTACACTGCTGTCCACGAGGCGGGCCACTGGTTCGGTCTCTACCACACTTTCCAAGGCGGCTGCACCGGTAGTGGCGACTTCGTTTCCGACACTCCCGCCGAGGCCACCTCCGCTACGGGTTGCCCGACTGGACGCGATTCTTGCACGTCAGCTGGTGTGGACCCAATTCACAACTACATGGACTACACTTACGAGTAAGTCGCGACGTTAACCCCCTCGTCTTTTGTGATTCGGAGGAGCAACTTTGGATTGAAGATCATACTTTGCTGACTGGCTTTACGTAACAGCACTTGCTACACCGAGTTCACTCCTGGGCAGAAGACCCGCATATACTCCTACTGGGACGCTTACCGTGCTTAAGCGCTTACATAGATGGTTCTCACGAGCTTGACCTGCTGCGGAGTAACTACAAAGGGAACTTGCCAGCGAGCTTTCAACGATAATTGGGTGTGGTGTGTTCTTGGAGCTGATTCGTCGGAGTTGGATGAGGAAGAAAGCATGGGATGGCTTCAAGTTTGGAAAGCCAAAATGGTGGGTGGGCTGGAACTGAAGTTTAGATGTAGATATTGTGGACTAAAGAAATTTATACACATTGGATGTGAGACAAACTACCTTACTAATCCAGTGAATTAGCGCCTATTTCCTATCAGTTGAATGTTATACTCCTATAAATTTAGGGGCAGCATCTAGGTTTTCAATAATGGCTGCTAACTTATTGCGCTGGAATGTCTGATGTACGCAAACATCGGACGGAGATTTATTCCGAGGGAAGAGCAAGACGTCTATTAAGCCACGCAGGTCAGGAGTAAAGGTAAAGATTGAAATTTACCCATGACTTTGGCTCTGCACTTCCTCGAGGATGCTGCACTCCAATTTCGTACTGAATAAACACTACTTGAATAATCTTCCAGTCATAACTACCTAATTGGTGCCATGACCAATTCATATCTATGATGCAGGCAGAGAACCAGGGGTGCATTATACCAAATGAACAAATACACTATGAATAGCGCCACTATCCATTGAGAGGAGTTCCATCAACACCACCAATTGTTATTTATAATTTGAAAACTTCATATATCCTTGATCCGAACTTATGGCCGTGTCGTGATCAGACACTGCGGACTCAAGCCCGAACAAGATCACCAAACGCGTAGGCCGTATGCATATTAATCCAAACTAAACTTGACCAAGCACCAAATTGCAAACCAGAGTCTTTTTACACGAATCTGAAGTGACACCAAACTCAATAATTCTCATAATCTCGGCTGAACGGCAACTAACGCGGTACCCAATCGCAAACGCCATGTATTTAGTTACAACAAACCAACGCCTGCCTATTTGCGCCCCAGTCTACTCTAAAACTATCATCACGAACTACCACGTTCATCTCTGCTGGTCATATAACCCCACCAACCCAAGAATCAACAGTCGAGCCAACTCCCTCATCCTAGCCACAGCATCCCTCGCGCACCCCCTAGCCCTATACCCCAATGGCCAATCCGCAAGCCCCTCATACTTGGACATCCATCTGTTTCAGTCCCCACCCACTATGCCCATACTACTGATATTCCTGTCTCAACTTGGGTCCGTCAGCCAGGAGAAAGTACACCGCGCCTTGGACTCGGCTGCTGGAAGATGGGGTAGAGGAGGCAATCCCATATCCCGCACCGCCCTTCCGGAAGTACTTAAATGGAACAAGTCGAAATGTCGAGTATACTCTCGCTGCAACACCGTGGAACTTGGCTTGGACGCTTGTAGGTACTGTTTTCTATCGAAAATAGTTCGTATTAGTCACTTCCGTATATCCAAACCACACCACGCAAACTCTACCACCCCATTCCGTCCCTAATGTAGTCTGAGATATCACTTATCCACCTCTTTCCCCCAACCACCCCCTCTCCGCTCTCGAACACGGCTGCGCCCCGAAATCCATCTCCCCTACCCTGGCAAATAGTCCATCCATAAGCCGCAAAGGTCTCTGCCACGGCGCGGGTAGCGGGAACTCAGCCACCAAGGCTTCGAGCACGCTCTGGAAGTGGTCCGCCTTGCGGTTCTCATGAATGACATGAATGGCTTCCTTGTTTGCGAAGATGGAGCCGTGGAGGTCAAGGGGTCAGAAGGGCTCCCTCATTGATTAGCGTCAAGAGCTCGGCGACGGTTGCTTGTCGCGTTACGTCCCAGAATGCGGCGTCGGCGTAGGTGAGTCTGCCTTAAAGTCTGACATCCCCTTATATCCCTTGACAATTTTTTGAGAAATAGTATCTGAGACAATCTCCGCACAATCAACAGATACAAAACTGCGACTCTATCAAAGACAACAAAAGCGAAGGGGACTTAGTAATATAAACGTTGGTATCTCTTCTGTACGCCGCCACGGGTAATCTGGTTTCTGAAGCAAAACAAAATAACGAAAAGCGTTGCTGTGGCATAGAACACGTTAAGATCTCACCTCATCTGCCTTGTCAGAGATGTGGTGTAGTCAAATCATCGTGCGACCTGCCTCTGTCGCATATATTGTGTTGATATCGTTCAACCTCCTTCAGTGGTTTCGATGGGGCATCGCTCAGTCGGATGTCTCTTGTCCCCCGTCACACAGTTCTCTCTATCCATCTGTCTCCCACTTCTTTCGCCTTCGACTTGCCTTCTTTCACGTCAACACCCACTCACTCCCCCTCTTAACGAACTTATCAAGCAACAAGGCCAAATCCGCCAGCGCGAACCGGCAAATGTAGAACCCAAAGAACTCAGCCGCATGCCTAGTGCACAGTTCGAGCCCCACCTGCGTCTTATCCGCGTGCCTCAACCCAGGGTCCTCCACCTGTCGGGCAATTTGGTCTAAATCTCCTGGTCAGTTTGCTTTTCCCGTTCCTAAGGACAACTAGACGAAAGGAGGGAGAGACGGACTGAACGACGTGCGAGATATATAGATGGAGATTGCCGAAGAAAAGGGAAAGAAAAGAACATACCGAGTGTCTGCGCAGCATCAAACAACCGCGCCAGACTCGCCATATATCCGGCAAAGGGCCCATCGAACTTGACCGTCGAAATATCTCGCTTGGCTGTCTTATTAATGGCATTGGCGACCATGGGCAGGCTAGCTAGGGACGCGGCGCGATCGGCACCCGACAAATCAAAAGTGCTCGCCGCCGCACCGCTGCCGCTGTTGCTTTTGGCCCCATAGGCCGAGCCCAAGTTGACTGCCGAGCCTTTACTTCGGAGCCTCCTCCAACTGAATGCACCGGCCTTGTTGCTAACGCTGGCATTTCGCATAACGGGTCGTTCAAGCTCGTTCTCGTCTCTGCTTAGTCCCTGGGTGCCGACCTCGTTGCCTAGTTTGCGCGTCAGGGTGATTTGGACCTGTTCCAGCACATTTTCGAGACTTTGCATTTCCTCGAGCACCGCATCGGCATCAGTGCTGTCCACCCTCGCGAGTTTGAGCAATGCGGCCGTGAGCAGGTCGCACTGCGAGGACTTGTCTTCCAAGTTACGTAACTTGACCCCCTTCACTTTCCATACATCGCGCGGAACGAAGAGCTTGTTGGTAATGTAGCCACCCCTCGGATGCGAAAGAGTCTGGTACAGAGCGCGCATAAGCCAAAACGGTCGAAGCATTACATCCGAGGGGCAGGGCTCAAGCGGCAGAGGAGCGTCAGGGTTTGAAGAGTGCGTCGAAGTAGGCGAATGAGGCGCAGGTGAATCGAGGTCATCGAATAGGTAGAGTCCACCGAACCCGCTAATCTTTTCTCTGAAGTGAGCTGCCATGGGCGTGGGCAAAGTCGGCATGGCAGGCTGGCGAGGTATAGGTGGGTTATTAGTCAGGGTGCTAGTACTCAGAGGCGTATTCGGAGACAGGTCGGATACATTGTCGATATCGATCTTGGAAACGGATTGTTGGCGGGTTCTGAGGGATTTCAGGCTCGACGAGGACTGCTTCTTGCGAATTCCCGCGCGAATTGAAGATGGAGAGCCAGTTGTTGCGTCTTCCGATTCTTCGGTGATCGACTGTTGGTGAGGTGAAGTCGGCGGCGCAGCGGCCGGAGCAGGACTGATGCCACGGCCGGGTGAGCTTGGGACTCGCATGGAGAAAGGACCAGGCCGGGCGGTCGTAGCTGATAAAGCCTGCCGTTGTTGGGCAATGTAGCTGCCGGATTGTTTAGGCTGCATGGCCGACGTAACGCCAGGAGGAAGGGTTGCTGGCGGCGGGCCAATCTTGGAGGTTTCGATCTTGAGCTGTTTCGCGTTCTGTCCTGAGAGTCTTCGGCTCCGCACTCCAGGAGGTTGTGGTGGTAGTCGTGGCAGAGCCTGGGGGGGCGGTAATGACGGCGGCGGCGGGGTCTTGGACGGTGCAGGAGACATCTCCGTGACGGTCGATAATACCGTGGTGGAAGTCGGGGGATTGGAACCTGTGGAGCTCTGCCATGTCCGCTGTGTCACTCCGCTCGAGTCGGATTCCCTAGGCATGTGGTTGCTCTGGGGTTCCGACAGCTGCCCGAATGGAAAGTCGTCCATTACGTAGCCCCTCGTCATCTCTTCCAACATGCGCTCTTCTTCCTCGTCCGAGTCGTTGCCGACGTACGGCTCACCAAAAGTCTGCGCGTCGTGACTGTTCTCCATCAATCGCTGCCGCTCTCGTTCGCGCGCCAACTCGATGGCCGCATCCCTTTCCCTTTCGCGCACCCGTTCCTTGGCCAGTTCCACCTTGCGCATCGCATTGGCCACCACGGTATCTTCATTTTCGTCGTCGTAACCCAGTTCGAAAGAATCCATGGGTTCATAGCCATCATCGTAGGCAGCTTCCACGGCGGCGTCCAGTGCTGCATCAAATTCCGCCTCGGTGCCACCGCTCGCAGCCCGTATGTGTTTCCGTCTCACGCCAAATGACGACGACCTCGAGTGCACCGAAGTAGTAGCTGAGCCTCCAGACTCCTCGATGGGGTCCAAGAAGAAGGATACCGACTCGGTGCTTGGGTTGCGTGAGTGACCCCTTCCAATCTCTGGCGCGGGAGCTAGCCGTTGGTTGTTCATGGAAAAGTTCTGTCGGACCACAGTTTCGGGGCTTGCTGGCTTCGCGGGAGTGACGGGCCTTCGAGGAGATAACGGAGCCGGCAATAGCTGATTCACATCGTTGTTCTGCGGTATGTTGAGCTTCCCTTCGAAGTTCCGGCGCATGGGTGACTTGGTAAAGGCAGACTGAAGGGCAGAATGCTGTGGTTCGGTCATTGCCGAGTTCATCGCGGATTTCGGGGGCTCGTATCTTGCGTCCGTCAGCGTTGGAGGCCATGCTCTCTGTCTGTTACCATTGGGCGAGGCCGCAATGCGCGTCGTCGTAGCCGTTTCTATTACGACGGTGTCATCCAGGTCGTCTTCGTCTGCCCGCTCTACTAGAACTCCGTTGTACTCTACGCTCTCTGGTCTTGCCGGAAGCGCCTTGCTTCTATGGATTTGTACAGGCACCATGCCATCTAGCTCTTCGATTCTGCTCGTATACGTGCGTTTCTGCGTGCACGTCTCAGTGACATAGCTCTAGTGTACGATGACGTGCCAAAACTTACAATTGCGTCCAGCTTTTTCTTGTCCTCCTCCCCTGTCGTTCGCCCAAGTACCTGCTGGAGTAAATCACATGCCTCGATATACGATTCTCTGGCACCTTCATAATTCTGGGCATTGTCGAGCTGGACGGCCGTATTCGCCTTCGCCAATGCCCTGGACAGCATGGCCTTCTGCGAAGGTTGTTTGCCATGCCTCGTTTTGGTCGAGTCAGAACTACCCTTGGCCGCTGAGGACCGGCTCCTCGTATGTCCCTTCTTGTCCGGCATGTCGGATCCTTCTCTTTCTCCACCGTGATCCTTATTTGCGTCCACTGGAGCGGGAGATGTTTGCACGGCCGTACGTCCGCGCGGGGCGCCTGGTGATATGCTGGACGAGTTCGGGTCGGCGATTTCATCCCACAAAGAGTAATCTTTTGCCTGGTTGGCGAATACCGAGTTCGGTGTGATCACAGCACTCGGGCTCAGTCGGCTCAGCGCTGTCGGTGGCGAGCCAGTAAGGCCGGGTAGCTGGAGTGAGGGTAACGCGACGATGGATGGAAGATTCGGTGGAGAAGTCGCCCGCGAGTTGGACCGCGTTCTTCCGCTGGCACTCGATGCCGCGCGGGTCTGGCCTACAGGTGACGCACTTCCGCTTGCTTCGGAAGCGCGTCGCTTGGTCAGTCTCCGCGGAGACTGGTGAGCCGGTGGCGAAGAATGATCACTTTGCGTCAGTAGAGCCACAGAATCGACGCTCATGCGGCGAGAAAAGTTGGTGGTAGGCTTCGGCAGCGGTGCAGGCTGTTGCTGTGGTTCTTGATAATCGATCCCCACCCAGTCTCGGTCTCCAGGGCTCGATGTCGTGGATGCTGACCACCGGTTAAGGTTTCGGAAGCCGTCACTAGCACCTCCCGTGCTGCCCGTCCTTTGATGGAAGGTTTGCAGCTCTCTCGGGGTCAATGGCTCGAGGAACGACACGGGCTCCTGGTCGGCATGGAAAGCTTGAGCATTGGCGAGGATGCGCGGCGGCGGTAAAAGGGACGAGGATCTAGGCAATGACCCAGCCGCGAAGGAGGGAGACGCGGGCTCGTCGTTGTCACCTGGGATGGGAGGGGGTTGCGTTAGAGTTTCGCCGTCTCCTAGATTTAGGTTGAGCCCTCTGAGATTTCTTGAACCCTGATTCTGCTGATAATCGGCGACCAAATCAGGGGCACCTGCGCCAACACCTGGACCAGCAGCACCAACAGAACCACCCCGTCCCTTGTGGTTGTAATGGTAGTAATATGCCGGGGCCCTCGACGAGAATGTGGACGGGCCGGACTCGGATGCGGATCGGTCTGCTGTACCTCGTCCTCGTCCGGCAACAGGGGCGAAGCCACCGACTAAGGGGCCGGCGGGTGGAAACCTCGAGATGGACGACGGCAGGTTTGCGGTGGAAGGGGGTTTGTTGTAGTTGGAATGGGTCGAAGTGATGCCGTAGGCGCCGCGGTAGGACGATTGAGATTGAGAGTACGAAGGACGGTGGTTCGCGGCACTGGTAAGGGTGGTGGCATGTGGTTGTGGCATTCTGTGGCACACTGAACACCACTGATCCTCGAGATCAGTGATGGGGGGTGCCCACTCTCCGCCACGAGCATGCACTAACTGGTGCTTGTCACAGTCTCAGATCTCGGTCCGTGGGTGGGAAGTCTGTGTGTTGGTTATCGTTGTAATCCGTAATCCGTGATCATTAGCCCGACTGCTACAATAGCACTGCTGCTACCGTGACCGGGGCGACGATGGTATGCGAGGTTTTATGGTTCTGGGCCGGAATTCGAGACGACCTGGGCGGCGGTTGTCACTCTTCGTAGTGGCGCGGCGCCAAAAGTGACAAGCTAGCTGGCTGTGTGTTAAGGCCGGGCGCGGCTGGGAATAATACTTGACCCTTTGACTTTTGGTTTCGTCTATCTGAATGGAGTAGTGCGTAGTGCAATGCTAGGAATGAAGGTGATAATGCGCCTGTTACCTGCCACAAGGGTTCACCAGGGAACATGAGTCTGAAAGATCCAATAGCACTAGGGAAATTAAATATCATACCAGAATAATCCCTCCAGAAATCGCGAAGCCAATCTTGCACAAGCTCTTTTCCTCTTTATCTTCTATTCAATCCCGCAATTCAAAATGTCCCCTCCTCAGTCACTGTCGGTGGAGGAGCTAGTACGCAAGCCCCCAAGTACTTCGAGATTCGTACTTGTGAATGCTCGCAGCGAGTGGATCAATTGGTGCTCGACCGCGACCGACGCTGTACCACAGACGCCTTGATGCCAGGTACCGCCTGGAAACCTGTCACTTCGCTTCGGTCGCACTCGATGCCCTCATCCGCGTGGCTTGCTGCTTTTTCGTCCTTAATCCTTTTATTGCTGGCGAGGCTCCAGAGCTGTCTCCATGTTGACTGGTCGATTGGCGTCCAAGTTCACGATTACTGCCAAGTTGCAATTGTGATAACGTATAAGGAGAAACAGTCTGGAGAGGGAACTGAACTCCAAATAATTGTGACTAACTGCGGCTGTCGGCTCCATTGGACCTAGAAATCCAGGGGTAGCGCAACGCGACGGGAACCCTTCGACTCACTTTTCGGCGTTTTGGCGCAAAAAAGGTGATTAGTCCCTGCCATAGGGTGTCCTACGTGTGGTTGCTTCACTTCTTGGAATCTGGGCCCCGGGGTCCGCCCCTGCTCTCGATTTTCCCCCGACTCCAGTCTGCTCCAGTCAGACACTTTGGAAACCCCCTTTATCAAATTTCAACGTCGTAATGGGGCCTTTCAGGGATGCCACTCGCCCAATTGCCGTTCATGGTGGTCAAATTCGCAGGATCTTCAATCATCTCCAAAAGGCGGGCACCTCGGTACTGCATACATTACGACAACACGCAAACATGTCCAACCCGCAAAGAGGATGCATTCGCAACCAGGTACATCCAGGTAGACTCAGCAATGGCATCTCCGTTGCCAATGTCTTAATATCTTTAATCCACCTCATTATTGAGCAAATGAAGCCGCGCTCGGAAACACGGTAGGCTGTGCGCAAGCAATGAGCGTACGAGGTACGGATTTGCGATTCCCGTTTTCGTGTTGGTACCAGGCTCGAAACGATTGTAGAACCAAGTGCTGCATAGTGATAGACATGACCACGACCGCATCAAGTTTTAGTGCGTGCAACCTCCATTCCACTTGCTTCTCGACCGTCCCTAAGAAGAAATACACCAATCCCCATGCGGTCGCGAAATCTCGGCAGTTCAAATACCGTTACTTCAGAGCAACGATGCCTCACCGACTTTACTTCCTTTGTTGGAGCAGCCGAGGACTACGAGACGAACTCTGACTACGCGCTCTATCTCATTCCCATTCACGCACAACCGGTTTTGCATGCGGATCGCGTTCTGTGGGGGTGTCTTACGATCTTCTGGAAAATAGCCCAATTCGGCCCAAGCGCTGAGTACCAGGATCATGATGCAATAGCCCTGTCGAAACAGAATCCAAGAAACTCCACAGATGGTTCATCATTCAAGTGATGGTGGAACAATTCTAGAGCGTCTCAGACTCATCCCATCGTGGTCGGAGTGCCGCATCTCCGCGAGAAGCAGAAGATAGATTCAGGTGCAGACGAGGCTCGAGCTTGCGGCTCTTTCAAGTTCCTCATGTCCAGGCCGGGGAACCCTTGTGCCACGGGAGCGACTTCCGCAGTCCTGGACAGCCCTGAACAGCCCTGGAGCCCACAATCATCCACTGAGAGGGGAGCGAGCGCAGACTGCTGCAAATGCTCTAACGATCAGCGAGATGCTTCAAATCTGTCAATAGTCACATGTTCAACTCGATTTTACCTCCATGCTGTAGCTTAACATCAGTACTAATCTATATCACTTGGAAGTAAACATCGCCGTCTGCCTTATTGACACATGTTCTCGGCGTAAACTCCCTTGATCCAGTATTTCGGAAGTCCTCCAAGCAAACAACCATTGAACGACTTCTTTCGTGTAAGGTTATGAGACGCTCGGGAGCGATGATAACAGGTCGACGAAAGGCTTTTGAAACGAACATCGGGAAGCGCCCACGGGATTCGTCAGGGCTGCCCGAGTTTCAAGTCGTCTCTGGCAATCTTCAAACAATGTTGCCAAGGGCCCAACCAACCTCGGTCGCAGGACCCTCGATTCCCACATGTTACTCCCCCAGGGGAAACCTGATGGCCTTCTGACAGCTTCTGTTTCACGAGGCAAACACTCACTCAATCCTCTGGCTTGCGCCCATCAATTGTCAATCGTGCATTGGTTGGTCACGTGCCGGCTTTGTGAAAGCTGTCTGGCAACTTATGGATAACCGTCGCCTCGGATGCATGAAAGGCGCATACGAGCTGAGAGTTGGTACCAACCGCCCTAGGGTACCTCTATTACTAGACTGTATTAGCGACGACGAGCCCGACGAAATCTTATTGAAGACTAGTAACAAGTTGCTAGATATCTCGCATTCAACTCGGGATAAGCATAACGAGATTAGTCCGTTAATCCCGGCTTTCGTACCATACCGACGAAGGCTGGTAAGAGACTGGATTCTGATCTCCCTAAGATGGCCGCCTTAGAGTAGGAAACTCTACGATCAAAAGCCGTGCGGCAGACCCTCTGAACAGCGCCGCTGAGGCTTAATAAATAATGACTTTACACCTTGGATTACTTAACTTGATTATGTAATGCTGTTTAGTAATCGAGGCGGTTTTTGATTCTGAGACTCGACGCGATTTAGTATTACTACGGCCATGGCATTGCCAAGGCAAGTGAGCACGGTTATTTGGTGCTACCCCGCATCGGAACCCCTCAACTCAATTGATCCCTTGTCGCTAATCTATTGGTGGCCTTGAAGTAATGGATGCTCACATCGGCTGTGTGTCTGCACCGCTTCTCGACTCATTTCATACAACAAAGGACCTGTTTGTGTAATGTTTCACGCTGTGGTATTCTCTTCGGGCCAGACTTCACTTTCCGGGTTTCCAAGCTAAGGTCGAATTAGAAACGGTCGGTCCACCCACACGAGATGACGACAATATACAGAAGCGGTTCCACAACTCTTTATTAATATTATATACGCAGCATTCATCGACAAAGTCGGGCTGTTAACCACCTAGCCTGGAGTAGACTGGTTTAGGTGAAGCCCCGAGGCAACGCTGTAACATCGTCTACTGTTGCCGACACGATCCGCGCGCACCACGCTGATGATCGACGAACCGGGTTTATGATGGTCATTAAAGTTGATTATGTCCCATCCACGGAGCTCAATAGCAAAGTCATGTCTTATTTCCTGTTTCCTCCTTCCACGAGCAATCTCCTGTAGGCTTGGTCTCAACCACTACTTCTGGTTGACTGTTCTTCCAAAAACCTCGCCATGTCAAGAGCCATGATCTTGTGCGTGTGGGATGTCCTATGCTGTGTCAGTCACTGCCCACAACCTCAAACCCGGTTTCTTTGACCAACAAATACTCACATGTGTCCACTATTGTACCAGAAATACTCATCCAGTGGCTGGCATCCATACTTGTTCGGGTCCGTCAGGACGTCAAGCTGATTATAAGCAGGGCAATAGTTCGTTGTATTCGTGATGCCATATGTCCCGGGGTTATCCATAATCCCATTAAGGAAGGTATTCGCATCATAAAACATCGTCTTCACGTTCGTATTCTGCTGCGCAAACGCCTTACTCTGCTTCTCAAGTGCCCGATTCCACCACCCAATCTCCGCCTTACTCGGTCTTGGGAGCAGACGCTTCTGGTTTGCCGCCGTGCGATCTAGCGGCGGCAAATTCACAAACAGGAAGTTATTATACCCAGCCTCGTACATGGGCTTGACGGACTGCTCAAATACCGCACTCACAATACGGTCCCAAAATTCACGGAATGCGATCCCCGTCAGCTGATTCACCGAGTCGTTGATGTCGTTAATCCCGATCCACACCGCCACCAGCGCGCTACTCTTGTCCATGTTCCTACCGCCGATGACGGGCTCCGCCCAGGACAGGTACTGCTGAGTCTGGTTGACGAGCGGGACCGTGAAGTCGTGGTGTAGCGGTAGGAAGGCCTCCGATACACCAGCGCCGGCGAAGGCGAAGTCCCAAAGCTGGATGTCGCAGGATTGCGGGAGCGTGCCGTTGTGGAGGCCGCACCCGGTCAAGTACTCGACCCAGTTGGGTCCGCCTTCGGCAGTTGCGGTGAAGTTCTGGACAATCTGGTCGGCGAGGAGGGTTTCTGGAGTGAAGGAGAATTGGTTCGGGAGGTAAGATCCGATGAAGCTGTAGTTGGGGTAGCCCGAGGTGCCTTGGACATAGGTGTATGAGTCGCCGAAGGCGATGCTGGTGCCGTGTTAGTACGGTAATGATGCCGGCTGGGCAATCGGGGAGGAATTCATGGAGATGGACTCACAAGTACTTGGTTTTCTCCCAGTAGAAATGCGGCTTACTGACAGGTATACACTTGACCAAGTTGGCGAGTGCCACAAAGTCCAGCAGAGTTATCAGAGAACGCCTCATGTTTGAATCCCTAACGTACGAAGAAGCAACGGCAACCGACTGACACCTCGGTGAGTTCTTTTATAAATTTCGCCAACCTGACCGCTGCCCAGTTTTATGATTTTCCCCATTGTTTCCAGCATGATATTTCTTCTCCATGAATCCAGTGGGAACCCAACTATTCAGCGATGGGCATGGTACGTCATTGGTGGAAACTAGTGCCTGTCTATCACTCTTTTGGGGAAGCATTCAGAATATCATGCCCCGCAAATTCTTGATCGTATCGGATATTCACTGGCAAAGACACACACCGAGTCAGCCGAGTGGGCAAAGCTTCTCCAACGGTCTCCAACCCCGCCAATATATTGAGGTCCCATTTCTCCGTCATAAGATGAGTTAGTGAACTGTGAGATTGGGGGACTTTTGGGGTAAGGAGTTGGGATCGTCACCTCTGCCCCTGTTCGGTTACGGTAGCGGGGCCGGGGGAGGAGGGGGGTTAGGTGTTTACATAAGCAATAACGCATAGAAGCATTGTCACCAAATGTTGTGCTTGTGATGGATGGACTCAATATTTCCGTGACAGCTGCAGACTATATGGCTTCCTTGGGTGCAGTCTAATTGTTCGCGGTTTCTACTTGGGTACTTGTGAACTTCATGCGGCTTATTAATTACAGTTCAACGGCTTGTGAAAACACCTTCGAGTCCCGTACCGCCCGGATGTGCCAAGCCTCTGGCAGATAGTTAACAGACTACCAGGGCCCCTTGCCACCATGCATTTTGGTCTCGCTGGCGTATGTGGCGCTGTTCCATGGTGGCGAAGCGGCCTCGGCAAGCCCTTAGCGGCTTCTAACAGCCAAAACCGACAGGTTAAGTAGCTATGAGAGATCCGGTTTCTATCGTCTATTAAATAAAGCCAAGGAAGAAGGTTATAAGGTTAGCGGCCAGATTAAGCACGAATTCTTTCAGGATACGGCGTTTCCACTACCTTACTATTATCGTGAGAGGTGTAGTATCCCCGTTACAAAAAGGTATACCGCTCTAGAACCTCCCTGCAACGCCGAATTCGGTTAATATCGCTAAACATACCAGTACTTACCTAACTACCTAATTTCATCGAATTTTTTTGCCCTAATTTATAAAAAGACAACAAGCTAGCCTATATATCTTATTAGAATTGCTACGTTTAGGCTAATCTACCCTTATGTGTAAAGAAAGAGCCGTTGTGGCGGGCCGGTCTCAGCTGACAAGCTGAGTCGGGAGGGATTCGCCCCCGATCCGGTAGAACCCCGGAACCGCCCAGCTTAAGAGGAGAACTCGAGACGCTCGCACCTAGTTTGGATTCTTCAAGAATCAGTCTTGCAATATACGCACCCATACACTGGCCTACTTCTAGCTACCCTTTGCACTACCTGACTATTATATTGTGAGACGTGTGGTATCCTCGTTATAGTATGGCCTCAATGTAGCTAGCTATCTCACTAGATTCATTAGTAATTAAGCCTTCTTTGTTCAAAATAAATTTTACAATTATGAGATTAATATACGTCGAACGTATCCGGGATGATATTGCCTAGGTTATCGAGTTACAGGGTAGTGACGAATACGCGGAACGTACTTGGCCGCTGAATCACACTAAGAAAGAGCCTATTTATACATCCAAACTTTCTTCAAGAACGCGGCTTGGGATAACATCAGTGGCTACCCAGTCAGCCAAGGGGCGGCGGCGGTGGCCGAAGTGGATGAATAGCTTCAGCTTAATTCATTAATTTCACTGCCACAATATATAGACAGCGATTCCGACTAATTCAGCCGGAAAAGAGTGCTTGGGAATAGCTTCTAAATCCAATGGATCCTAGCCTTCAGTGGTACGATGACCTTGCAAGCTGCAACTCGTTTTAGGTGTGGCTATTGCCAAGGGCCGAGCTTCCGACAACCCCTACATGACGCCAAGGCCTTGGTAGTTATTAACCTTTTGTCAGAGGTTCCGGACGCGCCAATATGAATTAGGTGAACATGGTAAAGTAATATTCAAGCTCTGGAGGACCAAATCCGGTCATCCGGGTGGGCCCGCCCTTGCCAAGAGACTGACTCTCTCATAGTACACGCGATGCTATTTTCAACCTGAGGCTGGGTTTTCAGCGACAATAATGCGCGGTTCGAGATTACTCATCTGTCAAGGATTATCATCATCCTTGCACGTATGCCTGGCGCTGGGTAACGAGGCGAAGAAGGAATGTACGAGTACTCTCAAGAGGCAGCATTTCTCATGGTGTTATGGATGATCAATGGTAACGAAATTATGAAAAGAGACAATTCAGACACTAGATTGTTATTGCATGACGATGTTCGCATGTATTCATTGTCTCCTGACGTGCAAGTCATTGATAGTTCCTAGGACGGGCTGCACACCTAAACGCCTTACGTATGGCATGGTTGCTACCACCTCCGATACATCTTGCCTATACTAAACGCACAAGCTCTGGCATATTCAAGACCCTGTATCTTGGTTCGAGTTGTATATTTCTTGTGCCGGTGAATCTCAGAGTATCGTTCGCGAACCGACCACTAGATGCAAACCAAATATTTTGTTGCCTCTCTAGGTTGAATGCAATCATTTGGTACGATTTTGGATCCCTTAACATCCACACTCATATTAACACGAGACCATCTACTTTCACCAATGACGTTACAGAAATATATGTTATGACTGCAAATTCCCAGCGGTTTTACTACTTTTCCTGAATATTCTATTATTGCACGATGGTAATTGATAGTTATCTGGCCGGTAAGCATCAGGGCAACATATATCAGGGTTTTTGCATCAAATTTGTGTTTGGCTCTTCAATTTATTACTGATACAACAGAAAACGCAGTTCCCATACTGACTTTCGTCATTCTGAAGTTGCTCGCGTACCTTACATACCTTACATCTACCGATATCTGCCCGGGCTTGACCGCTGATCTCGGCAATCTGCAGCAATCACACACGGCTTTGATAAGACCGGGATTCTCCACTCACTATCTCTCCGTCCCCATTATCCATCTGTACAGTAGAGTCTCCGCTCTCATGGTAACTGAGCCTCGCGTCCGGTGTTATTCAGTAACGTTGCACAAATTTCGTCATGTGGACTTAGTTGCATGTACATACGGCAGGTGCTGATCAGCCGTCATAGTTATAAGCTTACAATGGTGGACTCATCGGCACGGTAAAAAAACAACTCTGAGTCGAAATCTCACTACGCCAGTTGAAGTCAAGCACGACATCAGGATGCGCAGTGGACAGTATAGAGTGCCCATTGCACTCGCCCCTCTGTTTTTGCCTGCTATCGCGCAAGAGTTCAGCCAGTGGTGTGGGAAGTACTATCAAGTGGGATCGCCGCAGGACCAGAGTCGACCTGCAGGATCGTTGTTCCCAGATCCGGAGATTTCGCAGCAGCCTTTGCTCGACTTTCAATGCGTGACGGCCAGTTCGTTGTACATCGAGAACGATGTGGGGGATCCGCCCAAGATTCTGGTCGATACAAATATCACGCATGACATCGGACGACCGTGTGAGTATCAATGCTGTCCCTGTGCTCGATCTAAAATAGTTCGTGGACGATGACTGACGGCCCGTAGACTACGGCAACGGCAGCGGGACCCTTGAAGTCGAGGTTTACGTCGATGGCGAGTCTTTCCTGACGGGTGGCGTCGTCGAAGTTAACACGATGGGAACTCTCCTCCCATTCAGCACTGCCAACTTGACAGCCTCGAACATACCGTACAATCTCAGTTGCAAGGCGTCACTTAGCGGCCAAGTATTCTGGACCAACGGCAGCAAACTGGCATATCTCCCGCCAAATCCGTACGACGGCAATACAGTCAAGGTGGATCGCACAAGTGGCGCGCTCCTTGTGCAAAACGAGACAGGAAATGGGCAGTGGGAGAAGATCATCCCCTTTGGATGGTACGATGTGAGTAAAACGTATCTTGAATGAATAGCGGCAATATAATACAGTGAACTGAACTAACTTCGTTTGTGCTTACAGAGCTACAACAGCTCATCGACGACGGCCTACGGCTCGCAGTCCAGCAATGATGTAAGTGCAACTGTCCCAGTTCCCTCTTGATCTAACTTGAATTGCCAGCGTCGTAACGACACCCTTACGCGACTGCACATGGCGAAAGACCGTGGCTTCAACTTTGTCCATATTGTGCCGCCTGGTGGATTTGATCCCTATACCTTCTCAGACGAGGCCACAGTGCAGTTCGAAGAGTACCTCGCCACGGCCGAGAGCCTCGGCTTGTACATTATGTACGACATGCGTAATAGTAAGTATTCTCAGACTAACAACCGACGCTTGCTCAAATTTACACAAACAAGGCTAACAGGAAGGCAAGGCTTCTTAAACTTGTCCTCAGTCGAGTACCAAATCAATTACCTTAAATCCCACCCCAACATCCTCCTCTGGTACACAGCCGATGAGCCCGACGGCCAACAAAACCCCCTCAACGCCACCCAGCAAGCCTATACCTTGATCAACACCCTCGACGGCTACCACCCCGTCTCTCTCGTTCTCAACTGCGAAAACTATTACTACGCCGAGTACGGCCTCGACGGCGCCGATATCATCCTAGTCGATCCGTACCCCATCGCCCTTAACGGTGGCTGGTCGAAACGGTACAACACACACGTTGACGAGGACTACGGCTGTTCCGGGTGCGACAATTGCCGAGGTACATTCTACGATCAAATTGAACGGATGGACTCCAGTCGGAACCGAGCTAGGCTGGCGGGGCATTACAGGACGAAACCTACTTGGATAGTACCGCAGGCGTTTGACGATGGGCAGCAGGAGTTTTGGTATCGGGTGCCGACGGGAGATGAGGAGGCGGTGCAGACGGTGTTGGCTTGGAACCATGGAGCGGCTGGGCATTGTGCGTGGAATAGCCAGTATGCTACGCTGGATTTGCTGAACGTGAGTATCTGCTTCATCCTCTGCCCACTGCTCATCGTAATCCAATACCCCTTTCTTTCTTCCTTTCCACCTGGCCACCCTTTTCGTCAATGAAGTATTTCGTTCGCTAATACTCCACCAACCCCAGAATGCATCCTTCATCGCTAATCACCTCTACGCCCAATCGCGCTTCCTGATCGACGCCGCCGACTCCCGCCAGCAGATCTTCTCCAACCTGTCGTACGGCCTCATTAATGGGTATGACCTTGCCTCATGGACCATCCCCGATTCGGACGGCGGGGTGTCTACCGAGACTCTCATCTTTGCTGTCAACTTCAACTACCAGGCCACGGGAGTCTACGGCACCTTCATCTTGCCTAATGTCACGGGCACCGTCAGCGAAGTGCTGTTTGGTAATGTGACGGTGCTCGATGATGGGACACCGCTGTTTTCTATGCCAAGGACCAGTGTGGCTGGTGTTATACTCAAGAGTTAAGGAGTGCAGAGCACACTAGTTTATTGGAGGAAAGGGTGTGCTTTTTTACGTTTATGTCATGCTCTAATTCCAGATTAAGGACCCCGAGGTCCTGAAAAGCCTTTACTACGGGGGATTAATAATATTTACGCAGGATCACACATCTCCAAGCAACACTGACCTTGTACCTATAAGAAGTTAATTCGAAGTCGACTTGGACAAATAAACTCTACAGATTAATAACTCTATCCTTTAGCATATGGTAGTACTTGCGCCACTTATGTGGAAAAAACGGGGATAGTGTATCGTATTAACAGTCAAGAAGCCGGGAGGTGTATAGTTGGCTGGTAGTGCTGTCTCTGTCATCGGCTCCGCCTAGTACTGCGAAAACTACGGCAGTAAGACAAGGATACGATTTCGTGTAAAACAGCTTACGGCAAGGGACCTTAGTTATCGTAGCTCGTTTATACCATTGTCTTAGCTGGTGATATTAGGATCGCACCATAAAAGTGGGAGAGAGTACGGCAAGGCGAGTCGAAATTAGCGAAAGGCAACTCCAAAATACTACCATCAGGCGGCCCCTGTCATTTTAGTGTAAAATATGGAGCCTTTGAGGTACACAAGTGAAATGATCTGCCAGATGTGCTGGGTCAGCTTAACTAAGACGATATCGTAAGCAGGTTTTCTTGCAATATGCTGCCTTAAATAGGACGTAGATCTTCAGAAAATGGTGCTCTCTTTTCTATCAGCGCATAAAACCTTCCTAATGCCTGCCTGCTGCCTGCCAAGGCGAGTCGTAGCACCCTTCAAAGCGATCTTTCCTAGAGACAGATAGTTTAGAAACAATAGAGCAAGAAGTTACATAGTGACGTCTCATGTCTACCAATATACTACCCGCGAGTTCCTCGTCCCAAGCAGATGACGTTATTGTATCCGTTGTAATTAGGAGAAAACTCGTTAAAATCCAGTACTATAGCTAAGTTTTACAAATCTTAGGTTCTGACTAACCCGACAGGCCTGATAGCAGGCTAAACAGCTCCTTAGGAAGATATAGAACTAGGAATTCAGAACGGAAGAACATGTATAAGGATACAACCATATGTTTGTAATTAAATCTTTAGGATAATTCTACGATCTTGACGATCTAGTAGACTAGTAAAGAAACACATATATAGAATAGAGATTCCGAGGCTTTTATAGTAGGTAGTCCTCACCTTAGTAATTAGTCTAAGTGTCTATCTAACCTGCAGATAACGCCTGTTAAGCTTTAACGAGTTTGAGATAGTAGGATTTACGTAGTCCAATGGGTAGGTCAGGCATAGCGGTCCTTATGACATCCGTCCAACTCATCAACAGAGGACCGACTCCCTCAGTACTGAGTTATCATGAAATAGTCCAGGTAGATTAAAACATTCGAGATGCCATGAAGTTGGGGTTCAAACAAATCAATTGCCACAGGCACGAGCTCGGTATCAAGTACATCGATATGGAATCATAATCTATACAAGTGCTGTGCCCCAGGTTGCCAGTAGTGTGATTTGTAAACATTCACGCTCAATGTCTTGGTTACGTAGTGGCACAGTCGGTGTGATATTATGTGCGTTGCGATCAACGAGCTGATCAGAGACCACATATTATGAGGCTTCAATGTTTTATTTTGATCTTCTGAATAGGCCGCAGCTGACGTGAATCTTGTACGCGCAGAAAGAACAAACGCAAACATGTCTCGGAAGATACAGAGATATATGCAGCAGATATTTCCTTGATTTCGATGTCTTAGAGCTATGTGCACATATCACAATCATTATTACAACATGATATACTCCCAAAACGGGACTACTATGAGTCTCGGTACTTTGTCACAAATATCACAAATATCACCTTCGTCAAGTCGCATTCGCTTGAAGAATCCGAACCACAGGGGGTTAAGCGAGGCAGGAACCAATCAATTGCTAGTAGTTGTGGTGGTGTCCAGCTTTAGAACGCCGAACTGTCGGGATCAAGAACGTCTTCGCAGAGAGGCGGTAACCTTAACGGGTTCGAGCTAATGTTACGATGATTCATGATCTGCACCACACAACTTCGCACCTCCGTTTCCAGTTTCGAGATGACTTGCTGATGTGACTTGGATCTTGACATGCAGTCGCTTTTGGCCATTACCCGTCCATGGTACCACATCTCGGGCTCGCCTCTCCATGATAAACAAGTGTGCCTCCTCCAAATAGTCTTGCCACAAATACAACTAGCCAACGGCTGCTTGCACAGCCCAACGGCAGGAATGCTCGGATACAATTTCTCAATCTGGGTTAATTGTATACCTAGTTGCAAATCGTTCTACCGAAACAGATAGCAGTTTGGTAAATCCGAGTCCGCCCCTGCCGTTCCTTTAACCTCCACAGCTCAAGCGCCACTATCTTTCATCGATCGCTATTCTGTTTCAGACGTCGCGGAAGACGGGCGACACATCTGCTATTTTCGCTTATGGCCTGGCCTGTGCAACTACAACGCCAACTATTGCAACAATCATATCTTTAATTTCACCACCATTCGCGTGGGCAATTTCAGCTCGCCGCCGCTTGCGATAAATCTGATCCTCCGCCTGAGAGCGGTCCGTAACCGAGAGCGCATGTCAAATGTTGCAAATTGGCTGCGCTAGAGCAAGCCACTCATGTCCATCATTGGCAGTGCCGACCCGGCCAGTCGGTATTTTCAACGAGAGAGCACACTTCTACACTTTAGAATACGATTATGGGACATTAAGTACTAACGGTCTGACTAATCTGACCAGGAAGACGCCTACACCAGCCCAGCGCCTCCGCATATTGTCCGAGAATTGAATACCGTTATCCATCTTGGCCCACCCAGCTTCAGCACACCAAATCAAACCCGAGGCATTGTTGCACCAAAACCATAAAGTCCTCTATACTTGCGCGGCATCCGGAGCTTGTGTAGTTCGAATCAGAGACTTGCCATTCGCTGCCCGTGTGCATCACACCCCTGCAGCTGGTTCAACAAATTGATTAACCCGTCCCTTTCGGATTACAATACAAGCCAACTTTATAGCTATCAAGGGCCGCACTTCTCTGTCCCTGTGGCCTTTGATGTAACCAACAGCAGCATATAACTAGCAAGGCAGTGTGCCCCATGCCAGAAGCCCTCTGGTGGCAAGTTTCAACATTGCCTTCTCAGCATCTCGGCACGCACGCATCACACACTTGACCTCGAATCATCACGGTAAATCAAACATCACCAAAAGCAATCTTCCGTCAAAACAGACACCATGACGGAAGCTATGAAGCATGTACACCCGCCACCCAATCGACCTTTTCGTCGAGGTCGGGAAACTGAAGACGGAGACTATGAGCATACCGTTCAGAAGATGCTTGATCAAGACTTTGACGACTGGCCCAACGAGGCAGGATTCGAGGGTCTGACTGAGGTCAGGGGGCCAGTCGGGCTGCCGGTGAAAGGGAAGATCCCATCTTGGGCGGCTGGAACTCTGTATCGAACAGGCCCTGGTGACTTTCAAGTTAATGACACCCCAAAGGGCACCTACCGCACCACCCACTGGTTTGACGGATTCGGCCAATCCCACAAATTCGACATCATCCCTGAAGATACCAACCCGGACACTCCCGTCAAGGTAGAGTACTCGTCGCGGAGACAAACGCAAGACCTGATCGACCAGATTCGGCAGGAAGGTGGGCGTTCGGGGTTCAGTTTTGGCCAACGCAGCGACCCTTGCATTGGATTGTTCGGCAAGACCATGAGCGTCTGGCGCATGTTAGCTTCAAAGCGCAGTCCGAACACAGATAATGTCTCTGTTACGGTGCAAGCGAACATGCCCGGCTTCCGGTCTCAAGCCACGCAGGCATCCCAATCAGGCCATCGCGCAGGCGTCAAGAGTATGTGGTTGACGACGGATACCAACACCGTCAAAGAAATGGATCAGAACACCCTAGAGCCCATAGGTCTTGCGACACAGGATAGACTACATCCACTGCTGAGAGGACCTCTGAGCTGTGCTCATGCTCAACGAGATCCTGAAACCGGCGATATGTTTAATTACAATCTAGAGATGGGCGCCTCCTGTGTCTATCGAATCTTCCGCGCCAACGCAGCCACTGGAACCACGGATATTCTAGCCACTGTTAGCGAAGCCGGGGTGAAACCCGCCTACATCCACTCTTTTTTCCTCTCGCCGTCCTTTGTCATCCTGTGCGTGCCCTCCACGCACCTCAGGGGGAATGGTCTGCAAGTCATCTGGCATCGCAACATCATCGACGCCATCGAGCCGTTTGACGAGAATCGAGTCTGCAAGTGGCTCGTCATTGATCGAAAGGGAGACCTGGGGGTAGTCGCCACGTTCGAAAGTCCAGCAGGCTTCTTCTTCCACAGCATCAACTCATTTGAGGAGAGAGATACCGTCACGGGGGACACCGTCGTCTACTGCGACGCCATCGAATACCCCACCACAGACGTCATCCGAGCCTTCGAGATGGATGTCTTACTCCGGAACGAGGGCATGACGCAGAATTTCTGGGGCGACGAGACCCGGAATCGGAATTCGCTCGCCAGACTTGTGAGACACAAACTGGTCGTGCCCAACTCATCGGTTTCTGGAACAAGCGCTGCTTCTGTATCCCGCCGTTCGACAATCCCGATGACGCTAGACAAAACCCTCGAGATCAAAGCCCCCCACGCAGGCGAATTGCCCACTATCAACCCGGAATACGCCACCAAGAAGTACCGGTACGTCTACAGCCTGCCGAACCGCGGCTTCAGCACCCTGCTCGACAGCATTGCGAAAACGGACCTTGAGACGTGCGAGACGGTGTTCTGGGACAACCCCAAAGGCCACACGCCTGGTGAAGCTATTTTTGTTCCCCGGCCGAGATCCAAGGATGATGGAGAAGAAGGGGAGTTGGCAGAGGATGACGGGGTGCTACTAAGCGTTATTCTGGACGGGTTTGGCAAAACGAGTTATCTGCTTTGCTTGGATGCTAAGACGATGAAGGAGTTGGGGCGCGCCGAGTGCGGGTGGGCTGTTGCTCATGGGTTTCATGGGTTGCATACTCCGGCGGCGTAGCGGAGGCATGTGAGGGAAAGGATGAAGGGGCGTGAGATGTGGGCTTAGTCATCATACGAGTCCACATCCCGAAGAATGGGAGTAGCCGGCTTGCACACTGTCTAAACAGGCGGATACCTTCTGAACCAGCTGCGTGGTCCATGCGGGCAGATAAATCTTGAGTAATTTGGTGGCTTATAATATTTCCTCGGTGATCATCTCCATAAAGTATTGAACCATTTCCCTGCTCTGAGCAAGTTGTACGAGTTCCAAGTCGTGTTCGTGCCACACAAAAACACAGGGGTGCCCCTTGTGCAAGTAACTTACCCCGGACATTCTCTATCATCAAGCCTACAAGGCTTGTGACGACCTGGTCCCGGCTGAACAGGGGAGTCTAGGTCGACTATCCCTGGCTCCGGATAAACTAGCCGAGAAAATGTTATCACAGCGGGCTGTCTGGCCAGAAGACAGCCTGGAGAGAAAAGCAAAACGTTCGCTTCAAGAATGGGGATTCTCATTGCTCCAGATTCCGTAAAATAACCCCGACAAGTAGACCCAGTTGTGGTCTGCGCGACCATCTTGCATCATGTATCTAATTAACGATCTGACGGTGTGGTTCGCCTACCACACGGGCGAACGAGACCCTTGAGAAGCCGACAGACGGTTGAGACTTCTATACAAGACAGCAGAAATTACCATCTAGCCCCAAGTAAACTGGATACACCTTCAAGTCGATCATCCGAGTTCTATCTGCCAGTCACCCAGACAGCCCACAAACCACGATTCTCCAGAATCTATACATCTCGAGCACTTCAAAAACTGTCATGTTATTGCCAACCAGACCAGAGTTTGACCTCTCCAACCCAACCCATGTAGAACTTCCCCGACATAGCCTCCAGCTACCCGATGCCCAACCTCTACGTCAATAAGGACGATGCAAAATCTTCCAAGCCATCGATATTTCCCTCGATCAGATGAGCAGTGGGGAAACTGGGGATAGGGGGTAGGAGTTCGAAAGTGATGGTATTTATATCCTGGCGAGAGAGAGGATGAATTGGGGAGGAAGCATTACTGAAGGCAAATAGAGGCGTTTAGTGATGGGAAACATATGTTTTTGTCATAATTAGATTGATAGAATAGAAGCAGAAGTGGAAGAAATCTCGAGTAATGGGGTGGTATACCATCATGTCACTCCATCATGGATCTTTAGTTGCTTTAGTTCTCTTAACGATTGTGTGTTTACCCGTGTATTTCGGAAAAAAGCATAATTGGTATCATCATTCATCCCCACACAGGCCCATCCCATCACCCCTTGCCAAAAACCCCCAACAAGTCGAGAACTACACCTCCTTATGCTCAACCAGATCACTCTCCGCCATATTCTTCTCCCCCTCGCCCAGCACACCCCCACCACCCTCGTTCTGCCTCTGCGCAAACGTAGTGCTAGGAACCCATCCCGTACTCTTCCTCGCACTCTTGACCTCAGAGTACATTTCGTCGACCTCCTCAAGCGACAGCCCCTTCGTCTCGTAAATGTAGAAATACACAAACGCGATGCAGCCGAAACAGCACGCGAACCAAATAAAGAAGATCTTGGACTGTAGATTTGCGTAGCCGGGACCCCAGTTAACCAGGTAGGGCGTCGCGTAGGCGATGGCCCAGTTGAGGAGCCACTATTTTCAAGTCTCAAAATTAGCTTGTGCTTCCCGCGCTGGGTATGGTGATGGTGGAATGGAGGGAAACTTACGTTGGTGGCGGTCGTCATACTGAGCGACTTGGCCCTCGTCTTCAGCGGGAAGATTTCTCCTGTAACGACCCATGCGAGCGGGCCCCAGGTAGATGCGAAAAAGAATATGTAGAGACATACGAAAGCAATGCCGGCTTTCTGGGCCGATACGTTGTAGACGATGATGTGGCCCAGGTCGTCTTGGCCAGTCGTCAACGTACCCAGCATGGCGACGAGGAATTGGGATACAGCCATGCCGATGGCTCCCCAGAACAACAGGGGTCGTCGACCAAACTTATCGACGGCATAGAGACCGGGCAGAGTGGATACGACGTTGATGCAGGAGGTGATCATTTGAATCGTGAACGCGTTTTGAATACCCGAGTTTTTGAAATACTGAGTGCCGTAGTAGAAGATGAAGTTGATGCCGGTCAACTGCTGCAGACCTTGCAGTCCCATACCGGTGAGTTGTCGCTTAAGCATGGGGCCCCGGAAGCAGTCGAGATAGCTCGCCTGACCCAGTGTCATTTCGAAATCGTGGTTGGCCTTGATTTCGCTCAACTCGGCTTGGATTGCTGGATGGTCTGGTGACAGTCGACGAAGCTGGGACAGCGCCTCCGCAGCCTTCACTCGGTCTCCCTTCTTGATTAGGAAACGCGGCGTCTCCGGGAGCACTAGCATACCGCCAACAAGGATAATGGCCCATGCGAACTGCACGGCAACGGGAATTCGATAGGAACCCGTGTCTTGGCGGTTTTGCGTCGAATAGTTGACAATGGCGGCAAGGAGAAGCCCGATGGTGATGGCAAGCTGGTACGCGCCGACGATGGCACCACGAATCCACTTCGGGGCCGTCTCGGACTGGTACAGAGGGATCAAGGCGGAGATCAGACCGACACCGAAGCCGGCAAAAAAGCGGCCTGCCAGGAAGAGGGGCAATGCGACAGCCGCGGTCTGAAATATGACCCCCATGGTAAACACGGCGCTGGAAATGATGAGGGCAAGCCGACGACCGATGGTGTCAGCCATGAATGGAGAGCCGAGGGCGCCGAAAAAGGTACCCGCCGAGAGGATGGAGACAATGGCGGACTCCTGCGACGGCGAGACGGTGGGATGGCCATCAGCGGTAGTGTAGCCAGTCGAGAACAATTTCTGCCAGTATTCCATGGCGAGGATACCGCTGATAGTTCCCGTGTCATAGCTGGAGATTTGATCAGTCACTAGTACCCGGAGCCGAGGGATTGATCGCAACATACCCGAAGAGCACACCTCCAAAGGCGACAAACAGACCAATCACAATAGCCGGCCATGCCTTGCCTGCTTCAGACTCGGGCTTAACCAGGGACAGTTTGCGCAGTGGCAACGCCATGATGAGACTCGGTGCGTGTCGAGGCGTGGGAAGAACGAAGACGGCGTGGAAGACCTTGGTCAGAAGGGATCATTATGAGTCGAAAAATATTGCCAGGGCTGAACGTGGAGGGGCAGTTGAAAGTTTATATGTCTATGAGCCTCTTGTTCCTAGCTTCGAACAAGGGAGCCAGGATGCTTCATGCTGGGTAACCAAGATGAAGCAGGGGTATCGCATCGCGCGAGTAACATGAGGGACGGCTTAGCCGACGTGTTGGAAACAGTCAAATCCAAGATGATCATGGACACATTTAGAGTCCGGAAACTTGGCGAGCTGCCACGGCCCCCGTCTGAGGTATACTTGACCGGGTTCTTGACAGCAATAAAAGGATCGTCGCCGTTGATTAGCATACAACTGCAGACGGGGACCACGAGGGTAAAGCATCCGCGGCCGGGCCGATTGCAGTGCAGAAGACTAATGCAACCTTGCTTGCCTAGGCGACCAGGCTTGCACTCCTGTTGGAGTATGACAGGGGATCAATCCGGCGGGACCAATAGCGAGCCGTTGGGAATGACCACAATACCCAGTAAGACCCGAGAAATACTCGGTCAATCTGGGGTAGTGCCGGCCCCTACAGTTCTAGTGCGTTATCCGTTTGGGCGCGAGAACAATTACCGCTGCCCAAGGCCATGTGGTACGAAGCATGGCAAGAATTAGTTGAAGTTGGGCAAGTGGCGAGCGCTGGGGAACAGAAAGAGATGACACTTGTATGAGCATGCTCTCCCCATGGGACAAAACGGATGCCCGCATAATTACCTTTTCGAATCCCCGCGTTTCAGGTCCACAATGCCTCGACTGGCTCATCTCGCTATTGAAGTTGTTTCATTTCGATATCCAAGCCGACTGAGTAGCTGGACCTTCATCAAATCACCAAAGGGCTGTGTGGCCAGCGTTGAGAAGGCATGATCGCGTGCAAAAATTTGCAGCGCTGGCTTGTCATGAGGCCAAGAGTGGTACCGTAGATGATACTTAGTGCACTTCATAGGTAGAATTTTGTTCCCCGCAGTTGGTGTATGAGTGGTATTAATGACTGACGTTGACTTGCAGGGATCGTTGTAAGTGCCGCCGTTGATGTAGCCAGTCCAGCACTTCCCAAGATACTTGGCGCAAGCTTTCTCGGTGAAATCCATCTCAGGATGCGGTTCGTGATCCGCAGTGTGAGTCCCAGATGCTAGGTGCTGGGATGGCACCGGAAGCGCCGTCTGTCTTCTGTAAATACCCAAGTGCGAAATATGTGGCGGTGACACCATCTGGCGAGGGCGCCAAGGTCCAACGAGGTTGGTTTCAAGGAATCTGGAAAGCCCAGGCTTGCCGCTTCTTGTATTCACCGGCATCTTCCTTGGTCTAAATGTCGATATGATTGTGGCTGGGGGGAGGGAAGCGGGACGGGTAAGTGGCTGCGAATAGCCCGAGACTGCACAGGCCCGGCATGAAATCGCATGACTCGGAACTCGAATGACAGAGAAGAAATTCGGTATCCATTTTCCGAACCCTGACTCACATTGAATCGACGCTCAACCAACGCATCGGATTCAGTTCTCCGTTGCCATCGATCGATCATTTACCAGACCTTCCCCCAGCGCCCATGAAACTGCAGGGATTTTGCTGTTCAAGTTTTTCCCCGCTAACCCCAAGGTATACCCCTCAAAATGATGGGGAAGCTGTTGGGGAAGCTCCAAGTAAAACGAGATCCCCACACTGTCACCCCGTGTCAACTAATCACCATTGGGGTACAAACGTGGATTAAAGTTTACAGTTGGAACTGCTTGTCAATTATAGTGCTCAAATGAACACAAGGGCCGAATAGCTCTGGAGAACTGGGTCTGGCTTCCATGCAACGGCCGTTCGATAAAACTCAATGTTGGAATCAAATTGGGGCGGCCTGAAGTGGCGACGTGAGAGCAACGGTGCCCACGGCAGGTAGCAAGGACCACGGCAGGTCCTTGCTACCTGCCGCCCACGTCCCGAACGCCGTTCGCTGAGGTGTTTTCGACATACAACCTGATCCAAGCCCGGATCGGAGAGGCCGTCACGAGTCGCATTCTGCTGCAGACCACCAGGCGTGACCTCGGTGGGATTGATGCAACGCTGCGCGCCGGCATTCTCCGCTTCGACTTCCCCCGTTGCGACAGGACAACTATTCCTGTGAACTTGGATGGATTCATGTGTGTCGTGACTCGCGCATTTCCGTTCGGAGTTCCCTCGGCGCGCCAAGCGATGGATGGGTAGGCGATATCTTGACTGTTCAGAATTGGTCATGAGGCTCATCACAGAATCGTAATACAGCTGCCAGCTTGTTGTAGAAATCTGCGGTACGAGAAGCGGACGTCCTTACGTTGACTCCCCCCACCGCAAATTGGAGTCGAGAAGCCAGCCGTTGCGTGTACTGCATGGTCGGACTCATATTGGCTAGCTGCCATCGGGTCCGACTTGATAAGACTCAAGTCGGAGTTTTTCAAGCTTCGGATACTGACCGACAAGTAGTGGCTCAAGGGTGGCATGAGCCAAGCTTCAACCAGGACCAATTCCAAATCGACGTCAGCTGAGGAACCTTGAGGCGAAAACACAGCTCCAGATTCAGCTGGTGCACTGGCCATTCTAGCCACAAGCCTTGTCGTCGGGTATCGTGGGGTAAACCTTCCGAGCGCCGATGTCCGCCCCACCTTGCTAACGACACGTTAACATCGAATTTGATGCTAGACGTAGACGCATCTAGATCATCAGCCAACCCACCACTAGATTCGATCCTTCTTCAGAGTCTGTAACCCTCAGGTGACGCTATCCCGGGTCGGCCTCCACGTTAAACCGACAAAATGGGCGAGCCGTCAAGCCCGCCCAAGTTGCCGAACGGTGCGGTATCTTCCCAGCCGTCGGCAGCAGCTCAGGGCTCGGCAGTGCGTGGCGCCTCGCTCCTCATCGTCCTCCAGATCCTCTCGCGCGCCGTGACTTTTATCGCCAACCAACTGCTACTGCGCTTCTTGACGGCACAGCTTCTTGGCGTTACGACACAACTCGAGGTGTACTACCTGTCCGTTCTGTTCTTCGCACGTGAGAGTTTACGTGTTGCGATTCAGCGACAGGGGTCCGCTCCTGCTGCGACCAAAAAGTCCGACGATGGCAAGGATGGCGCTGGTAGTGAAAATGCGCAGGATAGCCAAGCGGTGGTCAATGTTGGCCATCTAGCGGTGGTGCTGGGCCTGGGAGCTGCGATTGGACTCGGAGGTGCATATCTGCACTATGTTGACGCTGCGACGGCTTCGACCCCCTATTTGGATTCCGCGCTGTATATCTACGGTGTTGCATCCATCGTCGAGCTTCTGTCAGAGCCTGCATTTGTGGTGCTTCAGCATAGGCTGCGCTTCGGGCCGCGGGCAGCAGCAGAGAGCATCGGCACGTTCCTGCGCTGCTTCGTGACTTTTGGATCGGTAGCTTTTGCGTGGAAAATGCGCTTAGAGCTCGGCGTGTTGCCATTCGCGCTGGGACAACTGGGTTATGGCTTCGGGTTACTGGGCGTGTATCTGTGGTATGGAAGCAGTCTCGCATCCAGTGAGGGCTTCTCGTTGCTCCCCAGAGGCGTGACATCAGCAACGAACAATGAAAAGAGGATTACCTCCAAAAAAGGGTATACGCTCGGGCTCTTCTACAAACCAACCCTCCACCTCGCCTCGAGCATGAGCGCCCAATCGCTCGTGAAGCACGTACTAACTCAAGGAGACACATTCCTGGTATCTATCCTCTCCAGTCCACAGTCCCAGGGCGTGTACGCACTCGCCAACAACTACGGCAGTCTCCTAGCGCGCTTGGTCTTCCAGCCCATCGAGGAGAGCAGCCGAAACTACTTCAGCAAGCTTCTTTCTACATCAAACTCAACCCCAGCCTCCTTTACCGACAACAAGAACCCCGCGCTCCAACCCGAGAAACAGGCCATCACCAGAGCGAAAAACGACCTTCAATCCCTGCTAAAATTCTACACCCTCCTCTCCACCCTAATCATAACCATCGGTCCCTTCGCCCTCCCACTTCTCGTGCAACTCATCGCCGGCTCCCGCTGGGCCTCGAGCGGAGCCGGCGTCGTTCTATCGCAGTACTGTCTCTACATCCCTTTACTAGCCATCAACGGCGTCACCGAAGCCTTTGTCTCCTCCGTAGCGTCCGAGTCGCAAGTCAATCGGCAATCGTTGTGGATGGGTGCGTTTAGCTTCGCGTTTGGCATTGCGGGATATATCTGTCTCCGCGTGCTTGATATGGGAGCTGTGGGACTGGTATATGCGAATGCGATTAACATGCTCAGCCGGATCGTATGGAGTGGGACGTTTATATCTGGGTGGTTCGATGCCAAGGGGGTTGGATTCACGTGGGGTGATGTAGTGCCTAAGGGGCTGGCTATTTACGTCGTGGGTACGGCAGCGCTGTGGCAGGGGCTCATCATGGCTGGAGTCGGTGTGGGCAGTGTGTCGAGCCATGTCTTCCGGGACTTGGTTACGGTAGGGGTGCTTGCGTTGCCATATGTGGGCTTAGTGTAAGTGGAATTTCCCGTCCTTCTGTTTGCATTGCACTATTCTCTATTCCTGCCTAAGACTCCAGAACACAACTGCATAACTTGCATAACTGATACTTCCACAGCGCGTACGTGGAGCGCAATTACCTCCTCGAGTGCTACCGATCTATCCGCGGCGGCCGGGCGTCATCTCCTTAAAATAACCAGAACCGAAACGTGTACAGAGGGTATCTACGTCATCCACCCCTTTCTAGGTCCACTCTAGATGCAACGAAGGTTTGCTCAGATAGTCTAATCATCAAACGTGATCTTGGTGCCCTTCTTCGTCATGTCAACGTCCTTGAAAAATGCGCCGTATGTGCCGTGCTGCTTCTTTTTGACCGTCGTGCCGAACTTCATCAACTCGTCTGGAATGGGCTGGCCGGCGGCCTTGAGGATGTTGATTAATCTGTGTCGAACAGGTTAGTCATTGCCCTCGCATTTGGAGGTATGATAGAGGGCTGGACCTACTCTCCAGAATGTGCCTTGTCGTGCTCAGTGAAGAGCGTGATGGCTACGCCAGTCTTGCCTGCACGGCCGGTTCGGCCAATGCGGTGGACGTAGTCTTCGATTGTCAGGGGGAACTGCATTATGTCAGTCAGCGCTCCATATTTGGAAAGGCTGGGACAGCATCATGTGTGTTATAATGCCTCAAATAGAAAACCAAAGCAAGCAGATGTGACAACTTACCGTAACGTTGATCACTAGTTTGACCTCAGGGATATCCAATCCACGTGCCGCGACGTCAGTGGCGACCAAAACGGGCGTGCTACCGTCCTTGAACGCTTCCAGACTCCTTGTCCGCTGCTCCTGTCGCAGATCACCATGAATGGCCACGACCTTGATGCCTCGCTGGCCCAAGAAGGTCTCGACGCGCGTGGCCTCCTTCTTGTATAGACAGAACACGAGCACCCTCTCGTTCTTCGGCTGCGCCTTGAGCAACTGCAGTACTCTCTGCTCCTTTCCCCTCGGATCCACGACCTCAACCGTCTGCGAAATCCGAAGATTGGCTTGCAGATCACCAGACTCATTGCCACCGATCTGGATTCGGACTGGGTCATTCATGAAAGTCAGGGCTAAGGCCTGCACGCTCTGTGGCCAGGTGGCCGTGAACATGAGCGTTTGCCTCGCGTCCTTGGGCTTGCAGCACCCGATGATGCGCTTGATGTCCTCCTCGAAACCAGTATCCAACATGCGGTCGGCTTCGTCTAGCACCACAAAGCCCGCGTTGTCCAGCTTGACCTCGCCCTCCTCGAGGAAGTCCTTTAACCTACCAGGAGTAGCCACAATGATGTCGGCTTTCCTGAGCAGAGTCCGTTGTGCATCCTTTGAGGCGCCACCATAAACGCACACAACCTTGAGTCCGACTACATTGGCAAGCTTGGTGAACTGCTCGTTGGTCTGCATGGCCAGCTCGCGCGTGGGAGATACCACCACGGCACGAATGCGACCAGGTCCCTTGGCCTTGGGCATCTTGATGACTGCCTCGACGAGCGGGAGACCGAAGGCAATCGTCTTTCCGGACCCAGTCTCTGCTACACCGACGATGTCGCGGCTGGAAAGACCGAAGGGCCATGAGGCGGCTTGAATGGGGGTCGGCTCCTTGAAGCCCTTGAATGGGGACTTGGAGGTCAGGGTTGTCGTGGGGAGGTAGGCGAACTGGGTTATTGGGCGGACGTTCGTTGAGGAGAGAGGGTCGGAGATGACGATCAAGTTTTTAGAGAGGAAGGACTTGATTTCGGATTTAGGGACAGCGGCGAGAGCAGCGGTTTGCTCGTATTGTAGAAGCTTGCCCATTGTCGTCGCAGGTGTTGACGTAGATGCAGCGGCATCTCCACTCGTCTCGAGTTTCGCATGGCCGTTAGTTGTGCCATTGGCTTCAGCGCTTGCTTCCGCATCTTCCGTCTTGGGCTTCTTGTCCTTCTTTTGCTTCTTTTCTTTCTTGTCCTTCTTGTCCTTCTTCACTTCTGCTTCTTCCTCAACGCCATTGACATCCTCGTCCTCGATCGGCCGCTTCGATCCCTTCTTCTTCTCCTGCTTCTCCTTTTTCTCCTTCTTTTCCTTCTTGTCTCTTTTTTTTTTCTCCTTCTTTACCTCGGACTCGATATCCATCGCATCTTCAGCAGGTGCTTCAACTCCGGACTCGACCTCAGGAACCTTCTCCTTTTTGGATTTCTTATCCTTCTTGGACTTCTTACGAGGCACATCTGCCTCAATCTCGGCCTCTTCGAGTGTGTGCTTCGACATGGTCGCTGGCGATATCTCGAACAAAACAGACAAGTCTATGGGGAAAATGCAAGTCTATTGCTGCAGTCGCAATCGATTTGCTCCAAAATTCTGGCTGGGCATTGGAAATTTTCGAGAAAGTTGCGATAAGATAAGCGCCCCGCAGCGGGAACCGATATGTGCATATTCCCCTTCGGATACATGCCAAGACGGCGCTTCCTCTTCAATCACCCCGCCATCGTCCCTGCTCTGGAAGTAAACAAATTCATTTGCCAACCGGGGAAACTTGAACGTCAACTGCCAGCAACAATCACACTCACCATGGCAGACAAATCAGCGGATAAGGACAAGTCTAAGGTCCACAAGCTTTCGTTGAAGGGCAGCGCGAAATTGGTCACAGAATTCGTAAGTCCCCACTTCACGCCAACATCCAGTGAGGCCACGAGATTCGTGCTAACAATGCATCCATCTGCAGTTCCAATACTCAATCCACACAATTCTGTAAGCTACTCGAAAGCCGTCGCCTTCCCCACCCAAGAGCGAGTCCTGACGTGTATATGCAGCTTTCAACGAGGAGTATACCCGGCCGAAGACTTCACCACCGTCAAAAAATATGGTCTCAACATGCTGGTCTCGTCCGACGATCAGGTCAAAGCCTACATCAAGAAGATCATGAGCCAGCTGGACAAGTGGATGCAGCACAGCAAGATCAGCAAGCTGGTCATAGTGATCACAGACAAGGACACGGGTGAACATATCGAGAGGTGGCAGTTCGATGTATGGCTCTATCCCATGTTATCCTTTCTCTGTCCCTCGTCGAGAACTTAAACTGACGCAGGCCTCGGCCGCTACAGGTGCAAATCTTCAATACAAAGAAGTCCAAGTCCAAGTCCAACCCCGCTGACGAGAACGCCATATCAACGTCCGCATCGAAAGCAGCGACGACTGAGACACCCAAAACCGAAGCAGAGATCCAAGCCGAGATTGCTGCACTTTTCCGCCAAATCACAGCCTCGGTGACGTTCCTACCCCAATTACAAGGAGACTGCACGTTTAATGTCCTGGTGTACGCGGATGCAGACAGCGATGTACCGGTCGAATGGGGCGACTCCGATGCCAAGGAGATCGTCAATGGCGAGCGGGTGCAGCTGCGTGGCTTCAGCACCAGCAGTCATCGTGTGGAGACGCTAGTTAGCTATCGGTTGGGGGAATGAACTCGGCTGTAAAAGCAAGGGGGCAGCCTCGAGAAGGAGGCTACGAGTCTACTGGCGACGCAGACGCCGTGTTGGAAACAACCCCTGAAGTATGGCGGTTGAAAAGTGTATTATTGATGACAGAGCTTGGGATGGCGTTTCGTTTTGAGGGATACCTTGTTGGGGTTGGTATTTTTCTCTCTGTACACTGTGTTCACTTGTATAATATCTTCTGATCTTTCGATGTGGTTTCCTTATGGATTGGGAAGATTCTTGTCCCCAAGTCGGCGTCGCTGCCCACAACATGTGAGTCGGAATTTATCTGAATTGATCTATGTTTTGGTTAAATAATAAGTCGAATGGAACCTCTTTTCGACACTATGCTAATCTCAACTTTATCTTGTTTTTCTGGTTCTCGGTATCACAACTTTAGACATAAGGGGTGTTAATACGACGCTATAAAAGCACACTTCCTTTATTGCCGCACGTGCTTCTGAATAACAACCTTACAAAGTATAGCCAAAGTATAGCATATGTTTCACAACAGTTCGTTTCCAATAATGCAAACATGCTTGTGAGGAACTCATTCTGGCCAAAGTTACTCCACTAGAAAGTAAGGTTACATTTATAAAGCAACATTCTTGCCCTGAGCCCTCAACCAGAGCACACGTTCATCATATCATAGCCATCAGCATCACCACTTGCAGATTATGTTCACTCGCTCGAGCTTTCTCATTTTCAGTTGACCTGCCCCCATTCTTTTCAAAGTCGCGTTAATAGTTGCCCTCGAAAATAACCAAACACAGCCAACACTCAAGGCGGGATCCATAACTGGGCTATCACCAGCAACTACTACCACCAGAAGCGCTAACATCGTTACCGCGACCTTTTTCTAGAAATATGATGTCGGTTTAACCACCGTGGTTATAGAAATATTGACCAACTACTTGGGATGCTAAAGAGCGAGGTGATAGGACGCTTATGTCGAGTGGAACTGTGTATGCATGTAGCTGGTCGGTTGAAGTTGGCATGTTCGGGGTTCTCGAAAGGGAGTATCTAGTACTATGGTAGAGCAAACCGAGCTATATGGTCGTTTTCGTGCTTTTTATCAGTTCTAAGGTCATTTTCTGTAAGTATAAGGCAAAGTGGGAAAGCCTTACGTCTTGCCATTCTCCATGCTCTCTGACAAACCCGGTTTGCGCATTTTCGAAATCGTTCTTCGTCCGGCATCTTGTTCCTCTATCTACGACAACAGCGACCATACGCAGTGATCGTCTCTAGTATCGCCTCTATAATCTCTACGGCGGCGTGGCCTCCTTGAGCCAGGGTATGTAATCAAGCACCTCAGCATAAACCACTCGTGTTTCTATCCTCTGAAAAACGTGGTTCAGACTTACTACGGTTATATAGAGCATAACTGTGGGTACCGCGACTTCAGATGTGTCTGCTTGCCCTAAATTGAGCCGGCGGTGTCTAATTGTGCTATTAATACTTGCGAAGGAATCCCTCTACAACATGCGAAATACTACACTGCACGGATTTGAAATTTGAAATGTGCTAACTTTGTTGTGTCAGCCGACTTCTCCGAGGCATGCAGGGAAGATTACAACGGTAACACTTCATCATCTGACCTACAACAACCACCATAACCACCAAATAGTCAACATTAGTAGCATCGACCAAGACGGCATGACGAACGACTGCCGAGGCAGCCACCTCGACTTCCGGCATAGTGAATATCAATGCTGGGGATGGGAATATACCATCCGGTGGCGTTATTATTGGGATAGTGGTTGGAGTCGTGGTTTGGTTATAGGTGTATTGCTAGCTGGGTTGATGTATTGCAGTCGAAAGTTCAAGGCAGCAGGCGTGCCGACCGTGAATGCGTCGGTAACGTCCCACACCCACATCCGGGACACCCCCACATGTGGGACGCCCTAAAAATGACACTGTATATTATAACCATTAACTTCAACCTTTTTTTACACTTATTCTAATGCGACTACAATACAGCTTTCACCGTCACTAGGGTTTTCAGACTCGCTAGACTCATCTGTACTATCCTCAATTTCACCAGCCTCGATTTGAGCCTTCCGAATAGCCTTGATATTAGTAAACTTCGAATTTGGGCTCATCTTGACCGTCCTCCGCTTCCTAGCCCAACTAGCCTCAAGCTCTGCCTCTATTGCCTCAATCTTTCGCTGTGCGACAGGTAATTGGTAGTCCTTCTCATCAAACCCCTTTTGAACTTTCCGAAAGAGTAGCCGCTGGGTATTTGGATCACTATCAAGCTTGCTGAATAAGCTGAGTTGATCTTGGAGCTCATCTCTCCTCTTAGGCGTTGACCAGGCTACTGCTGATGTCTCTAACGCCTAGTCCTGACTACCCTTACTATCAGAGTACCCTTTGCAAGTCTGACTAGGCTGTCTGATTGGTGCTGACGTATTCTCAAGGAGCAGGGGGCTCATAAGGGGTCTAGCTATGCTCGAAGGCCAGACCAGTATATTTCTATCCACTGATAATGTTCTTAGCGGTCAATGCTGCTAGACGTGCCTTTCTATAGCAGAGGAGAAAGTTTCTCTTCCCTACGACAGTAGTAGTATCCCATCGGTCAAGGTAACCAAGCTCCTTTTTATAGGCTGCCTTGAGGGGTCCAAAGACTGACTGATTGAGAGGCTGGAGAACGTGGGATGTGTGTGGCGGCAAGAAAAGCAAGTGTATCTTGTTTATGAAGCAGAGGTACATAAACTCTGTCGTTTCGTGGCTACTATGCCCATCTAGGATAAGTAACCTAGTCTCTTCAGGGTCCTCTGGTTGAGTCAAAGGAATAAAGATCTTTTGTAGCCACTCGATAGCCGTAGAGTCTGACGTCCACCCATTCTCTGTTGCTGTAAACCTCCAGGCTTCGTATGGAGTCAAGTCCAGAGGAAACCACTGCTGCTGGACAGACTTCCCCTTGTATATCACAAGTGGGGGTAGTGCAGTACTAGTCGCAGAGATACACTCTATAAGAGATGTCCAAGCTCGAGATCCAGGCTGTTTCTTCCGTATAGAACGAGTCTCAGATGATCCTAGAACAAGACCATTTGATCCTCTACCTTCTAGAATACCTGTCTCATCCATATTGTATCGATTCGAGGCCTTAATAGCTTTGATCTCAGGGATAGCGAGGTATTTGAACCATTGCCTGATCACATTAGCTGAGGCTCCATTAATACGCTGGGAATCGATAGCTCTGCTTCTCTGGACCTTGACTGAAGGGTTCCTCTTGATAAAAGCCTGGACCCAGTTCTTTCCAAGTGGTTCGGTGTCTCCGTGGATCTGTAGGATACGCTCGGCGAAGTCTTTGAGCTGTTGATGGGTTGGTGGGAGGCCTAGGGCAGCCTGGATTCGAACCCATTCAGCCAGATGAGATTCCTGGGCTGGGGAGAGCCTCTGGTATTCAGCGAAGGCTATATCTCTTGACTGGGCTCCCTGAATCCGTCGTGAAAGAGTAGACCTTGGGACACCATGCTCATATGCTGCTTTTCGGAGGCTTTGACCGGTCGCTATTGCTTGAAGAGCTCGATAAATATCATCTTCGGTATATTGACTCATATTAGTGTAAAGAAGACGTACGTAAAATTTCGTAACGATTGAATCGATATTGGTAAAGGAAAAAGAGGTTGAAGTTAGAGGCTAGCGGTGTTGATGAGGCATTTTTGGGTGTCCCACATGTGGGGGTGTCCCGGATGTGGGTGTGGGACGTTACTCCCTCTACTAGGTATAAAACGTTCATTTACCCAGTTTCCCAACGATAAAATTTTCCCGTGAAAATTTTCCTGTGCATTACAAAATTCTGACGAGCATGGAACCGTTTCGCCTCTTGTTTTGGGATGCTTCCAGCGAGACCATATGGTTTGCCAGTCGATCAGTTCGAAATTCCATGACAGACATGCTGAAATAGAGAACTGCATGCCTCCAAGCTCTCAATGCAATTCTGCCGAGCGCCAGCATAGACTTTTCAGAAATACAAGCCTTCAGTCCACCGAAGACAAGCCCAATGCGAGAGATCGCCATAGTCGCCAGACCACACATCGCTCGGCCAATCGACTGCGCAGCAGAACGGTCTTTGTACAACAAATCGTAAAACTTCGTACGACGTCGAAGCATGCATGGAAGTATTACCGAATTACTAAGCCGGTGAGTGCTTAAGGATCATAGGTCCTGTGAACCGGGCGCAGGATAGGTAAAACTCTGCGAGGGGCAACGAATGATCTCAAGGTCCTCCAATGCCGCCGCCCCTATTTCACACCGATGACTTGCCAGATAATGTACCAGCAGAACTGGAAGTAGCTAAGTCTGCCCTTCAGTATGCGTTGATCCGGCATGAATTATCTGATGCTGAATCTGTCAGCCAAAATCTGACGACGAGCAACATGCCCATCGATCTGGTGCCCTACCTCCGGCGACGTGAGATACTGACAGAAGACAAGGTGACTCTCCAACGAACGAAGAAGACGCGGCCCAATTAGATAACATCGAAGTAACTTTTAACAATGGGCAAATTGTCCGCATGTCCGCCGAATCAGGAGGACAACATGACGACCAGAATCCAAAGTACCAGGTAGTGGCCAAGCAGCAAATTCAGCTCTCAAAAAACCCCTTCGGTTATTCCGTTCGCTCGTGTTGGATGGTCTGGCCAGCTTTTTGAAAAGCCACACCAACCCCCACGAGGGGCCTCCGCCTCCGCCCGCACCACCTTCTGATCTTCCGATTTCCATTTCCTGGTTTAACGTCCACAGTATCCCCCGAGTTAAGTATGTCGCCGAGCCAGGAAGATCCGCAATTCACTCCGAGGAACCCAATCCCGCCATAAGCCGAACCAATTGGTGCATCCAATCGATCTCAGAGAAAGATGATCCCCAGGTCTTCGAGATACGGCATTCCGTACGGTATCTCACCGCTGTGCTTACATGGCAAGCTTGATATATTGGACTTTGCGCAACACGCAAGCCACCGCAGAAACTTGATTGCGTGTTTCTTTGTGCCCTACATTATGGCTATCCACCAGTCTACCGCCATGTCCATCCGCGTCAAGCACTCGACGAGTGTACAATCGAGTGCGTAGGTCCGCGCAAATTGCACATCAAATCCCGAGATTCTGAAATATGAGAGGACAGGTGCATGCCACTTCCTGGTTTGTGGGCTGGTTTCTCAAGGGTTGAGCCTGTGGTGGATCCTGGTCACTCTGAATGACGAAGGTACTAAATCATTGCCTCTTACCACATTTGAGTAAACAAAGCTTATTGATTCAGGGGCAAACCTGATCACCATAGGCTACCTTGATTCCGATGCTTAACCGCTTCCTTCACTGTCAGTCACATTAAGAGCCTTTATATAAATAATAGTCTGATTAATTTACAAGCTATAGTCATCTCGCATCGTTATACTTAAGTCGTAACCATCTAACATGTCTTGTCATATCTTCATATCGCACCAGGCAATATCCTCCCAATATCATACACGTCTTCGTGCTTTCCCTCCTTCACACGTGACTACATATTTGCTCATCTCCATTGAAGCTCAAACCTGAACCCTACCTTTAGTTCATCGCCCGCCCGACGGTCCCGTACTCCCCCGTAGCCTCGCGAATAAGCGGCATTCTCTCACGGACGACCCTCTCATTGTGGGCAATATCCTCATCCTGCTGCACCTGGAAATTCCTCGCCTTGACAAAGATGAACGTCGTAAGGGCGATGCCGATGACGGTCCCAGCGACAGCCATGGCGATGTTGATGGGGGTCGGGTCGCCATGGAGAGGGCCATGAGTGAGGGCGTCGAGGCCCGACTGGCCGAAGTTCATGAGTCCAGAGAGACAGGTGATCATACCGTAGACCCGACCGAACGTAGCGAAGCCGAAGACCTTGGTTATGTAGTCGCTGGGAGAAGACAATGGTTAGTCTGGCGCAGCGGGCTGCAGATGGTCAGGGGCAGATGCTAGACTTACGATACAGCTGAGTAGTACAGAGGACGGAATAGGACGAATGCAATGACTGTTACGTAGCCAGCCCAGAAGAAAGGCAAGCAGTTCAGGACACCGATAAGGGCAACGTAGAAGGTTATTACAGCAGCCACCGTGGCAACACTCAGGTTGTTCAACAACATTCCGATGAACGGAGTCGCGATGATACCACCAACTGGTAACGCGACATCAAAGAAATCGTTGATCATTTCAGCCGCGGCCTCAGACTGCAACATGAAACGATACTGGGCTCGGATGGTGGCAATGAAGTAGTTCATCCTCAGCATCTGCAGGACGGTGAGGAGAAGGATTAGAATGAACCACGGCGTCATCATCTGTCTGTGGGCTGGAAGACCGTGCATGACACCCCATATGCCACTGACGATGTGCCGTTCCTCTTCCTGGAGGGCTCGCTCTTCTCGTTGTTCGGCATCACCCACGAGCTCCTCGATCTGGTTCAGCTTGGCATGTCGACGGTCAGCGCGGTAGCTCCTGACACGATACAGCTCGCCGTCGCTATACTCCTCGTCTGACTCGTGGACATCGCGCTTGGGATCCATTGCCTTTTCAATCTTTTGCTCCAGTTCTGGCGTCGTGTGGTAAGCTTCTCTGGGCATGAGGGTCCACTCTCCGATGGATAAGACCACAGGAACAATCAAGAAGCCAAAGAAGAACTTCGACGGCGCAAAGTCGCCTCCTGATGCTTCCCAGGCCATGCGGTAGAACAGGAACACGGCCGCAGATGCGTCAAACGCCCCGGTAATCATGGCCACTATGAGGCCGGAATACATGGGGAAAGCATTAGCAAGCTGGAAGCTGGGCACGAAGAGGAAAGTGCCACCAAGGCCGAGAAAGATGTTGGCAACAAGATACCCATCAAACTCGGGAATCTGAAAGGCGTAGCCCATCAGGATGCAGCCGACAGCCAGGAAGACGGACGAGGCCGTGTAACAAACACGTCTGCCGAAGCGGTCCAAAACGGCGCCTGCAAAAAGCGACGACACATTAGTGGTGATGGACGCAGCAATGAAGAACAGGTTCAGCCGCAGATCCTGCTCGGAACAGGGCACATGGAAGCCGTCTTCGGCCTTGCCAAGGGCATCACACAGATCTCCGTAGACACCCTCGGCGATGAGCACGGGCTTGAGCGACGCGAACCCAAACACGATGCCCGACGCAAAACAACAAGCAACAACGGCAAACGCGACCTGGGCTGTTTAGAAAGAGAATTAGCTTGCTTTTGTCCACCGATGCAGGAATGAGTTGCGTGATTTGTGCGAAATGGGCGTAAATCATGGTTCAGATCGTACCAATCCGCTTCGCATTCGAGATCTTGTAAGCAGCAATGTGCGGCGTAGGCTCTGGCTCTTGGAACGGCGCCGTCAAGTCAACGGGCGCAAAGGCATCGTAGCTCAACCTGCGCCAGGTGCCGCCCGTCTTGCTGCAAGACTCGTCATCCTGAATGGGTTCTTCGCGGTCGACACCTTCTATAGCAGTGACGTGATGGGCGAGAGACATTGACCTCTGGATATGTATGAATGCGGTTGACTCGTCGATTGCGATTGGTTGAACTAGCGTGCAATGACTTGGGGGGGGGGGCGCCGGCAAAGTATGGGGCTGTGTCTGACTCGCTGCAGTTGTTATGTCTTGTCTTGAAATCACGCGGAATCACGTCTTTCTTTTAAGCGATGGAGGAAAAGGCTCCCTTGGGCCGATGCGGTGAGAAAATTTGATTTTGTGACGTAATTACGGTAACCAACAGCGGCCGGGGTCGCAGCTTGCCTGTGTGGTACAATATCTGTAGCCACTAGCTGCTGGCTGTCGTGGCCCTGCTAGCGAGCTCCAGGCCCTGCAACAGGTGATTGCGAAGCACGAGCCGCCCGTTGCAGAGGATCGCTTTCCCCCGCTTGCCATTTTGAGAGGTCCTAGAAATTGCCAGAACGCCAGGTGGCTCGTTCGCAAAGTCTAGCGACTATAACATACCTATTCCATGCATGATAGTGGATGCATCTGTTAACGAAGCTAATAGTAGTTAAAAGAACGTTCTAAACTTCAAATGCGCTCGGTCCCATTCCTAGTTCTGGCTATGCTATCCCGGATCATCTATCTGGACCAATCACCCATGACATGGGCCCAGCATGCGCGGTTTAACACAACCTATACGTGTATGCAAAAACCCTCTATTAACTAGATGCCTTGACAACCATTTAAGCGAGCTTCCATTACTAGGTCTTATCTTGTCGGCCTAATTTGACGGGCGCAAGTGTTGAGAGACCAGACTACAATGGAGTAACCGGTGTCCTATCCGAGTGGGCCTTCACCGTGCTCTCCTCAAGGTGCTATCGGCAATCCTGTTCTTGAGAGCGGCTGTGTTTTTATACCAGGGGTATCAATTCCGTTCCAGATGCAGCACCATGAAAGCCCAGGGCATCCTGAGTGGTCATCTTTACTTAACAGCAAAAACTCTCCTGTCCCAACTTTCCCAATTAGAATGTTGTAGTCGCACCACTGAAAATGCTCGGCTAATCTGCATAACCCGTTGCCAAAAGCCATTCCTTCTTGTTCAGCCATATACCACCAGTGTTGCAAAAGCTCAGGGCCAGCCTACCTAGCAACGCAGCCCGAAATTATGGCATGCGACGCCTGGGTTGAACTGGAGAGAATACTTCTCTGGCGCTGCACAATGGATGGGTATGCTGAACTAACTCGCCGTGGATTCAGCTGCAGGTGTGGTGTTCTGTGTAGAAGTGAAGTTATCCATGGAACTGCTGCTGATGGTGTTGCTCGACTGTGCCGCAGCAGATCCTGACGTTGATGTGGTAATCTGTAGAGGGAGACAGTAAGGCTATTTTCGAGAAATTTGGAAGTTGTTCGTTCATCTAGGGTAATACTTTGTTTCCGTGTCGTAATTAGTGTTTGTGTCGTGGTGGTGAACGGAGAAGCGCTGGAGATTTCATCTATGTCGGTTGTGTAGGTCGATACTGTTTCAACTATCACACCCCCATCGTATAGTGCAAAGATAACTTTAATTTCAGCTATAGATCTAAGTACCAGCACCAACTGTACTTGTTTACCCATTTATGAAAGACGAAGTTTTGAATGGGTATGTCATGGCTGGGTTTGCTTATGATTGAACGTACGGGAGTGACAATAAAAGTAAGAGGTCGAAAACGGTGCGCAGCCATATTTGCAGGGACACGGTTCTTAAATCTTCCAGATTGCGCGAATGAAGGGATCGGAAACCGTCAGTGGCCGACCCTGGTAACCTGGTTGCATCCGTGCCCCTATAAATGTGAAGCGTACTGGGTAGAACAGTTACTTTGTTATATGTAAGTTAATGAGTAGATTGTGGGATTGAGCGCCATATGTGTGCCTGAGGTGGTGCCTGAGGTGGTGCCTAAGGCAGTGAAATCGCTTGTGTAGATAAAAAGGTCGGCACCTGACTACCTACCTTAGATGTAACTTCTTACATAGGACTCCGAGCAGTCAATACACACATCACACTGCGCATCGAGCATCGTAACCAATACAGGATCTGTACAGAGTCATCATCTGAGGGTTGAATCCCTCATAGATCAGAAAATATGGGTTGGCTCTCTAGCAAAAGCTATAAACTCGGCGGCAACACTTCGGCTTCTACACTGCCCAACTAAATGCTATATTAGAAAGTACTGTAGGCGCATCCACTTTGGTTAGGAGACACTCTGCAGTGTTTAACCATTCTAACTCGCCTGTGTTGGATTCTGAAATTATAAGTTAATGCATATCATGCTAACGTAGAAAATTTTGATTACGGCGAGGAGTGGCCCATCGCTACAGTATATCATTTAAGTGCGGCACTCGATCGTCTATATAGACTTGCTCGTACGATAATTGGCTGTTCATGACCTCTGCTACTTTTCACAGTTTGCAGTTGGTGTTGTAGTCATCCCACATTATACTACTACAGACGCTTGATGAACCGCCGAGAGGGGGCTTCTCAGTGTTTTGCACGTGTGATACGAGTCCAGAGATATGCGGCGGTGAGATGATGCATTGGTCACCCCACTTTCTGCTTTAGTTGTTATATTGGTGCTGTGCACTGGCCAACGAGAAGAAAAGTGGGGATGGGAACACGAACTGTGGCACATGTCGTCCTATAGAAGTAACACAAAATTATCTCACAAAAGTAGTATCTATCATAACCTTGTCGCGTTCCACCGTAATTGGTGGGATATTGCGGCACATGTCTTCTGATTGACTTCGGATAGCGTTAATAAGAGAACTCTCCCCTTCTTCATTATCTTTCCACCCAATCACAACCAGTTTACATATCAATCAATTCACACACTAGTACCATGCCCATGCGCCAGTTCCACATGCAAGAACTGAGCCGTTTCGACTACTTTCGATATCCTCGGATTTCAAGTTCCTGACGTATCAGACCAGAGGCACTGGCGCCATTGTCAAAACTCTCAACGCAGCGACAGTTTGTTCTTTCGTCTTACCCGTGTGGAGTAAAAGTTGATCTTGGTCCAGCTTGGTAATGAGTCTAGCGGCTGTGCCCATAAGTAATGGATGTCAGAGTCTGTGAAATGTGTTTTAACACTCCCAAATTTACTCTTTGTCTTTAGTGATGGACCGCTCTTTCCGCTATGAAGGTGGATTGATTGGTTTCAATCCATGCTAGTCAAGTTTATATGTAAACTACAAGCCCACGTCATCTTGACTATGGTCTTGTCCATCGGCTTGTGTAACGTCTTAGGTCATCAGACGCTGTTCATCATTAGGGGTGCGTCTCCATGGGTGATACTGAAGAATCATCTCCAGTATAACCTCTTTGATGAAGGGAGAGGCGGGGCTGGAGGGTTGGCGGCGCATGTAGTTCAGTATGTCAACAGGTCGGTTTAGTGTAGGGCGAACCTCTGATGAGGTTGAACATAACATAATGGAGAGCATAGACTGATTAAGTAACCAACCTGTGTTTCTAGTTGCGTTGTTAATAATCTCAGCATCAATGCCCTTATTTGTTTGTATTTTCATTATTGCTAGACTATTAATATGCAACGGATTGCCAGTTCTGGGAAACACTTAACAATTATCTATTTTTCTCTAACAATGCTGCGGCTCTGTTCTTAGTTGATCTCTCATCTACCTCATCAACGCAATGCATAATTCACTGCTTACCCACCCTGGGTCCATAATTTTCTATGCACAGGTCCAAAAACAGCACCCACGCTATGCTCAAGTATCATCTCGCAACTGGCAGGCCGACGAAAAGTCCGCAGAGAACTCCGCTATCCCCCTATCGGCAGATAACTCATTTCTCAGCCCCCTTTTTTTCATGGTTGTCTTTATCTCCTAGTGGACGCGATTGAAAAAGTAGACATATGCCGTCTTCTTCATCTCTTCTATGTCACCAGCCTCGACCACCTTCTCATCGTTAAAAAGGACCCACTTCGGGATCTGGGTGTCGATGATCTTGCGGATGAAAGCCACATAGTGTCTTGTGTGTACGTTGTTAGTTCTCTCGGTTTACCGAGTGGGGATGGAGGAATATTGCACATACCCAGCATGGATACTGCTACCTTTGTGACAAACGATACTGTGCAGCTCAAAGTTGGCCGGCAGGTCAGCATTGCCCGCCTCTTTCTTCTCCTTTGGCTCGGCACTCTCCGCGAGGTCGGGGGCATCGTCGCCATAATCTCCTTGATCGTCCATATGATTGAAGATCCAGTCAATGGCTCTTTCAACGTCACTGCCAGTCTCCTTCAGCGCCTTTCGGGCCTGCGGCACGCTGAAGCCCATATTGCAAACTTGTTCAATCTTTTGAGGATCCACCTCTGCGGTGCTTCCGCTCGTACATGGAAGGACAAACGGCTCATCGATTGATGGATCATCCATGCGCATCATGATCCACTCCAGAGCTGCGTTCATGTCGTTATTGCCAGTGGCGTGAAGTGCCTTGTCGCATCGATTCTTGGGGAAGCCCATTGCCATGAGCCCCTCGAGAGCCGCTTGATTCGGCACGAAAGCTGGTGCCGCAGCTGTGTTCTCTTCGGGCAACAGTATCTCGTCAGGTTGGTGACCATGCGACATATACGCATCCAGGCTGAAGGGCCCTTCGCCAATGATGACGGGGACATCGACCTTGCGGGGGACCCAGTTCTCGATAGCCATCTTGCGTGCATTGACAACAAGCGTCCCCGGAAAAGTCTTGAAAAGTGAACGCTTGGTGAATCCGTCCTTGCTGCCACAACCTGCGCATGTCAACTCAACGACTTCGGAAGCCGTAAGGTTATCTAGGCACTGTTTCAGTGTAACCTCCTTGTAGCGCTCGCCTTCGCCTTCAACGGACGGAAGCTTCTCCAACGGCACGTCGATGAATATGCTGTCCTGTTCATTTGAACTGTAGCGTACCTTCTTGCAGCTCAAACACTGCAGACGCTGTTCGAGGATAAATCGCAACGGTTGTGTGGGGTCAGAAAGAGGAGCAGGATGTTGAGTTCGGGTGATGAGCTTGATGAGGTGTTGCAGAAGCTCAAAAGAATCCTGCTGGCGCATTGTCGAGAATTCGGCATGACCGCGACCAATCAAGTGCTTGAACATGCTGGGTGCAAGTCCTCTCTGGTGATGAATTGCTGATGAGTCGGATGAGACCACTTCGGGATCGGGCTTAGAATATCGTCCGGACAATAAACCGTCTCCAATCTTGCACAGTTGGGTTTCCAGATCTTGCGCGGGGTCAGGGACATTCGGAAGTTCAGCACCGGGTCTATTGTATCGGTCCTGGAATGGCTCAAGGGCGAACAGGCATTGCAGGATGCTGGCTAGATAGCAACTGTTGCCAAGATTCTTGAGGCCAGTCAAGCCAGGACCGAAGATGGGCTGGAGCTCCTTTCCGTCCTCTGTGGTCATTGCGAACTCCCATCTCAAGTTCTGCTCAATCTGCATCTCTGTCAAGCTCTTCTCAGTCTTGACTTGGTCCGACAGGATGATACCCCAATGCGCTAGGTGGGGCGCCAGATCGTTGTCGACACGTTCATCGTCGCACTTGTAGCAGTAAACATCTGCCGTTCCTTCGGGTGTGATGGAGCCGAGCTTGACGGCGACGCCGTGACTCGACTCGTTTGCGTGAGCAAGACCATGCGAATTTCCGCCCACGCCACCAAATTGGGCTCGACCACAGCCCAGATTGCCACACTCCAGACATAGCCAGAGGTTCTCCTTCAATTCGCATTTCGAACAGTGTCCCAAGTCTCCACTCTCAATCTTTCTGCTCTCGTGCTGCTGCAACATCAAGGTGTGCTCGCATGTTGAGAGTTCTTGTTCCCAAGCCTTGACCTCTTCCTGCCGCGAGAACGTATTGGCCTTCATGATGCCGTCAATAACGGGTGCGATCTTGGGGTTGAACAGGTCTATCTCGGTATCGCATGAGAGGCACTTGGCCGAGGTGTGGACATCGTAGCGGTCGGCTTCTGTCTCGGCAGATATGGCTAACTTGGTCATCTTAGCCGGAGGCTCGTCCCTAACTATTTGCTTCCGGGTTCGACGAATGTTGAGAGCCAGTGGATGGTCGCGTTTGGAGTGGTGAAGCTGGGAATGCGTCTTGACGCCGGTGCAACCGCCGTTGAAGCATTGGAGGCAGACATCGAGGCCAGTTGGATCGTCCTGTGGAGGTTAGCTTTTGGTCGTCATCGGAGCTCGCAGGCTCTTGTCGAATTCCGTCTTGAAGACTCCAGCAAGCTTCAAACCACGCCATGACTTACAATAGAGTCGAAGCACTGCGTGCAATCCTCACGATAGACAGACTGGGCAGCTGTCGGAGGGCTTAGGGCTAAGAAAGCAATTTGTCAGTTCGTGTGTCTGTATGATATGCTTACAGCGATGCAGCTACTCACAGATGGACTCCAAATGAGGGCACGCCATCGTGGAAACGGTATTGCTCTCAAGCCGTTGGATGGGGTGAATGTGTGGAGACGAGGCTTAACAAATTGAGTGTAAAAATCAAGGTTCAGGTCCTGGTTGCTCAACGTCGACGTGGTGGAGCAGATGGAAGCTTCGGTCGTGCCTTCCAAAGGTCCAACGTTGCACTTCACCTACAAAGCACAGTAACGAGGGGCAATTTGGGGCAACGGAGCTGAGGCAGTGACGTGACGCGCCAAACCAACTAAGATGCCCCGCGTTACATCAGCTGGCAATCTCGTTAACAGGTGGCATCTTAACTCCGGCAATTTTAATTTCGCCAGTCGGTGCCGAGTAATTCACCTATGACCGACCGGAAATGCCCCCATACAGCATTAAGTACTGTCGTCTAGCTACTGGATCTGATAAATTTTTTGCAGCCACTCGATTGATAAGCTTGGTGGAGCACAGTGTCCTCCGCAAATTCTTGCAGCGGCCCTCCAGCAATTCTAAAACTTGATTCAGAATCACCCAGTGCCCGAGACTGTATGCCGTCACAACTCCGAGTAAGTGAAATCATCGCAGAAAATCAAAGCGCTCTCATAGGCTCGTCGCAGCACTTTCCTTCCCCCGAGATCGCCGAGAAAGCAAAGACCGCACCTGCCAAAACTCTCAGCATCATTATCTCCATTCCCTCTTCCACAATCTATGCTATCTTTCTATTGCATCAAACCCCCACCAACTCACCTACGTATTTTCCATCGAACAAAGGCTGACCGAGCGACTATTTACATTGCTTGTCCTCTATCAACTACTTTCCTTTCGATTTCGATCGATATTCGTCACCTTAATACCACATATCACAATGTTCTCCCGCGCAGTATCGACAACAGCTCGCCGAGCTCTTACCTCGGCACGGCCTTTGGTCACCCGCCAGCACCAAATCGTTAACCCCATCGCAAATGTTGCCCGACGATCATACCACGAGAAGGTTTTGGACCACTACAGCCGCCCCCGCAATGTCGGCAGCATGTCAAAGATGGACGTCAACGTGGGCACCGGTCTCGTGGGCGCACCGGCATGCGGCGACGTCATGAAGCTGCAAATTCGCGTCGACCCCGAGAATAACACCATTGCCGACGTCAAGTTCAAGACATTCGGGTGTGGCAGTGCGATTGCGAGTTCGAGCTATCTGACCGAGCTGGTTCGCGGCATGACTCTGGAGGAGGCGGGCAGGATCAAGAACACAGAGATTGCCAAGGAACTTTGCTTACCCCCGGTCAAATGTGAGTAGTGCCATGGTGGTGGATCCATGGGGAGGATTGGAGATAAGTGCCGATTTGCTAACGATAACTCAGTGCACTGCTCCATGCTGGCTGAGGATGCCATCAAGTCCGCCATTTCCAACTACTACACCAAGAATCCCAACGCAAAGAAGACGAATCTCGCGGGTACTGGACAGTCGCTGTCCATTGGCGACACTGCTGCTGCAACTGCTGCCGCTGCTGCATGAGGTGTTTCGGAAGATTTTCATCGGAAGATTTTCAATTTCTTGGGGTTATTCGCGTCAGTTCTACTACCTTCGCTACACATGGTTAGTGTGATTATGATGTTGCGGTTTGCGCACTTGCGGCGAATTCTTGAGTTTTGTTGGACAAATAAGGAGTCACTGGCACCAACAACGAGGGAATACAGTCGCATACCAGGGGAGGGTGGTTTAGGAGTTCGGAGGAAGAAGATGCTAACTGTCCTACATCGGTCTTCGCGAAGGCGCAACCCGCGTGCCATTGCTGGAAGACCGCAGTGAACTTGGATGATCCGAGTTCAAAATGGACCGATTCAATCGTTCAGCTAGATTGCCGCGGTCTTGTCAAGATTCTCCATGTACCATAATTATGATATACCACATTGATACTGATCAACTTGCAACGTTCAGTATGCCACACTGTGGGTGTTCGAATCAAAAATATGGGTCTGGAATGGCGCCGTCGGCGCCCACATTTTGACTTATCCGAGGACGTGTGTCCCTTCCATCGACCGCAATTGCTTAACTGTACCAATATCAATGTCGAGTATTGAAGCACTTCCTAGTAAACTTTCCTTGCGCACTTGATACCTAAGTCGGTAGCAGCTCTCTGTTGCTTAGCGATTTTCTTGACCTGCTTCTGATATTGTGCATCAGCGTTTCTGCTATTGAGACTGTCGATGGTTCCATTTATCTGCACGCATGATTGCAAGTATAGCCAGGGTAGAATGTTTGCAGCCACTCCAGATGTAATCGTTGCAAGGTGCAGTGTTCTGTTGTTCAATGAGAAATGGAGATATGTCCTACTGATGGCTACGTTGCATTATACTTTTCAAACTGCTTAAGCCATATGGCGGAGGCGATTAGATCCAGTGCATGGGTAAGATTTAAATGAGAGGTCTTGCCCAAAGAAGGCTGGACACTAATAGAACTCAGTACGTTCGGACTTTCAACTGTGAAATCACATCCAACCAGTTCGGACGCTGTCCCTGGATCTCTAAGTGGTCAATCTTCACGAAATGCAGACAGGGTTTGGTGCGGTTGTATGTTCAACACTCTTCCATCTTAGAAACCTGTATGCATAGAGCCTCGAAGTACGCTCTGGCACCACTGTCACATGGAATTCAGTGACCTCATATCAGACTGGAAGTCATGAAATATTGTGGCGAACACAGAATACATAATCGGGGGGTTCATCTGGTGGCCCCAAGTAGTCATACCCCATATGAAAGGGCCCTATGTGTTAACTTGGATGCTGATCGTCGTATTGAGCTAATAATTATGTGCCTTACACGTGCCAAATTCTTAACAGACAGAGCATAATCCGATTTTTGCGATCTTATTGGAGTTACTAATCCTCTCGGAGACGCTCAGATGATTTACAAACCTACTCGAAAGCGTTCATTACGAAAAGTACCTAGCCAATTAAGGTAGTTCCAGCCAAACCACGTACTACTAAGCCGACATTATTAGACCATCCCATAACTAGTCAGATTTTGACCTATTACTACAGTTGTCCCAGAGCTTCACGGCGTGAGACCGAACGCGGATCAAAGTAGGGCTTCTCTCCCAATGACACTACGCGATTACCCTGTCGATTTCCTGAGTAGTCGCTGATAGATTTGTTAGCGGTACATAATATAATGACCAATCGGGTTGCACTCACTTTGTGCCAGTATGGAACACGGAGCGACTGAATTATCGGAGGATGTCAGTGTCGTCTCCCTACTTAAGTCATTCTCAGTGACACTCACTTGTCCCAGATGGCAAGGTCGTTCTTGTTCCAGCGGAATCTGACTTGCAGATCGTGGTTCTCGTGGATGATCTGGTTGACTACGATACGTTAGACCTACCAATGCCAGATGTTAGGAAGGAGCGCACACACAATAGGCCTTGATAATATCGCTTTCCCTCTCAGTCACCCCATTGTACCAACCAGCATGTACCTGATAGGCAGCACCAAACAGGCTCTTCCACCCAGTGACCGGGTTAGTTCGGACGACAGGACTAGTTCATCATACATCAGCATCCAGCAGCCTCTCCACGTACAAAAAGGCAAGGGGAATAATACTGCTCAGCCTCGAAATCCAATCCTGTATTCTCGGGCGAACCACGATTCTGATCAATAAGGTCTTCTCCAAACTCTTTCATGACCTCGACAAAAGCCGGCTGGTAGTGCGTAGCCGCCAGACCCTCAGCAAGCTTCTGGAATGACGGCGAGAGACGGTCGTACGCCTCGTATCCAGACGCCCACAGGGTGTCACCGCCTGCATCTTCGGGAGGCTGGACGATCTTCAGGATGGCGTAGTCCGAGGGGACTCGCTCGAAGGTGATGCTGCGATTGTGTTAGAGCACACATACTTCTGCATAATGATGGGGGAAAGTGACAAATGGACTCACTCGGCATGCCACCCAAGACTCGCAAGTTTCTTCGACAGCGGCGAGAAGCGATCCTTGTAGAACTTGCGGTTCTGCTCGGAAGAAATGACCGAGACCTCATCGTCCAACTTTCCATTCTCGTCAACGGCGATGCCTCGCTTGCTGTTGATCAGCGCATGGCGGTGCAGTTTGGAGCTCTCAGGCTTGCCCGTCAGCTCGCCCAGTTTCTGGCCGAGGGTTTTCTGGTCGTCGATGGTGAGGTCCTGGTTGCGGAAGAAGAGGACCCCGCGTTGGGATACTGTTTAAAGGCTTAGATGGGACCTTGTGCAGGGATTGTTAAGAGCAAGGGTTTACCAAGGATAGCCAGGTCACGGATCTTGTTTTCATCGTGGATAATTTCGCTAATTTGGAGGTCTGGAAACTCTCGACCGATCACTGAAGTGACATCAAATTGGTTGTACTCGTCTAGAGTGCCCGAGTAGGTCAGAGGGACTGTGAGGCGTGATGTGCTGCTAGCTCCTTTTGACACTATGGGCGTGACAGGGTTGTTGAACGAGAGGCCGACATCTGCAGATGGTGGAGACATGTTTTTCTTGATTGGGAAGGAAGACTTTCTTGAATGTATGAGGTCACTCTATACCTGAGTATGTTTGTGTTCGCAAGGAGATAGATACGCGAGTGAAGCGTCGTCGAGATTATCGACAGAACTTAGACTGCCAGGAGATCGCCGCCTTACTTATATACTGGGAGAGAAGACTAATTACCTTGCGATTCCTGTTTCTACTAATATCTCATCCCAATAGGCGCGATAAGCGAGTTCTCTCGTTCATCGTGACATGGTGTAAATTACCCCTCAACTGACATCAGATCTGAGGAATCAGGTCTACCGACGAAGGCCATTAAGTGAAGTCTGGCAACCTATCGTTGACTAAACAGTTTCTCTGCATTATCTGAAAGCTTGGGCAGGACATCGTGGGGTAAAGTCAGGGGCATTACCATCGCACCAATCATGCCATCCGCCAATGTCCAATAACCGACCACTATTCACTTTGCGTCATCCGGCCTAGTAGTAGCATCATAATCCGAACTAACACCTGAACTGAAGGGTGCCACTTTCGCTCATTTACAAGTAGGATCAAGCAGGTAACCATGTTATTCTTATGGCATAATCTTAAGTGCCTGTCTCTATGCCCGAGATGTGTGGGACGAACTCCCTTGGTTCAATGTCAGCTCATAGAAACTGGGCCGAGACAGTGAGTTGCCAGGTTAATGTACAGACTTCTATTATTGAAGGTACTCTTTCGCCTTCGCGGCATGTAGATCCATGGGTTGTTGAAATTCCTGATATGATGAGTCAACATTCGAGTTAGGTCGAGTTGTACGCTTTGCTGTAGCCACGTCCCGTGCAGGTGCTGGTCCAATGTTAGTGGCTGTCCCAAGTGGCCATCCCAAGTGGCCATCCCAAGTGGCCAAACAAAGATGCAGCATCCATCAAGCCAGCCGTTAAGCCAACAAACAGTATTACGAGTCAAGTTTTAGAGTAAGTCCCAGGGTATCTACTTCAATAATCACTCAAGTCCTCTCCGAAAACTTCCCCAATGGTCTGTATGAGACCATTCCGGGCCCGGGCCCAATCTCATCCAGCGGCACCAGCATCGTGTTCTTCTCGATCCTCTTCCCAATGCGCCTCATAGCCGCCCCATGGCTCGCCTCAGCCTCCCGTGTCTTATCTCGTATCCTGGCATCCCGCTCCTCCTGCTCTTTCATCAACCGCCTCCGCTGCGTCCGATGCGACTCGTTCGTCTTCTTCCTTTCCGCCTTGAGCGCCAGAGCCCTGTTCTTGATGGCCTCGACGGCGTCCAGCCATTTGTCCCCGTACTGTATCTTCAACTTCTCGTTCCTCCTCTCTATCCTCTCTGCCTCGTGCTTCTCTCTTTCCGCGGGTGGCATGGACGGTGGTTTCGGTTTCTTGTGTTTCGGCCGGTACTGCACTTTGGGCTTGGGTTTGCCTTCTAGCTTGATGGACCCCTCTTGTGTATCGGGTATTATCTCACCGCAAAGCGCTGCCCGCTCCATTTCTCGCTTCAGTCGGCGTCGTACTTTGGCTGGCTTCAATCTGGGACCGCTTCGCAGGCCATCTTTCTTCTTCGTCTTCCACTCCGGTTTTGGTCGCTTCTTCGCTGAGCTGTTTCCCACGAGGGTTCGAACTGGAGAAAGTTCGAATAAGGCTCTAAAGTTGTCGTTGGATATGTATTTGCCCTTGCTTTCACTGTTATCCTTTCCCTTCCCCTTGCGCTCCTTTTTCTGTTTTCTGCGTGGAAGCTGTGTCGCATTGATCTTATTGTGGAATCCAGCCCGGCAGTTTGGCGGTTGGGCGATTGTCGGCGAGCCCCGTAATGATGAATTGAGCAGGATAGAGCCTGAAGCTAGCTGGCAAGAGTGGAAGGACGGATGGACCCTGAGAATGTCAGCGCAACTAGATGCCCAGGTTGCGCGCCCAATTGATGCGACGACTCGATACATTTGAGCTTGGAAGGCGTTGGACGCGCTTCGTTTTGTATTGAGCGCGTCGTAGGTTTCATCAATGACGTTCGCTGCGGAACTGTTCCGTTGACACGGGCTCGTCCGCTAGCTCTGTAAGCACAGACGGGAACGTTCAACATTGCAGCAACCCCTATTCAGCTGTTCCTCAACGCAACCATCGGATACAGTTGTTACGGAAAGCACTACTTCACAGGAAATCCACCAATCCACTTAACAGTTAGTCCCAACCTCGAAACTTCAGCACTTTCCGCACGCCGCTTTGACATTGGCTAGAAGTGCTGGCAATACTACTACTATCTTCTATTTCGTCTGGTGACAGAGTACTTGGTTAACAAATAAATGACCACAAGGTCCTTCAGAAATTAGTGCTTGATGTCGTTATTATATTCTAGAGCTGACCGTCAACGTGCAGAACGCCGAGTATCTTGGGATAGGTGCACACTTGAGAGTTCGGCTCCATTTTATGGGGACAACGTGGAACTCTTGCTTGTCTAGATCGCATTTGGGGTCGGCAGGCTGTATTGACATTGTAAGGGTGACTCCGCTATGTACCTTATGAAGAAGAAACTGGCTCTGGCTGTTGCAACGGAATTTCTCAATTGACATACAGCTCGAGGAGATGGGCTGATCCAGAGAATCTTGCCCCTGCATCTAACATGCAATATGAGGATCCCACAAGAATTTGAAAGATCCTGGATGCGTCTAGACAGGATGCTGGTGTGATTAGGGCCAAGGCGTCGGCCAAGTTTGGTGGACGAAGTAATACCGAAGGAGCTGATGAATAACCACCTGGGGGACGAGATTTCAGCCACTCAGTCCAGCATGGCTAGAATCTCAGATATTTCTCGCCTTGAAGGCGGCGGAATCTTCTAGGACGCTTGGGGCCGCGATCATGAGGTTCCCCCTTTAGGTTGATATGGGCATCTTACGTATGTATACGCCCAGGAGGTTAAGAAATATGGCACGTGTTAAATGAGGTTCGTTATATCCCGTTATAAGTCGTCTCACTATGAGAATTGCCTAATTCAAATCAAAGCATGGCGCCAACTTTCTTCCTTCACGGGTCTTCTGAAGATATTTGCCCTCCACTAGTTCCAGATACCTCGCATTATCAGAGACTTGAACAAGTTCGAAAGTGCCTTGAGCGGGTGCCTCGTCAATGCGAAACGCACCCAATGGAGCGCAGTGGCCGGTTTCACTACCCATACCGTGCTTCCGACTTCGAAGGGAACTATGTCTAAATCTCGTCTACTTAGTTACGGGGCTTGCATATTATAAAGCGGGTCGTCTAGTATTGCCACTTACATCAGAACTCTTGCTATACCGAAGTACCTAGGCCATTCGGTTATTTTCGGTCGGCGATGTCGTCGTCATCAAGCTGTGTATAAACAGGGTTAGCTGATGTTTGAGACGTGGCCTTATTATGCAGGAGAATTGCATTTTCTTTATTATCCTTAGATATGGAGGTCTCACGACTTCTTTAGACATTAATTCATCCTTCTTTTCTTCCGGATGAAGATGCTTGAAGATACTTGAGAATGACGCGGCGACTTTTGAATATCCAATCATAACAAGTCACCAGAACCGCCTGGCCAGCCTGATTCTCTTGCCTACAACATAGTCCCCCTCAAATTACGACAATCCACGTTCTTTCACCCGCCTGATTAGCCCAAAGTGTAGAACATCTGAGCCTGGCTTGAGGTTACACAACGTAGAGGGCCGACGCTCGACTAGGATGGGTTGCGCTGCGGCAGGCCCAGTGGCTGACTTTGGCGTCTACGGAACCGATATAGGTTGGTTTTAGTTTAGTATTTCGTCATTTTCGATACAATATACTTGTATTGGGTTACTTCTCATCATGCCGTGTGTATGTGACTCTCGAATAGGCAGAACCGTCTTCGCATAGACATTAATCCATTATGAAACTATAGGTGCGTCTGCATAAGACTACTACGCTATGTTGCGACTGACCGGGGCCCAGGAGCGTCAGAAGTGAATTGTCGAGAACTGGTTTGTGGGAACATGCCCCTGGTGAGGTTGGAGAGTAGATCCTACATGGGATATCTTAGTAGCAAGGACTACGTCTACCTAATCACGGAGGACAATGAAAGAGCTAGGATGGAGCCGCTAGCAAACACCATGTTGAAAGCCTTCACAAGCCTGGCAAAACATGTAGGTGCAGGCTTACTTATATCACCTCTTTTCAGTTTCGTCAATCAGCCAACAAACGAAATAACATGTATCAATCATTATTTGCGAACAAAATGGTACAATCTCCAGCATCCGATTTCCAGGACGAGGATACATTTTCGTAGTCTGCGTGAGAATTTTCGACAAGAAATTTAGAAATAAAGCATCGGAAGAGGACCTCTTACCAAGGCGTATATTATGTTATCGTTCGAATCTAACTGGCCTTTCCCATCAACCCGGGTCAAGCGCATGGCTATGTGGATTTTGAGCTCTTTCTGATATCACCGTGGCTCATAGATTTCTGAGTGAGTTCCGGTTCATGTGCAGAAGAGAATCCTGCAAAAAGTGTACCAATTCATTAGAAGCCTTCGTCAGGTTTTGAGGACCTCCTGCGCGCTGGCATCGGTCAGTTGACCAGATATGGAGATCGAAAGAGCAGTTTACAGTTGGCGAGCGAGGAGAGTCCCTCACTTTGTCCGTGCTCGGACAAATATGACAGCAATCATCCACCGGCCTGAGAACCACCGCACGGGACTTGTAGGCTAAGCTGTTTTGCCTCCTGTGCCCCATTCAAGACCTCGTCCAGTTCGATGTGCCCAATTGAACCTGATGAATCGTTTGTCATTCACTGTAATAGAGAGGCTGCAATGTTTAGGTCCAAGGGTCTGAAACATATATTGGCATCAGAGACGAAGGATCTTTGCTCTGCGAGTGGGATTTCGCTAATATGGAGATCCAAATACAGGAGAGAGGAGAAGGGCGGCGACTTCAAATTTCTCCGTAACCTCAGAATTGGCCAATTAGACACGGATGATGGAAGATATACCCAACCAATGTTTTGAAGACACTTATGATGATGCTGTGTAATGATAAAAGGCCATCAATCATCATCTCTAAGCTTCAGAGCCTCATGTGGAGGCACTTTGGACCTTTTATTCAGGCTTAGTTTTGAAGTGTTATTAGTGCCGAGCTACTGGGCATTTGTACTTCGGGTTTTGTCGCTCGCAGCCTCTACTTGACGGTGAGGTAGCAGGAATAGCTCCTCATGGTACACCAATTGGATTACCACTTACCAAATGTGACTTAAGCCACAAAGCTAAGTAGGGCTACAGGACGCGGAACGTGTTACCAAGTTGAAGTTTGTACCTTAGTCTAGCAATATGCTGACCGACTGGAAGGCACTAGACGTTTGAATGAGGTATCATTACACTTATCCGTCAGTCCGATAACTTGTCCATCTATAGGCTCAACTGAATACTAATACGCTGGTCTCAGCGCCCTTGTGGGCGAATACAATTAAACAAGGGCCGCGAACGGTGACACAGGTTACTTGTGGCGGGCTGTTCCGTTTAACTTATCGTTACAGATACTATGATTTATGGGATGTTCAATTTCCTACACTGCAATACACTCATATACTGGGAGCGATATATACATGCTCGTAGTATTGAATCCACGCGTTAAGTATAGTCCAAGATGGGATCAGTATTTGAAGCAATCACCCAAGTCGTTCGTTATGATTCGTCCGATCTCTCAACAGACGTTATCGTCTTGATCATGTCATACATCTGATCTGCCCTTACCATGCTCTTCTCTCTAAACGGTGCGCAAACTGACTACGAGGAGTGCACCTCTAGAGATGTTCTATATGAAACGTAATGACTCGTTTGCAGAGATGGTTCTTTCATTGAATCACTCGACCAATGGAGATCTGGCAGCAAGTGGAGCTTTGGGGTTTCAGGTGGGCAGTGGGGATAGTTACGTCTAGATTGAATCGATTTCCAGAATTGGGAAGTTGGATACTCCTTACAAGTTCTTGGAAATAGATATCCGGCTGCCGCCCGTCTTAACCACACTTGGATTTGATGTTCCCGTTGAAGGAGCAAAAGGAGGGCACATATGCCTAACCTGTCTGTATTGTAGCTAACTCTGGTCCTCTCTTCGAGGGTCTATGTATGGAAACAAAAGGGTTCTTATATAGTCAATGAATGGTAGACTTGCTGATTAATTCAGACAAGTTGTAGAAGCATATAGATAAGTAGGGAATGTTCTATCCTCGCCACATTTCTCGTAATAGAGGTATGTGGGGATGGTCGCCGTTCTAGGTGGCGATAGTGGCAAGTATAGGACCCACATGGCCCACAGGGCCCATATTGTCCAACTATCACAGACAGGTGTCCATCTGAGATGGGTCGCCTGGCTCCTGTAGTTGCTTAGCTCCTTATGCACAGCCAAGAATAGACATTTCGCGTGGACCTTGAACCTCTAACCTTGTATTTACGCAAGCTGCTGAAGAATGTTCAAGAAGTGCAACCTGGTCCAGTCCTTCGGGTCTGACGGCCTTGTCACCGATTTTGCCCAGATATCCCTGTTGACAATCATAAGATAATCCATTGCCCCCATTTTCATTCGATGTCTTCTGATCGCCGCGCAATGTCCGTCCTTGGCAGAAGCTTAGCAATAGCTTGTCCCCGGTTTTGTGCCCAGGCACTTAAACACTGATGACCCTTCAGGATGTTTACTTGTTTCTTTTACCAAAGTTCCTCTGCTTCTAGCGATTTCCGTTCGTTTTGTGGTAGTTGATTTCTACCCATACATTCATTGACAAACTCTTCACACTCTTTCACAATGCCTTGTCTCTCTGCTACTGCGGCTGCCTTGACGGTGGCCAATGTTGCTACTCAAGCGGCTATTTACGCACAGTGTGGTGGAACTAACTGGACTGGTGCCACTGAGTGCGTTTCTGGGGCTACTTGTGTTGTAAGTTTCAATATCTCGGCTTGTAGGATTGGTGGACGATGCTAACATGCGGGTATTAGGTGCAAAACCCATTCTACTCGCAATGTGTGGCATCTTGTAAGTGAAGGACTTGAAGACTACCGATCTGACTTGACTAACACGAAGTTTTTGTAGCTGATGCTTCGGCCTTCCCAAGCTCTATGCCAGCCCTCATGACTTCCGTCAGCCAGGCCCCTGTCTTCAGCTCTTCAATGCCTGTCGCTCCCACTATCTCGGTACCTTCAGTTTCGCATGCGGCCTCATCAGTCTCGATGTCAATTGCATCTTCATCTGCACCTGTCGTTGCAACTACATCTGCCGCCGCTGAATTGTCGTCCGCCGTGGCGTCTACCGTTGCTGCTGTCATTGAGACAACATCTTCCACATCTGTAGCCTCTACGACATCTGCCGCCGCAGCTTCAACCGCATCTTCAACTGCGAGTGGTCTGACCAAATTTGCCGGTATCAATATCGCCGGCTTCGACTTCGGCTGCAGTACTGACGGCACCTGCACCGTCTCAGGAAGCCAGGGCCCCATCACCAGCACCAACAACGGCACAGCGCAAATGGTGCACTTCGTCAACGACGACAACCTGAACATCTTCCGTCTCTCAGTCGGCTGGCAATACCTGACCAACGACGTTGTGGGCGGCGACCTCGACGCCACCAACTTCGCCAACTACGACGTGCTCATGCAGGCTTGCCTGGCCACGGGATCCCACTGCGCCATTGATATCCACAACTACGCCCGCTGGAATGGCGAGATCATCGGCCAGGGCGGCCCTACCAACGATGAGTTCACGGCTCTCTGGACCTCGCTCGCTACAAAATACGCTAGCGAGACCAAGGTCATCTTCGGCGTCATGAACGAGCCCCACGACGTGACTGTGTCCACCTGGGCTGAGACCGTCCAGGCTGCCGTCACCGCCATACGCAATGCCGGCGCTACATCGCAGTACATCACCCTTCCCGGATCTGACTACCAGTCGGCGGGGTCTTTCATATCAGACGGCAGCGCCGCCGCTCTACTGGGAATCACCAACCCCGACGGCACGACCACGAACCTCATATTTGACGTGCACAAGTACCTCGATAGCGATAACTCGGGCACCAGCACCGAGTGCGTCACCAATAACATCGATGATGCGTTCTCGCCGCTGGCTACCTGGCTGCGGAAGGAGGGCCGCATGGCCATTCTGACTGAGACTGGTGGTGGAAATGTGGCTAGTTGTGAAAAGTACGTCTGTGAGGAGATTGCGTACCTCAATGCTAACTCGGATGTTTACTTGGGATACATTGGCTGGGCGGCCGGTGGATTCGATGACACATATGCGTTGGATTTGACGCCCACTGGGGCGGACTTTAGCACTGATACTGCTTTGGCTGCTAAGTGCTTTGCACGATAAACAGGCAGTGTTAGGCGTCCCTTTGAAAGCAAGGGTCCAGAGGGATCGCCGCTAACAAAGTTTGGGACATTTAGGGACAACTTAGTGTAGCACTACTTCTCTTCTTATTCTGTAAATATTTACTTCACATAGTATAACAATGCAATTTTCATCTAATCCAACCATATCAAGCCACCACCAGCCACTCATTCTCTCAGCCGCTTGCTCAAATAACAGTAGTAGCATTACTATCAACCCTAATAAACCCTTCAAACTCCCCCTCGTTCAACCTTTCCCCCGTACTCGGACTCTCACTCCCCGGCGTAAGCAACCTCATGTAATAATACTCGCCCCCCTCAGTATTGTTCTGGTAATTGTACCCCCAAGTCGTAACATTCAACGCTCCCAGAAATACATCCGGTTGTCGCACCCCATCGACGATGTGAGCGTAGGGAAGTATGGTCAAAGTCGGGTCGGGCAGATCCGGGAATCCGAATCCGATGGCTTCTTCAGCGGGTGTGCCGGCTGCGATGACTTCTTTCCAGATTGTTCCGTTTGGGTACCGCGGGAGGTGGGCTTGTAGGGTAGAGTTGGTACAGCGCATTGAGGTTTGGTTCAGGGGTTTGGTGGTTTTGACTGTGAACTAGTTGTTTGGTGTATAGTCAGTCTCCAGCGAAACCTCGTAAGTGTTGATTGTTATTGGGAAAGATATTTCGTGCGTATGATATTGATCGAGAAGAAAGGCGAAGGGGAGGGGAAGGGGGACAAAAACGTACGAATCCCCAAGAAAGCCCATTAGCGGCGATGGCGAAGACAGTGTCGGCGCCGAAACCATCGATCGGCTTATCAGTCGAGTCGGCTACTATGGTCCATGGTCCGGCTATGCCTGTAGTGTTGTCGTAGTCTGGGTATGATGAGCAGTCTGCGGGCAATGGTAGCACTGTCGTGTTTGAGAGGGCTGAAATAAGAGGTAGAAGAGACACAGAGAGGGCCATTGCCTTTGCGAGACACGAAGCCGGTCGCCTCATTTTGAAGCAAATATCACCGTAAAGACAAAATCTGAATTGATCCCTCTGGATGCTTACTGGAGACGGAGGCATGCTTTTATCCTGCATTCAGGTAATATTGCCCCATTTGTGTCAAATGCCTAAATATCCCTACAGCGACAGTGTAGATGAAAGCTGCAACGCTCCGTTGCCACGCACCAGTGGCTAATCTGTGGATGGCCAATTGGTTTGCATGCCGAGTATATGACTTTCCCGAAGCGTAATGATAGTTCGGCACTTGGTGTTGTTAGCTTTTCTAGGGCGCTTCTTTATGGAATTGCGAATACGCTTCATGAGAACCATGATATTCGAAACTACACCCGGAAATGGTGGCAGATCTAAAGGACATATGCTACGATAGTAATATTAGGCTTTTGCAGCAGTTCGGTGATAGTGTAATGGCAAAGCGTTGCCTACCATGCGCAAAGAGTAGCCTACTGCTCACCAATTAGCCCCTAAGCAGGTGGTTGGATTCTAATCATTAGCGGGACTCCCCACTGCTCTTTGCTACGGGGCGTGCTTCGTATAAACCTGCTAGTAGGTTTCGTGTAGTGTACCGAGGAAAATAGGACCTAACTAGCGTCCAGGCTTAAGACCAAATTAAGTAGTGAAGAAATATATTATGCAGATCCTTGATACACTCTGGTAGCCCCACAGTTTGTTCGAAGGCAGGACGATATCAGCTTCCTATGAAGCCACAGTTATTTTCTAGGTTGCCAGAGTGTTGTATTTTGAACAACGCCGTGAATTCGCGATGTTTAATGTTGCGAATCGTTGTGGCTTGCCCTTAACAGCTCCAGTGACATGTACTTAGAAATCCTTAAAAAGCCCCATCTCGCTCTACCCATTGATCATCCCAAGTCAGGGCGGGCTTCTTCATGCCTGATTGAATTACAGCGTCAGCAGCAAGCTCCAGACTTCCTAATTTGCCACCGTCTGCCTCTTGTGACCAGAGTGTGATGGCGAGGTAGTTTGTCCCAGCGTAATTAAGTGTGCCTTCGGGGACCGGGAAGGCAATTTGAGGACCAAGGTTGTTGACTTTTCAGGTTAGTAAGCTTTGAACGGATATGTGATGCGATAGGGCGAAGGGACCTGGCTGGGGCCAAATAGCAGATAAGACTTACTGTATTTCCCAAATTGCCAACCATTAACATACAACTGCACTCTCAAATCGGCCGGGGCTCCACCTGCATCGGTAGTGTTCGCGAATACAAAACTCAGGGGCACATCATAGCCCGCAGGAATGTCGAGTTCGCAACTCGCAGCGTAAAATCCGACTCCAGCTGAATCGATGCCGTCGAGCGGCGACGCACTATCCCAGTCGGCGGTGGGTGGATTCGGCAGGTGATACCCCTGCCTCTCCGCATACATCCCACCCTCGTTGAAAGGCCCACGAAGCTGGTCGCGGTATTGCTCGCCGCCCATATTCCCCGTGACCTTCCAGCTGATGTCAGATTTCACATGCCCAGAGAGCGAGTAGTCAATGATTCCGCGTGGTGTCTTCATCGTGTCGTAGCCGGGGGTCCAGGATGTTTCTTGGCCCATATGGTCAATGAGCACAGTGAGAACGTACTGTGACCCCCGTTTTAATGATGAATTGGAAGGTAAGGCGAGTGTTTGATTGTAGCTCTTCAACAACCCATTCCCTGACCATGACCCGACGTAGGTCTCGTTGATCCAGACAGAGTGGCCGAAGCCGGAGCCACCTGTCGTGGAGAGGTAGAGGGATGATTCGTTTCCATTTGCGGCAAAGTATCCACGGTAAATAAGCGATCCTGTGCTAAAGCCATAATCACCCGCGATGAGCGAAGTGGGTGTCTTCAACAAGAACATGGTGCCGTAATCGTCGCGAGCAGTGTTGTTGGTCGTGGTGTGGTCGGCCTGTACCCATGCGGAATCGTCGTAGCCGGGCTTGATTTCGGGAAGAGAGTCGAGGTACTTCCAGTCCAGATCTGCGAGGCTTGGGAGATTTATGGATGGTGGCGAGTACGTCAATATGGCCGAAAGCCGCCCGTTTGCGGACTTGACACCGGGAACCTTTTGCCCATTGAAGTAGATATTGTTTGATCCGGGAAGACCAGCGAGAATCTCGAGATCAGCGGTTGCGTTCAAGTCACCCGTGAGGTGAAGAGACGTGCCGATTTTCGTCGCTGTGCGCAAGAGATATCCAGCTTTGGCGATGATGGTATCCTTTTTTTGTGAAGAGTAGTTGCCTATTGGAGCAGGTGCCTCGAGTTCCAGGACCCAATACTTAAACGCGTCATTGCGCCAGAGCAGATAGACATCCAGATTGCTCCCGTAGTGCAGAACCTTTCTCGTTGGCGTAACCTCCCATTGCACCACAACGGCCGACCCCTTGGTCTCAATCTTTGCAGATCCGCCTTCAACGATGGGCTTGCCAAGCTTATTTGAGAAGGCAAGCTCATGGGTTTCGCCTGCTCCGCCGTACATGAGAAGCACACGCTTCCCGTCCGTCCTTCTGTGGGTGTAAATATCTGCAGAGGAGTAAAGTAGATTGATGCCACCCACGTCGTAATCCGTGACGTGGATTTTGGTATCGCGGCCCTTCATCGTCAGGCTGCCGCCGAGTTGTGGAATGGTGACATTACCGATACTTGTCGGCACAGTGAAAACGTATGGAGTTGATGCGAGAGATTCGTAAGCTGAGTGCCGCGTTACGTAGAAAGTTGTGGTCTTGCCGAAAATTGGGGTGGTTGACAGCTCGGTTGTGCTCACATAAGACGTGTTAGTGAGGTTGCCGGGGGTTGCATCCAGATATGCCGGAGAGGAAGTGATGAAATTTGCGATTAGTTTTGCTTCGGCATATTTTTCGCGGCCAATCGTTCGGTCTTCCTTGATCGCTGCGCCGTAGTCGTACGAAGTATATCCGCCTGACTGTCCTAGATTGCCCCAGTTGGTGCCACCGTATGTCTGCGTGGTATGTTGTCAGACTGAGGTTCCAGAAAGAAAGTCCGCTAAACATACCATATAAATGTTAAGAATTGTCATGCCGAAGCTGAAGTCATTCTTGAAGAATAATCGCTCAAATTCGTGGTTGGTCATGACAGCACACCCTTCGAGACCTGGCCCACCCCTGCATCTTGTTAGATTGATGCCATAGTCCGCGCGTCTCAGATGCTTACCAGTTATCAATAGCTCCACCCTGGAATTCAACGACAGAATATGGGGTGTCTGGGCTTTGTTGGAGATGAAGTTCTCTCCAGTCTGTGGGTAGTTTTCCAGCAACCCAGTTGGCTTCTGGATTGGCGCCTAGAGCTTATTAACAAAAGATCGGTGAGCTCTGGGAATTGGCTTACAATCCCAGCCAATAGGATAGCTGTCATGACCGTAGATGTTGGGACCGCCAGGCTTCTCAGGGGTAAAGAGACCAATAACGGCCGCCTCATTGTTGATCAAGGGCACGACAATACCGGCACGCCGGAACTGCTCGTTAACGGCCTCAATGTATGCGACATCTGGCCACTTGATCCAATCAGCGCCGTAGGTGTATTCGTTTTCCGTTTGAAGAGCAATGACTGGCCCGCCATTCGTGATTTGGGCATCGGCAATGAGCTTGCCAATATGGGCGACGTAGTTCTCAGTGGCGTCCACATAACCGGTCTCCTTAGTCCTGAGAATGTCAGGGATACGCTGAAGCCATCCCGGAAATCCCCCACCGGATACCTCGGCGTTGATGTATGGACCTGGGCGGGCGATGAGGTAGATTCCTGCTTCGGCAGCAGCTGCAAAAAACGGTTCCCATGCGAACACTCCCTCGGCGGTAAAATGCCCAGGGTTTCCTTCCAACAGAGCCCAATCAACATAAAACGATACGCCTGTATAACCAAGAGCCTTGATCTTATGGAAGACGTCCAGCCAGAGACCAGGCACAGGAAGACGCCACGGGTGAAACTCTCCTGAGTAGAGCATGATCCGCTCACCGCGAACGAATAGAGAGTGTTCGTCCCATGTTACCTGGTAAGTTTAGTACGTTCTGTCGACTTTGACGGAAACACGAGTTATACCAGGTTTTGTAGAGCTTCGCGTTTCCCTGGATGTGCGACTATTAAATGTTGCCCACTTAGAGTTAACGCTAGCACATCAACGCAACAAAATGACAAGAGGATTGCAACAACCCTCTGGATCCAACTCATTTTTACATGAATCAATGTCGAAATTCCCGAATAACCAAACAGTACTGGAAAGAAAGCAGCACTTGAATGCACTCATACTTATACGAGACCGCATTTCTCCTCACCTCGAACTGTCCAGGTAGGTACACAGTTTGTACTTGGCGGTGCGGCGAATTGGACGACATCGGTTATGCAGATCAATGTTAGACCGAAAGGCACGGTTGGCCGCTCCGTATATCCGGAGCAAAATCATGAGATCTGGATGGTGGAATTGTGTCTGCTAATGACATCGACTAGCAGTGTCCCCATGTGTGGGACATTGGAAAATAGTGGGAATTGGAGAAGCTGCTGCATGCAGCCCCAGGAACTGTTCGATCAAGGACAGGGGGTGGAAAGGGAGCGTGCGGAGAACCCCTGGATATTCTCTATTTCTCCGTGAGAGCCATCCTAAGCAGATGGTCAACAATTTGAGGAGACAGCACTGCATGACTTTTCCTTCCGACTGCTGAAATGAGACTAGGGAAAATAACTCAATTTTGTAAGATTTTCTGGATAATGAGGTGATACTTCAATAGTTGAGATAGCTTTCTTAGTAAATGCCTGTGTTTAGAATCCCTTGCTATTGGATAGTCACTGGCCAGGAAAAAGCTGTAATGAACGGATGAGACGAGAGGGCCAGAACGGAACATGTTGGTGCTTCAATAACTTATCATGGATAAATGAAGCTGAAATTCCACTTGAGAACCTGCTATGAGATGCCTCCCTGGTTACAGTCAAGGAGACTGTTCGAGTTCTGTCCCCAATGATGTCGCGAGACCCCACTAGTGTCAGGTGGTGGTGAGTTGTCTCTGTGCAGTTTTGATTAGAGCCATGTCAGCCCAGAAGAAATGGGTGTCGAAGTAGTCGAAACTCAAAGGTATGATCGAATGGGGTTGGACTATACCATTAAAGAAGTGGCGTTTTGAAAGGAGAGCATTTCTTCAGTTTATCAAAGCAGATAATGCTCTTTGCTAGCAGAAGTTAACCTAGAAAAGGGCGACGGGCAGGCACTGTAAAGAAGATATAACCGGTGCATAATATCATAAAACTACAAATTGAAGAAGGATATCAAGAGGATGTCACAGGGCTGTTTACGTGGTTGATTATCCGATAACACTGCAACTACTGTTAGGGCCCTAAATAACAAAGTTTGAGGGTGATATCATCGCAACAGAACATAACTGTGGGATTGAGCGCCACAGTTATGCCCTAGGCGAAAGGTGATACAGTTACTTGTGCAGCTAGTAGGTCCGACCCTTCCTGCCTTCCTTTTTTCCTTCCTTAGAGCAAGAGAATTTTACAGAGCCTCTCAACACCAATCTACGTAGCACAATGCGTAGAGCATCCATAGCGATCAATACGATATCCATCCAGGATTATCAACAGAGTACATATTCCCTCAATAGTAATCCAAAGTAATCTAAGTAGTTAGTAAAGGAGAAGTAAGGGACAAGGTCTCCAGGCTTTCATAGACAAGCAGTCTCTGATTTAGTAATTGATTTGAGTATCAATCTAACCTATTCGTAAGGCATAGTACATGAACGACTCTTTTCCGAATAACCTATTATTCATCAATTATTCCCATATGCATCTTTATTAATTACGACCCCGACAGCAGGACATCCTTTCTAGTATAAATCCTCATAGCACTCTTTAAATGATTTAGCAACAAGACAAATAAAGGTTCGTGAATTTATGTACCATTGTCTCTTTAGGATACTCCAGGTTAGGTTGACGTAGAGCTGTTGTCGGTGAATGGTAATATCTACTGAAGCCCTGCTCCCATGTGTATATATTATCACACTGGCTCAGAAGTCCTAGAGGGGGTAGAGAGCACTCGGACGAAGGAAAAGAGGGGGAAGAAGGAAACTTGGGACCCCGTGCCTCGTCACTTCACCCCGTTTAACACCAGGGTACCGTCCCTCATGTACCGGGTTCCACGACGCTACATTCAACAAGTGTGAAATACTGGCCCTGTCACTATTTTATTGGCCCACGGATGGTCTATTGGTTCTTTTCTGATAGTCTATCACAATATATCCCTCTACGCAGCGACCTGTCTCCTCTCAGATGGATATTCCATTCCTCCTTCGCCACTGATTAATCCGTCCAGCTTTACCATCCTGCGAATCCCGGCGACACACTCACTGTGTCTTGTGTCGTGGCAGCTAGGTTACCCATCCAGAAGCTCGGTAGTCAGTCGGGTGATGACAGACAGCTTTGCATCATCTCTGTTTATTCGTGTCGATCAAGCGGTTCTTAGATCATTTCTTGTGGATGTGCTTGTGCCAGGTCAGGCAAAGCAATTAACAGGAAGGGGCTGTAAATTAGTCCGTCCTTATCAAAACATCCATTACCTGTAAAGAACTAGTTAGTTTGGGAAGGAGTTGGGTGGGCGATTGAGAAAGTGACTAATAATATAGAGGAAGCTTCTTACAGAAGACAGACGGAAGGGAAGCGCTTCTTGATATCTTCTTTGATGCGGTCTATATGCGTGGCATACGTGATATCGTGGAGACCGGTCTGGTCGCCGCTACCGCCATCTAGTATGCCACCAATTCTACCCGCAAGGTCCCAGACGCACGAACCAGAGTCACCGAGGTGCGAAAAGAACCCACTATCTCGGGATAAAATGCACCACTGAGAACACACGCGGGTTTGGCCACCGACAACGACACGCGTTAGGCTTCTCACTTCGTTGCTGATACCCTATGTCAGCCCCGTGGATCTGCCTCTCTTGCCTACTCTGAGAAGGTATTCATCGGTATACATGTTTTTGGCCACCGGACTAGTGATTTCCTCGAGCGGAACGGTCTGTCGGAGTCGCAATATACCGTCGGACGGTGGGGTAAAATAGTGGTTCAAGAAGCCATGATTGAGCTTGTTGACCACATCGTCGCCCAAGGTGCCGAGGAAGACTTGGTTGCTGTCGCCGAATCGTGTCCCGTCTAGTCTGACCAAGGCGTAGTCGGGCAACCACTGGACTTCCCCATCGTCGTCGCTGGCGGCCATGCCAGGTATCTTCTCGGGCATCCGGGCAGGAGAGTAAATGACAGGGCCAATACAGCGGGAGGACTTCGTAGAGAGTGTGGAGAGATGGGCTTGGAGTCGCTGAGCCTTGTGTAAGGCGTTGGCGGAATCTGGCGATGAATGCTCTGACCAGAAGGCGACGGTGGCAGTCACTTCATCAACAATCTTCTTCAAAGTAGCGTCTCCCGGCACCATGATTCGGGTCTGTGGCTTGCCGTTCTGAGCGACGCGCATGCAGGAATCCTGGTCATCATCATAAGCGACGTGATGGGATATCAGAGCGCACTTGACACGTTGGCCTTCGACTTTAGGATCGCCTATGCACAGGTAGAGGCCGAGGGTCCCCTCCTTGCCCGGTGTCTTTTCAGCAGCAACGCTCTGTCCGAGAGTCGGGGTGAGAGTAAGATAGCGCGTACTACCGAGCCCGCACTGCTTGAGGGGTATTAAAGGCCGAGAATGCGAATTCACAACTGAGGTGGTCACGGTAGCCTCACGTATCTCGCAGTGGACGTTTTCGACGCCAGCATGGGAAAGTGCGGCGCGGCATTGCTCGGCCAACTGCAGCCCGAGGCCAGGGTCGAGGCTCTCCGGTTCGACTGCAACCCAGAGCACTACAGGCTTCTGATCTTTGTTGTCGTCGTCATAGCCGATACGAACCACATCAATTGACGTCCATTTGGTCGAGGAGAGGACGCCTATGAGACGATGCTGCAGATCAGCGTTATACTTGGTGACGAGGGGATGGCCGGAACCGATGTTAGTGATGCGTTTGCGTAGCAAATGCTGACCCTGGACAATTGGTGCCCACGGCATTTCGTGGAAGTTGCTTCGAGCCACGAGCTTGGGCTGGCTGGGGAGGCCATAATAGTACTGACTTCTCTCCTGCTCCGATGGCGTCGTCAATCTCGTGCTGCTGGCTGGCTGAGCCATAGTGGATTGACGGGAGCCTGATGGCTGAGGATGAGGTATGGTCGTTGTTGATAAATTGGGGTCGGATGGCTGAGGATTTGATGATTTCCAAAGGTTCAATTCTACAGGTGCAGGTGAGCTCAAGGTACGCGAGATTATTATGCCTGTTCTGGCTCTCGTGGTGGTGGTTGTTGTTGTTGTAGCCATTGTGTATGCACCAAAGCGGGCTATCGTGATGGAGGGTTGAGATTGTTAGTGGAAAGAACTGAGTTGTGCATATTATTAAGAAGATATATCTAGTAAGCCGAGCGGTGCAATAAGCGAGATTCAGTCACATGATGTGCTATAGTAAGTGGACTTTTATGTGGATGCACGGCCCATTTCCGCACTCTACCTTCGCAGTTACCACAACTTTCAAATAGGACTGTCTCAGCTAATTCGTACTTGAATTTCCTGCAGAGAAATAAAATTGAGTTTTTATTTGCCAATGTGGGATCGCACTGGTACTAGCATTCTAGCTACATACGAAGGTGAAGAAGAGAAATACAGGTTGGGGTGATCGGAAGGGTCACCAAAGTATTTCACGTATCTCAGGTGTACCTCACCGTGACCTCATACCACTAATTTCACATTTAACAACTATACTAGTCTTTCGCTGTTGACCGCCTATAATCTTATCCTTATTGAAGTTGTTAGCTCATGTACTAGTAGTGTCGGATTCCAATCACTGGGGGCCGTACCGGTATTATGAATGTGGGTGAGGGATCAATCCCAAGTTGGCCCGGAAGGTCCCTAAATACTACAATTCGTCCTGTCTACCTCGCAGCCCTCCATATCTGAGGCCACAGCCCCCCAAATGCCCTCTTGGCCGAAGTTTTGTGGCCTTTCATCATTCTGAATGCCCTGGTTCGTCCATTTCCGGGCTCATTGACATCAATCCATAGATCTTATTTCCATTTTGACCGCTTTTGCCCTTGAATAATCCGTCAACTGTCAAACAGTGATGGCCCCTGCCGGAGACGCCCTGCGACCAGTCCTCCCCAATGTCTTTGACCCCTTGCTGGCGGCCAGCTCCTTCTGGCCAGCCCCTTTACGATGCTTTCGATCCTTGACTTCCTTGTGGATACAGGTGCCCTTGACTGCCGGTGGCTTGGTGCTCTTGTTTTGGTTGGCTTGCTTATCTTCTGGGTTTTCTGTTGGCGGGTGCTCTCGTGCTTACGTTTCTTTGTTATATGCCAGCGCCCTCTGGCCGATCAGCAGCTGCTTTGTGCAAGCATTCTTGCCTTGTGTGTGTGCCGATGCCCTCCAGCCACAGTCGGCTATTAATGATTATATTCAGTTCATATCAAATTAATTCTGTTAGCACTATCGGATAATCTGTGTGACTACACTACATCGACTTACACGTCCAGTCTAGTGTCGTAACGGGACGGTTACTATGCCAATTTGGACGTCCGTTATTCAGATTACACCCGTTCTTCTATTGGTCACTTTTACAACACATACCCATAGGTATAGAATTAGTAGCTTGACGTTATAGTAAGGTACACATAGATTAATTTTGTGACGGGCTCACTGCGAAACTATACAGCTCAACATGGCCAAATACTGTTAATTATCTAACTGAGTGTTACGAACCGTTGGCCCTGAACCAACATTACAGGCCCGTCGGCAGGCCAGGTGGATACAGACGCTAGGATCACGGGACCCCGCATCGGAGGAAGGAAAGGACCGACAGGTCACGTGACCTACAGGAGTGGATATGTTGGATATGTTGGACAACCAACATATCCAAGTGGGGATCAGTGAAGGAGAGATGGGTATATAAGGGACAGGACTCCCAGGCATTTCATAGATAGACAGTCTCCACTTCAGTGATCAATCTAAGCATCAATCTAACCCATTGGTGAGGCAAACTGCTGTCACGACCTGGGTTGGGTCGCATTGGTAGAGACCTCGATTAGGTGCTATCGACGAAGATTCTACTCTAAGGAGCGAAGGAAAGAAGATGACAACTTAGGTTTGAGGGAGCGCGACTAAGTCATCCACGCTTGGCGGGGCTCCTACAAGGGTTATGATTGGCTTCCCATCTGACACTGCCATGGCAGGTGTTCCAGCTGTAAGTCACCTGGTTGTAGTGAGTCTGCGAGGGTTGACCTTCACAGGGTTGACCTTCACACTCCGCAGCAGGACTTACTTACTAGCACAAACCCTTACAGACTCTTTAGTGGTTTACGCAGCTAGACTATTAGAGGTTTCGTTACACTGAGGAGGAAAGTAAAATAAGCGAGTTTTCCGAGAACACAAACTATGTTTTTATATGCCCTCGATGGTTCCTTTGTTGGATCCGGACGCAAGGTTCTTGCAGCTCCGGATCCCATTTCAGGCACAGCTGTCACAAATTTAGAGCTCTCGTAACGCCTGGATCCCTCTACCTGTATTTCCTTCTTTACCGTTGTATATAGCTAGAATATAGTGCGATCTGATAGTAGGTATATTAACTTGGTCCTCGTTGTGAAGGTCAACCCTCGCAGACTCACTACAACCAGGTGACTTACAGCTGGAACACCTGCCATGGCAGTGTCAGATGGGAAGCCAATCATAACCCTTGTAGGAGCCCCGCCAAGCGTGGATGACTTAGTCGCGCTCCCTCAAACCTAAGTTGTCATCTTCTTTCCTTCGCTCCTTAGAGTAGAATCTTCGTCGATAGCACCTAATCGAGGTCTCTACCAATGCGATCCAACCCAGGTCGTGACACTCGTCTGCTACGCGAAAGGTTATATTCCATTGACTAACTTCTCAAATGGTAGTAGTAAGAGCCTGTATAACGCAAGTTACAATTAATTTAGCGATAAATCGCGCTACCGGGAGAAACTCACAGTCTGCGAATTTTAACTACCTCGCTACTCAGAGGAGCTGCTCCAAACGTGGACCCTCTAGCAGCCTTATAGTTAGTGAAATTTAGTGGTTGTGGCCCGTGTGCGTTATTTCTAGTAGGTGCCTGGATGGGGACGTAAAGGGAATTGGTCATGCATCTGTAGTCCAAGCGCTTATCATTGGTTGATTGATTGATTGATTGAAATTTAACGTCTCATCACGTGAGACGTGCCGGGCGCAGTGCCGGCATGGTCAATGCTAGTCGAATCTATGTTACAGGGGACTGTCTTCATCTAACATTCCTGTTCAGTGCGATGGGCAGATCTCAGTAAAGAAATTGGTCTCCTCCGCCCATTGGCAAAACAAACGAGCTCCCTTGGTCGTGCCTAGGAGGGAATCTATACTATTCTTGGCCATATGCGCTTTTAGATGACCGGGCGTGGCCTTGCGGCCGCGCTTGCAAAAGTAGAAGTGGACTGGTGTCTTTGTCTTTCCACACCCGCAGTTGAGCAGTGCGTGTTCATTGGTTCACAGCATGTTAACTCGCCTTGCCTGAAGCCTCGTCAAAATGGCACGTGATGACCCGCCACCGCCTTCCCCTGTCGGGATTAGCGCAACTTATCCCGTCTTCCGCTCGCGACTTCCTTTCTTCAGCCTGTCCTGGGATCCTAGAAAGATTTGGCTGCCGCATTCCACTTGACAACACCACAGAGCCGCGGCGAAGGGCATCAACGCGCATTGAGAAAAGGAACATTTCGTATATCTCAGGGTGCGTCGCTGACCTTTTTGATAACTCTGATGACTTCTACTGTGCAGCGCTGACCTCGTCAGGCAGATTGCTGCTTGGTAATTTCGGAAGCCAGCAGTCTCAATCCAACAAGTTGCTTCGTCGCCCTTGATCCATCCAGGCATTGAGCGTAGGACTGTTCATTGTCTCAGGCCATTTTCTACCTCAACCCGCAGTCGTGTTGCTTCGAGCCTGATAATCGAACTCGCCTATCTGCTGAAACTTGGAAACTTGAGAATTACAGGCCTCGCGACAGCCTCCCTTTTTTGCAGGCTGTCTCGGATTGTTTCTTCTGCCATTAATCAACATCGATCCTTCCTACGTCTGCTACAGTCGCCACCGGACTCTCTAAAAACAGCACACCCGAATTACCCTGTCGATTTCAACATCACTCGTTTCGCGTTCTTCACCTCTACTTCGTCTGGGAGCTTTGTACATCATCTTCCGAATCGCGCCTCGTTTTTGGACCTGTCTTGCAGCTACCATTTTTGAACTCCTCAGACCAAAGACGCCTCTACATTTAATTCCCACCAAGAACATAAACACCGCGCGAAGATGGAGGAATACGAGGAAGTGTATGAGTACGAGGAAGAGTATGCCGACGAGGCCATCACCCCCGAGGATTGCTGGACAGTCATCTCTTCATATTTCGACACCAAGGGCCTAGTCTCCCAACAGATTGATTCGTTCAACGATTTCCAGGAAACGACGATTCAGGAGCTTATTGACGAGTACTCGACAATTAGTCTTGATCAGAACAATCCTTCCGATTCGACACCGGAACGCAACATTGTTCTTCGCCGATATGAGCTGAAGTTGGGCCACATCACTGTATCCAGACCTATCATCACTGAGGGTGATGGCTTGTCCACCCCCCTCCTTCCCTACGAATGCCGCGACCGAAACCTCACATATTCGAGTCCCCTGTACGTTAAGATTGACTACAAGCGATCAGTATGCGTCGAGCAGCCCGTCCCGTTGCATGAAATGGACGATGATCAGCAGGCAGAATATGCGAGGACCCAGGAACAACCCACGCGTCTGGTTTGGGAGGAAGAGATTGTGTCTCAACCCGTCGACGATAGAAGAAATAACGATAGGAACAAGGACAACCCAGATATGGTCTTCATTGGCAAGATTCCTGTCATGGTCAAGTCCAGGGCTTGCCATCTGAGTCGCGAGACTGAAGACGACCTGTTCGTGCTGAATGAGTGTCCCTACGACCAAGGTGGTTACTTCATTATCAATGGAAGTGAGAAGGTCCTCATCGCCCAGGAGCGTTCTGCAGCAAACATCGTTCAGGTCTTCAAGAAAGCCCAACCCAGTCCATTCTCCTACACAGCTGAGATTCGAAGCGCTTTGGAGAAGGGCTCCCGTCTCATTTCATCACTGATGCTTAAGCTTTACACTAAGGGAGACTCATCGCGAGGAGGCTACGGCCAGACCATCCACACGACCTTGCCATACGTCAAGTCTGACTTGCCTATTGCCATCGTCTTCCGAGCACTTGGCGTTGTGTCCGACGAGGACATTCTCAACCAGATTTGCTACGACCGCAATGACAGTCAGATGCTTGAGATGCTCCGACCGTGTATCGAGGAAGCGTTCTGCATTCAAGATCGCGAGGTGGCTCTTGATTACATCGGTAAGCGTGGCAACCAGACGACAGGTATGACTCGAGACCGCCGTGTGAGGGCTGCCAGGGACATCCTCCAGAAGGAAATGTTGCCACACATCTCTCAAGGCGAGGGTTGCGAGACCCGAAAGGCTTTCTTTTTGGGTTATATGGTCCACAAGCTTCTGCAGTGTGCACTAGGTCGACGTGACACCGATGACCGTGACCACTTTGGCAAAAAGCGTCTCGATCTTGCTGGCCCGCTGCTGGCGAAGCTCTTCCGCAACATTGTCCGTCGCCTCACTCAGGAGATTACTATGACTTTGAAGCGTTGTGTTGAGCAGGATAAAGATTTCCAAGTGCAATTCGGCATCAAGGCGGGCATCGTCACCAACGGTCTTAAATACTCCCTTGCCACCGGAAACTGGGGTGATCAAAAGAAGGCCATGAGCTCCACAGCCGGTGTTTCCCAGGTGCTGAACAGATACACATTCTCCTCGACCCTTTCACATTTGCGACGAACAAACACTCCTGTCGGCCGAGACGGAAAGCTCGCCAAGCCACGGCAGCTTCACAACACGCACTGGGGTCTTGTCTGTCCTGCAGAGACGCCGGAGGGTCAAGCTTGTGGTCTGGTGAAGAATTTGTCCTTAATGTGCTCTATCAGCGTGGGGACGTCTACTGAACCTATTATCGATTATATGATCACCCGAAACATGGAAGTCCTGGAGGAGTACGATGCAACGCGCTACCCCAATGCCACCAAGATATTCCTCAATGGTTCGTGGATTGGTGTCCACCAGGATCCCAAGTCACTTGTGAAGGATGTCCAGCAACTTCGCCGCACCAACCAGATTCCTGCTGAGGTTTCTCTGGTCCGAGATATTCGTGATCGAGAGTTCAAGATCTTCTCGGACGCAGGCAGAGTCATGCGTCCATTGTTTGTTGTCGACCAAGGAGACGAGGACGAGGAGAACAGGGGAAAGCTGATTCTGACCAAAGAGAAGGTCGTTAGACTAGAGCAAGATGCCTACGTTGAGGCCGAAAGCGGTGAGTTCTACGGCTGGAATGGCCTGGTGAACGATGGTGTCATCGAGTATCTTGATGCCGAAGAAGAGGAGACTGCAATGATCTGCATGACACCTGAGGACCTCGAAATCTACCGACGGGTCAAGAAAGGTGGTTCTCAGGTGCAAGATTTCGGAGACGACTTGAACCAACGTGTCAAGACGAAGATCAACCCAACGACGCATGCATATACTCACTGCGAGATCCACCCAAGTATGATTCTTGGTATTTGTGCCAGCATCATTCCTTTTCCCGATCATAACCAGGCACGCATCCCTCCCTACTTTCGCTTGATTCACACTAACACTACTCACAGTCCCCTCGTAACACTTACCAATCTGCCATGGGCAAGCAAGCCATGGGTTTCTTCCTTACCAATTACTCTCGTCGCATGGATACCATGGCCAACATCCTTTATTACCCTCAGAAGCCTCTGGGCACCACCCGCTCCATGGAATTCTTGAAGTTTCGAGAGCTTCCTGCCGGGCAGAACGCCATCGTTGCCATCGCCTGCTACTCGGGATACAACCAAGAAGATTCGGTTATCATGAACCAGAGTAGTATTGATCGAGGTCTCTTCCGAAGCTTGTTTTTCCGATCATACAGCGATTGCGAGAAACGTGTTGGTATCAACACAATTGAGCAGTTCGAGAAGCCTTTCCGCAGTGACACGCTAAGACTGAAGCAAGGCACGTACGACAAGCTCGATGATGACGGTATCATTGCTCCTGGCATAAGAGTCTCGGGTGAGGACATCATCATTGGCAAGACGTCGCCCATCAACCCTGAAAACGAGGAGATGGGACAGCGGACTAAGGCGCATGTTAAGCGGGATGCATCGACTCCCCTGCGCAGTACTGAGAGTGGAATTATCGACTCCGTGGTGATGACAACCAATGCCGATGGCCTACGCTATGTCAAGGTACGAGTACGAACGACCAAAATCCCCCAGATTGGTGACAAGTTCGCATCTCGTCACGGACAAAAGGGAACCATTGGTGTCACTTACCGTACGGAAGACATGCCGTTCACCCGTGAAGGCTTGGTACCTGACATTATCATCAACCCTCACGCCATTCCGTCTCGTATGACCATTGCTCATTTAATTGAGTGTCTGCTGTCCAAGGTTGCAACACTGAAGGGCATGGAGGGCGACGCTACACCATTCACCGATGTTACCGTCGACTCTGTTTCGAACCTATTGCGTGAGCATGGGTACCAGTCCCGTGGTTTCGAGATCATGTATCACGGCCACACTGGACGAAAGATGCGAGCCCAGGTCTTCTTTGGACCCACCTACTACCAGCGTCTGCGTCACATGGTCGACGACAAGATCCACGCCAGAGCCCGTGGTCCGGTACAGATAATGACACGCCAGCCTGTCGAGGGTCGTGCCAGAGATGGTGGCTTGCGTTTCGGAGAAATGGAGCGTGATTGCATGATCGCTCACGGTGCCGCGGCATTCTTGAAGGAGCGTTTGTTCGAGGTGTCGGACGCATTCAGAGTCCACGTCTGCGAGATCTGTGGTCTTATGACTCCTATTGCGTGAGTTCTCCCTTTTCTTTCCCTTGATGTTGTTATTCCACTGGCATAAGTGGTCATCCCCCAGGATAATATTTTATTTCACTGTCATTCTCAACGCTAACGTGTCATAGTCACCTCGCCAACCAGACCTTCGAATGCCGACCTTGCAAGAACAAGACGAAGATCGCACAGATCCAGATTCCATATGCTGCAAAGCTTCTATTCCAGGAGCTCCAAAGCATGAATATTGCCAGCAGGATGTTCACGGATCGATCTGGCGTGTCTCTTCGTTAGGAAATGAAAGAAATGGGTTATACCAGTGGAATGAACAAACTGAGACATATGTATATAGTGATATCCCATGGAATAAACGATATATTCCATATACGCCTTGCTTGCTTCTCTTGACTCACGGGGAGACCACCGACACTCGTAAGCTTGTCTGGATTTATTCGCTTGTCGGACCTTTCGATTGGCAGAGCGGCAGAGTCGAAATGATCCCAGCACGGGAATCAACAGCCTCCATCACAGGCCCCTCTACGAAAATCACCTTGGACAACAGCAGGTGTTGCCTGGTGGGGATTTGTAGTTATGCGGCTTGAGCTTACGGGCGAGAGCTCGATTGGCGCAACTCGGGTTCTCAAGCACGGCGGACGATTGGCGTCAAGAACGGAGTAGAGGCATGGTACGAAAGAAACAGACGACGGCTCACTGTGACGGAGCAATCGCCTAAGAAGATATCATTGTCCTTTCCCCAAGAGATACAAACAGGCAGACATGCGCAGCTTCTTTGCTGAGGGTGATTTAGGTATCCCTGTTTTCATAGCCAACAGACGAGTTGTTTCAATGGTTGCCGGTAGCAGCGCGGCTCTAAAAAACCCTAGTGAAGAGCAGCTAAGGCACAGGTTCGTTATGGTCTTGAATTTTACTATGCTGATAATTACAGTTCTGGTGGAGATTCGACGACCTAGTGGCAAGGACCCGCACATTTATTTGAAGTAAACAGAGGACTAGAGAGGGAATCCATTTCGGATGGGTCGTGAGGGTTTCAGCGAAAGATCAGAGACTTATTCGGCAGCCACGTCAGTAACGGGAGGATAATCTTATCTTATGGAACAGAAACTGGTACGACTGGGAATAGAATTCACTTTTTTCGGTGGTAAACAAAGTTGAATCATAGGAATCCAATATCACATATTAATATAACACTGGTAGACAAGACTCTTGAGAACTAGAATGTGCTTCCTAGCACTTGTAAGATATTCCATGTGTTTTCAGAGTCTTAGGCCACTAAGATAATTTCCAGTCTACCTCTAGTTATGTTATTTCGGGCTTTCTATTAGATAGGGCGATCTAAGTATGGACTGTATTAGTACCATGAAGGTCCGTGAAGGACCAATACCAAGCTGGCCCCGGGGGGCCCTAAATACTGCAGCACGTGTCATCTAGCTAGCACTCAGTTGACGACGCTCTTGACATCCTCGATGAAAGTCATCAAATCGGACTACTTTGGCCGCTAAGCGAGGACGTCTTCAAGCTTTCGATGGAGAGCCGCGCGAGAATCCCAAGACAGCCTCAATTTCGTTGTAGAATTCCGTCTTTTTCTTTCTCGGCAGATCCAAGAACGAAGTCCATGATTCCTTCCTGATTCTACCGTGGGCCGGGCGTCTTACTTCTGCAACAATGAGTTGTCTATTTGATCGGGATTCAAGTCATTCCGCGTCACAGCGCTGGGCTTCGTTAACTCCCGCATGGCTTGTTCTTGACTTTAGCATATCTAGCACTCGTGTTTGCCTTCGCGTTCGAATGATCCTGGCCGTGCGTGGTGTTAATGTTTGGCACCTTCGCGGCTTTCGGACCCAATCCCGTCTTTGCCGCATTCTTTGCACCAGATTTCCCACTACCCGACGCCTTCTCAGGTACAATATACATGAGAACGTCATCTGCAGTTGCCGGGCCCGTAACGTGGATCGATGAATCAGAGGCCAGAATGCTTCTGCCTCCGTCCGCAGTCAAGCGCTTCCGAACCTTGAGCTTGATGTAGCCATTACCCAATGATTCGACCTGTTCGGTACCCTCTCTGGAAGTCTCGATGTCAACTTGTGCAGTAGGACAAAAAAGCAGAGCCTCGCCCGTTCCGAGGGTGACGATAGTATCGAAGAGCGTGTTTTTAGAGCCAGAGTCTTGTTTATTGGCACCAGCGAGATGTTTCTTCAGAATTTCGTACCAGGCGGGTGACAAGAAACGATGGACGAAGGTTGCGTTGGCCAAGTCTATCAGCTCAGGAGAAAGGGTAGGTTCTTGAGTTGCGATAAGCACGCGCGTACCCGTGTGTCTCTGCTGTCTAATAATCGACGTCAAGTCACTGGTGAGTAATCGAGCTTCGCCGGTCTGTGCGAGGAACTGCTTGATTTTAGCCTTGCCATTAATCTATGCTTAGATGAGAGCTTACCTTGTGGGCTTCATCCAATGCCAGGACCCGTCCACATCGGCTACGTTCCTCTAGGAAGATAGAAATGCAGATGGAGAATAGAGAACACGCGTCATCAGAGCTGACGAAGGGGTCACTAAGGTCGACAATAGTCAAGCTACCCGGCTCAAAATCCCAGATATCTTGGTCTGCAAACGCTGGCTTCGTGATTTTTGTTAGGGAGGAAGGGGCGAGAAAAGCATCCAAAAGCTGCATGCGCATTTTCAAGGGCATATCTTGGCCTCTGACCCAGGATATTTCATTGATACGTTTATGGAATCCCGCATAAGTGAATCCAGTTCCTTCCATGGCCATCTCGCGGATGATGTTCATGACGACTTCCATGTAAAGTGGCACATCTTTGGCTACTGGATCGACAGCCATGAGTTTGAGGATCCTGGAGATGTCCAACTGGTGCTCCGTGAAATACAGCGGTAGTACCTTGGGGCGTGGCGAGTCCGGGTGTAGTCCTGGAAGGTTATTATACAACCGCTTCATAGCCCAAATGTTAGAGGGAGACACAAGAACCTTCACCGGGATGCCTGAAGAGCACAGATAGGCTGTCTCACAAAGCTGAGTTGTGGTGTAATTGGAGTAATTGTCATAATGAAGGACCATCCCAGCCAAGGGGTTAGGGAGCTCGCCAGCATCATTGTTCCTCAGAAGGGCACCTTCTAAGAGACATGACAGGGTGTGGCTTTTGCCGGCACCTTGGGAGCCGCATATGAATGCAGACCAAGGGGTGTTGAAGTTTGCAAGGATCAGGCGATCTTCGGGAGGTTTGGTGCTGGCATCCTGGCGAACTCCCATCAGTCCATACTGGGGAGTGAGATTTGTTGCGGGGCCTTTCTGAGGCAAGATTGATTCAAAGAAATCGCTGACAGCTGAGGAGAAGATCGGCACGTTCTGAAACGCGTTAATCCGTTGTTCATAAAGGTTGGCTGAGACCTGCTCGTCGTCAGTAGGCTCATCGTCCTCCAGAAACCTTAAAAGCCTGGCAAATTTCGACATCTTCGCTTCAGGAAAGCTACTGCTTGGAAAACTCTCTGTGTAGGAAGGATTCTAGTCTGAAAGAAGATGGAGAACTGTTTCGAAGCAATGATATCTCATCCGAAGACGAGAATCGGCGTCAAGATTGGTGTTCCGGGACGGTGACATCAGCAACGCCCGATGTGTTGTAGAATATGTCTGATTCAGTAGTGCCACTGGAGGAGTCAGAAATGGAATTGGTTATCCTAGTTGTTCAAGTTTCCAGGAGCGGGTGAGAGGCGAAACCTGATTGGAAATTGATTTCAATGGGATTTCTTGTGGCATTTTATTTCTGTCAGAGTCGGTTCCTTACACCGATATTGATATATTATTATTCTTCAACAAAGGAGAAACCTGAGTTAGACAGCCCAGGGCAGAGCTTGCAGAAGGTTTCACCGATCAGAAACAATACATCTCTACAGAAACAGAACTGGCTTCTTGGAAGCTTGCTTGACAGATATTTTCTTTCAAGTCTTTGATTTTGGAATGAGAACGCAGAATGCATAAAACAAGGATACGAACCATTGATGACATTCACTATGAACTTTGTCCTGTAGTAAAACATGCTAATCAGTGGTATTTAGTTAATGCAAGGGAAGATCTCAAAACTGTTCAAAGACTTTTGTCTCTCCATGCAGTGACGGTCCTCGCCTTGTGTAACATAATGCACGAACTGGACTTCGTGATAAGATTACAATAAAGGTATTGGACTGTACGGCAAATGGTCTTTTTATTGAAACAGCAGCTAGGTGATATGAATGACAGCCATCGGCAATAGAAAAGAAACTCGAAGCAAAAGAACAGCAGCATAATCAAAAGAAATCAAAGGCAGAAACAAAGTACTCCTCTGCTTCTAACCTTCTATGTTACCAGACAAACGTCTTGTCGCTTTGCTAGAGTGTAGATTTGTGTATTGAGTAAATTGGCACTGTCCACTCTGCTCCTGTCCTGGGTGTCTCCAACCTACACCAATTCTTGCATATGGACGGAATTCGCGATAGTCAAGAAGGTCGGTTTTGTTTCCCTTTTGAAAGGCCTTTGACAGGTTCAATCGATCGGCCAACTCGGTACAAAAACCCCGGGAGGAATAATCCTCTATCGCTCTATGCTAAATTTCTGATCAACCTACATGTTCCATTGAGAGATTAATGCTATCGGGAATAGTTGTGTGGTTTTCTCGCTCCCATTTCTTATAGAATCGCCGCATCTTATTCCGTATACCGGAGATTTTTATGAAGGCCAAAAACAGATGTTTTTTTTTCTTTTAATATGATGGTTACTTCTGGTTTGAGGCGGGGTTTTGTAGCCCTGTACTTGGCCGTACCTTCCCATGTACCGAAGGTAGTTGGTGTCTTGTGTAATGTAAACTATACCTTGTTGCAAACCAATAAACTCGGAAAAATGTTTCATAGTCTGCATACCGCGTGGATCGGAACCCGGAATTTCCTCTCGTATCTAAACGAAGTTAGGACGGTTTTTGAGACTTGTTTGTGTCTCGGCTATATATCTCTTCGCTTTTGGGACGGAGTATTTTGTGAACGATATGGCTGTCGATTTTTGATTGTTCTTCTGAGTTTTGAATTACCAAGTTGATGGCCTCATCCCATATTCACCTTAGGCCGGTCACCTGTCTTCTTCCAAGGACTCATGTTATACGAGGTTTCATTTTATGCGAAGATCCGGTGGCTGGAAGTAGAAAAGCGATAACCTTCCAATCGTCGGGAATTCTCTAGAAAGAAGATCCTTTGAGTGATAAGGTGTCATTTGAAAAGAGTTGGGTTGGTGGAGAATGAATACGAGATTAGATATCTTGATTAAGGTGAACGGCGCTATTATATATTTCTACGTTTGGCTTCCTAAGAGTTACTTTTGGAATCCCCAGCAACTGCAACCTCGACCCGGATGCTTGTAAGGCATAAATTTTGCAAGGCTCTAAATGTTGATTTTTCTTCACTTTATATTCCTGAGGGTTGTTTATGGCTTTTCGGTGATACTCGCTGCTGTTTGCACGCTGCTCCGAAATCGCAGTGATGGCAGGCGAGCAGAGAGAGTGACCTATGCCTGAGCAAAAGCGGCGGGTGATTATGTGATCCAAAGTGTCAAGATCGACATTTCCTAATGGCTACGGCTACGGGAGATTAACGCGATTGCATTGGCAATGAACTACCGACTCGACCTCCGAAAATTAAAGAGATACGAGCCGTACAGTCCAGATACAGGTTTTGGAAGAACTTATACCAGTTATAAAATAACTGTACGAATCCAAGTACCTGCTCCTGTGCGTTGTCCCTGAGCGAGTTCCTGTCCAAGGTATGCTCAAGGAGCAAATAGATACTTTAATCTCTGAACTCCGATCGCGTATCGCAGACCCTTCTGGTTGACTAAGTCACTATCTCAAGCAAGCAAGGGAGCTCTGCAAAGCGATCATCCAGCATAAGCGGTCTACCCAGCATTTGATGATGGGCTTATATCCCTACAAGGCAAATGAAACGCTCACGGGTGACTTTTATAGAGCATTTATAAGCCTGGAACCCAAAGTGAAGGTGCTCCTCCCCAGGTAATCACATAGTGTGTCTTATATTGCTGATTCTCCATTGAGCAGTAACCGCACTAGGCCGCTAGCTGGTGGCTAGGGGCTGGTTTAGTTGAGCTACCTTACAACCGGAATAAACGTGAACCCTTAAATTTGACCTGCCACTTTGACCTACGGTAGATTATAGGTATCACTTAACGCAGGGGTATAAGAGCCAGCTCTGGGGGCATGGGGATCAGTTACACTTGCCCCTTCAAATCTCTTTTCTTAGCGCCCACTATTCTTCGGATTCGTATTGAAATAGCTTAGAGGCTCGACGGGCTTCGACAGATGCGGGTTAATGCCGGCCAAATACAGCAGGGGTGCTGCCGGGGTGCTGGATGAACCCGTGAACAAGTCGCTCCAGGCAAGTCGTAAGAATTGGAGTTGATGATTACAATGATACAGAGCCCGCACAAAGAGCTGCAGAAGAAGCACATGCTTCTCTTTAGTACTTAAAGCTCTCGTAGTAAACCAGCTCGGTATAAGAGAAGAAGAACCCGAGTGCATACCTCCAGAACTTTTCATATCGGTAGACTTGGAATTTAGTGTCTTAGAGTATAATAGCCACATTTGGAGGCATTAGGTTGATACCTGGTGTTGGGAATATGAAACTAAAACCTCCAGAAAGGCTCCTATAGACTGGTAAAAACATCAAACTGTTCATCCTTACTAATAAGTCGTGAGGCCTGCAGACCCCATGAATAGCTTGTATGTCCCTACGACGTTGAAGTATGACTCTCATCGGTGGCCTGCGAAACCTGCAACCTCCAAACTTGATGCTACATCGATTATTTTCATAAAGCGAGGCACATCAAGGTCTCTGTCCCACACACTGTGCGTTACCGTAATCGACAAGTACTAGAAACAAGTACAGCGAATGTCGGTTTCGCACATCGTGCGTGCAACAGGGCAAATTCCTCCGATCATCTGGCAAACTTGAAAAGAATATGTCTAACGGATCAATTAACTTTCAACATATTTTAATTTAAGTATCCATGTAGGTGATACCACAAACAAAACACTTCAGCTTGGGAATCTTGATATGCTGTCATTACTGTCAAATATATTGAAATAGAAGATATGAGCCGTTAACAGAAACAAATAATTCAACAGAAGAAATCTAGTCCTAACTAATGATAGTGCCTTTCGGCTTATGTAACTCACTTATGTAACTCCCATCTATGAGAACTATTTTGACACTCGACGCCAAACTTGAAGCATTCCAGGCAAATAGCAAAGTCACCTCCGTTGCAAATTCCGCATTTGTAGTAGTCACTGCCATCCCGAATGCACAATGTACAGACGTTACACCAATTTGACGTTGGATTGAACGTTACTGGCCCAGTTTCAGTGCTCATGTCACTTTCATCGACTTGTAAGCCTGCCTTCGTGGAATAATGGTGGATAAGCTGGATCAGTTGGGTATTCCTACTCCTTCGTGCCCACCACATTAAAGTCCGATCGAAGCAATCCCTAGTACCAATGCAGGTATCATCAGTGATGAGTAAGAGCTTTGCTACCTGCAGGTGTCCATTTCTCAATGCCGCAAATAATGGTGTTGCACTGTAGTGGTCCTTGGTGTAGAGCTCCAACGGGCATTTTCTAAGCAGTAGTCGCACCAAACTGTCGTGTCCATATCTCGCAGAAAGGAAAAGTGCTGTACGACCATCATTATCCATACACATCTCATCAAATTCATGGTATTTGAGAAGAACTTGGACCACATCCACAAAGCCGTACGCTGATGCTGTGTGGAGTGGTGTCCATCCGTTCCTATCCGGAACGGTCAGATCAGCTCCCTTGTCGAGCAGTATCTTAACTAACTCAAGATGCCCTTTACTTGAGGCCGAGTTTAGTGGAGTCCATCCGCCCTTATTCGGAACGGTCAGATCGGCTCCCTTGTCGAGCAGTATCTTAACTACCTCAAGATGCCCTTTACTTGAGGCCGAGTTTAGTGGAGTCCATCCGCCCTTATTCGGAACGGTCAGATCGGCTCCCTTGTCGAGCAGTATCTTAACTACCTCAAGATGCCCTTTACTTGAGGCCGAGTTTAGTGGAGTCCATCCGCCCTTATACGAAACTGTCAGATCGGCTCCCTTGTCGAGCAGTATCTTAACCACCTCGAGATGTCCGTTATTTGAGGCCGATATGAGTGGAGTCTGTCCATCATTATCCGGAACGGTCAGATCGGCTCCCTTATCGAGCAGTATCTTAACCACCTCGAGATGTCCGTTAATTGAGGCCGTGTATAGTGGAGTCCATCCGTCCTTATCCGGAACGGTCAGATCGGCTCCCTTATCGAGCAGTATCTTAACCACCTCGACATGTCCGTTATTTGAGGCCGATATGAGTGGAGTCTGTCCATCATTATCCGGAACGGTCAGATCGGCTCCCTTATCGAGCAGTATCTTAACCACCTCGAGATGTCCGTTATTTGAGGCCGATATGAGTGGAGTCTGTCCATCATTATCCGGAACGGTCAGATCGGCTCCCTTATCGAGCAGCATCTTAACCACCTCGACATGTCCATTATATGAGGCCAAGTTCAGTGGAGTTATTCCATAGGTATTCGGAACTGTCAGATCGGCTCCCTTGTCGAGCAGTATCTTAACCACCTCGAGATGTCCGTTATCTGAGGCCGAGGTTAGTGGAGTCCATCCATCATTATCCGGAACGGTCAGATCGGCTCCCTTATCGAGCAGTATCTTAACCACCTCGAGATGTCCGTTATTTGAGGCCGATATGAGTGGAGTCTGTCCATCATTATCCGGAACGGTCAGATCGGCTCCCTTATCGAGCAGCATCTTAACCACCTCGACATGTCCATTATATGAGGCCAAGTTCAGTGGAGTCCATCCATCCTTATCCGGAACGGTTAGATCGGCTCCCGTTTGAAGAATTATGTCAACTATTGCCAAGTGACCCTTTCTGCAGGCGATTCCTAGGGCTGTTTTTCCTGAACTTGTTTTTTCGTTTGGGTCATAATTGCGCTCCTGAAGAAGATATGTCAATGGCTCCACCAAGCCAAGCTGTGATGCGTAGTGTAGAGGACTGGCTGGTATGGTATCATTTTCTCCTTTTGCTGTATTCGATTCTGTATCATGTTGGTCAAACCACGTCCTCCAGTCGTTCCAGTTTTCGTTATCAATATCAAAGAATCTGTTCATAAGGCTAACCATATCAGCGTCAATTGCCACGCTCATGGTTGTATGTTGATACCATGAACTTGCGGCATAGTCTCGCAAGGACCGCTGTACTGGGTTTTCGTCCTTCTGAAGCGTATCTTCCCAGACCTTTCGGAAATTCACATAGCGTAGACACAGCCTACCCAATTGACTGTTTTGGAAAGCTTCGTTAAAGGACCAGACTCGCTCGTTGGCCACTATGGAACTTCCCGGGGCCGACATGTTGGAAACCAAGTATTGCCTGACTGAGAAATGAGTTAAATGTACAGTCCTGGCCCCTACGTGCGATTCCGACGAAGTACTCCGAACCTCAAGTAGCGAACCACAGAGGCCCAGTATCCCCCTGTTGATATAATCTTCATCGATGGAGTCCGGCATTTCCTCGATGGGGAGGTCATCGCAATCGTCATTGATAAGCAGAGCTTCGCTAATCTCGCAAACCGTCAATGGTCGTAGAGCAAAGGCTGTCCACCGTAGTAGAGAGAAGGCTCGACTTCGTTTCCACTCTGGAAAATTCGACATCCTCCTCCAGTATCGCTCGTAGGTCTGCTCAAGCCCGGCCGGAGTCTCCTCGACTGCGGTCTCGAGCTGCCGTTTAGTCATCCAGCTATCTAGGGAGTCCTCTTGCAACTTGAGCCACAGGAATTGGCCACTGCAACGGTTCACCATCCTCTGAGCAATGTCGCGCTTTATTGTTTCCAGTTTCTTGAACAATTTCTCGTTTACAATGCTTCTGGAGTATGATACCGCGTCGGAATGGACGTCTTCAGTGGAAACCTTGTACTCGAAAACATCATCGCTCCTATTGCTAATGAGGCCTTGCCGAATTTCCGCTTCATCACGACTAACGATCAGGATTCGTGTGTGCGTATCGGCGACTGCTTGCCTAAGAGCCTTAAGAAATTGGGTCACGGCGTCGCTGTCAAATTTTTGATCATCTCTGACCCAAGTGCATTCATCCAGCCCGTCCAAAACGAAAGTGCACTCGGGCATAGCGCAGACGATATTGCGGAACATCTGAACGAGATGTGCTCGCGTTGCTGACTGTCCATCCTGGGCGTCGCATTCGTCACAGACGACTTCATACGCCTTGGGATGAGACATCACTTGGGATATCCATGACCTTATCGCTATGTAAGGGTCGCTACGGCTCTCGAAGTCAGACGAGAAGAAGAAATGCGCCACGGGGGTTCCAATGTCGGCCGAGATGTGTTCGACTATTCTAGCACAGAGGATCGTCTTCCCGAACCCCGCGGGTCCATTGATCCACAGGACCTTGGGCCCTGCTAGGAAGGCGGGCGAAACCCAACTACGGAATGCCGGTCGGTCTAGGAACCAGTCGCATGTGCCGTCCAATCTCTTCTGAGCTGAGTTATGGAAAAGCTCATTCGGTTTGTAGCCACCTAGTAGCCAGGCACGCATATCCTTTCGCGTCTCGGCTGCGTTGATTAGCTGGTTGCTGCAAGCTGGGACGGTGGGACAGCTAACCTTGGATCCTATGCTCTATCTCGGCTAGGATCCGCTGTAATTCCGCGTTCGATGCCCCGGTATCCATGTAGTCACCTCGAGATCTGGGTTAGCTTGTCTCCATATAAATCGGGGTGGGAAGGCGTACTATCCGGGGTGGGTCCGACATGATTGCCAGACGTGGGCCCTCCGTATACTACGCGTGCACCCTTCACCCTATCTGGCGGTACTAAGTTGTATAAACTCTGCACTAGCTTCCCGAACTGTTCTACTTGAACCAGGCGTTTTGCTTTGTCTCTTAATGACCACTTAAGCTTGTTCCGCTTGGATTCGGACGGGCCTGGGTCCGGAAAAGTAGCCCGTTGCGAGTAGATGCGTCTACCCCCAATTTGGGCAGAAGGGCATCGTCTGCATTGCTGCCAATCTCTTTGATTATCGATAGAAGTTTTTTAACTATCGAACGCGTCTGCAGATCGTCGAGGGCTTCATGATGGTTGTCTGATGCTTCGTCTAATGCTTCGTCTCGCTGGACACCAACGGCATGGCCCCATTTTTCGAAACGGAGTTTCTCAGCCTCAAACTGAGTTGCCACATAATGGAGGTCGGTTCCAAAATCCCGGTATGCCTCGAATTTGTCGAGAACATCCAAACAGTTGCTGAAGAGGCTGACGAGCCCTACAACTCCGATGGCTAATCCAGCAGCTTCCATGGGCGCATGCGCTGACTGTAACGAAATAATCAAATCTGGGAATTGCGAGAGGTGTCAGAAGCGAGCGGGATGGGTCTTATGGCCTTCAGTACGGAAATGGGGATTCCAACCTCGGTGCTTCAAAATCCGCCGTACAAGGCAGAATTTATGACTTGAGCACCCCTCCCATTGATACCCATCTTCGGAATATGACTGGCCGCTTTGCGGTAGGCGATGGGCTGAGCAAAAACAGCGCAGCACCACGGCAGGGCAGGGTAGTGTGGCAGTTGAGTATGACTTACAAAGTGGCGGTACAATAGCTACCATACAACCCAACGACCGACCATTGTTAGCGCGACTAGACTTGTGCACGAGTCACCCAGTTTTCTTGCATGTTTAGAGTACGTACTGATAGTAGAACATGGTAAGGCAAGCGCAACCCCACAATCAGGGCCAAGCTGGCTAGCTCTCTTTGAATTCGATTTCTAGGGGCAACCTACGTAGTCCATCACTTTCATCTGTAATTACTTGTAAGTTGACGCGCGAGCATCGGTTCATAGTGTCGAGTTTCATGCCGTTTCCCTTTCTTCATCTACAACACCACAGCTGCTATTGTAAAGTCAGAAAACAGGCAAATAGGACAGCGAGAACTACCCGTGGCATCTCATCAATGGTGACGAATGTACCGACAATCTTTCGCCTGGTTTACTGTCATCCAAGAAAAGCAATTGCAAAATTATTCCTGATGCGGCGGTACCCTACCCCTCTTCACCCTCGGCCGGGCACAATTTTGATCATCTGCGACGGGTAAAATATTAGGTCGGGTTGCTGCGCGATCGCCAGTCTCTTGTCACCAATAACCTCCCTCCAGCTGAACACGAATCCGTCCCATTGGTGGATCATGTTTGTGTTCCCGGCATCTAAGGGGTTGCCATCGGTGAAGTACGGAAGACATCTCTGCCCGTCGCTTGTCCAACCTATTCGGTCAGAGCAGGTCGTAGCAATGCCCAAACTTCCTATGGTTTCTCGCGTCGTTGGTACAAAGGATGGTGGAGATATTCGCAGGTGCGGGCAAAGAGAGCCCAGTTATCGGCCGAGATGCCTTGGTCCCGGTTGGCTTGAGAGCGCATCGTGGCAAACTCAGTGACCTCGTCAGCCTGGAACGCCCATTTGCCTTGATTGTCATGTGTCGCAATATCTTCGAGTTTGTAGGGAAGGCGGACGGCTCGAAGGAATCGGCCAGGGTTCGGCCACTCTCGTGGCAGCGAAGGTTCTTGACGTCCAAGCGGTAAAGCCTGGGGACTTCTACTATTAACAGAGGTCGAGGAAGTGTTCACAAGTTCATGGCAAAGGCTGCGGCCTTTAACGAAGTCATCCTATGACCACCATGATCTTGCTCCCTCAAATGCATAGCATCGAGTCGGTTTCATCCAGCGAATGGTTTGCGGCATCCCACTCAAATACATCCTGCCACGCGGCCATTCGCATGTCGCCGATCCGGCGCACTGGAGTCATGACGGATCGTGCAGGATACTGGGCGCGCCTTGGTGGGTTCAGATTAAGAGGTGTTTATTGGCGGCCGTCGTGTGATGTGTGCTGAAAAGAAGACACTGTCGAATTTACTTGGCCTGACTACTACTTCCGCTCAATCGGCAAATGTTAGTAGTGAATGCGACGAATTCGATATTACGGATCAGGTGGTTATAACTCGAAAAGCCCAGAAGCTTACACTATAACATAGCTGGTTAAAGTTGGATCCCCAAGATCAACCCCATCTCGCCGCCTTGACAGTATTTCAGCATACCCGTCGCGATTGTCAAATTCGATTGGAACTACAGCGGGGAGTGGTGGCTTAGGCCTGTGGGATGACTGATGTCGCAGCCATCAAGAAGAATAAAGCGATAGATCGCGGGGTAGTTCAGCAGGCAGCTTTGGCGGGGTAACTTTGTCAAACTAGCTTCGGTCAGATGACTGCCTTCGAATCCCTCGATATTCGCCTGGATACCAGGATCCGATAATAACATTGGACAATAGGTTATCGGACGATATGACCCATCGCATAGTCGCCTGGGTAACCTGGACATATGAAGGGTTGATTCAGCAGTGAAAGGCCACGATCCAGGCACTGCACAAAAAGGATCGAAACGTCGCGGAGATTAAAACCAAAGGAGTTGCTGTTATTGGCCAGGTTCGGGTTGGTGTAGAAATTTGTCAGACAATGGAGACGTTGGAAACAGGCTCTCTAGCCAAAAACCTCTTAGTGGATATCGGGGATTTTAATGAAAAACAAGGCAGGTTGGATTTACTTGAAAGCCAAAGTCCAATTCTCTTCATAGGGCGGCGATAAGTTAGACGTTTTGCCACTTATCAATCCTCTTGATCATCATCCTCACGAGGAGCTCTGGAAGTATCCCATTCATTACCCTTTCGATGATGTTATTAGCCCTTTTCTGTCCCCCTCTGCATTGCCTTAGTCAGCGACCGAGATCCAACCGGGCGTAAAGCCTGGGTGTACGGCCGCCGCTAAAGTCCACCAGCCATGCATTCATTTGAGAGTAGGATCCGACTGCGATGCTACGGAGTTTAAAGGGTTCCTGTCGGGAAATTTAAGAACAACTGGGCGGTGCTCTTTCGTTGATCATAAATTGAAAGAATATGGATCTGAGCAAAGCCGATGTGTACCGCTGAGGCCCCTTTACTCCCCCTTTTTCTCCTCTTCTCTATTGTAGCAATAATACATTATTCTAACCCAAGATTACGAAGCTACTGCCTGGAGACTATCACCGTTCAGAGATTTGGTCTAGCGTCTGTTCTATACTGATTTGGATCATCTCTCGACTGCTACTGCTAATTCTAGTGATAGATGGTCAGGGGGGGAGGTCGGGCTATGTATATCGCAGTACGGAGCTTCCGACTATAAGTGTGCTAATCTGGTCCACTTTTCCAACACAGTGTCAGCATAGGAGCTACAGGTTGAAATCCTAATGTATTCACGCTTAAAACTGAACCTTGGCTATCTTAAGCACCCCGTGTGTAACCTTAGTAGATAACCTTCAAATTAGCTATAAATAAAACTATCTACAAGTGTATTTCAGCGGCGAATTATCTAATTATAGATATTTATGCTGGCCCCTATATCGAGGCAGAGGTACTAAGAGTACGAATTAAGGTTACGAGCCAATCTATCTATTGGAAACTGAGGCAGTATGGGCAGTGTGGAAGTGATACCGCGCCGGTTAAGTGACCGAGGTCCAATTGACTAGAACCTATCACCAACTTGTTTTGGTTGGCAAACTGACAAGGAGTTCTTCCGAAGATGCCCTTTTCAAGAGAAGTCAGAGTCTTCCCATCATGACTGCGTCGTGCCTTCCATCTCAACCGCAGAATCAACCTCCCACCATAGTTGTTAACCATGGAATTCGCCACCGTGTTTTCCAACACTCTCTCTAATCAATACTAAATTAAAGAAAAGAGAAAACAAGTTACGAGTATAAGTGCCCGTTCCTCTGTTACAAGGGCAACGGGTGTATACGAGTAGGATAGCCCATACTAGGGTGTTCCTACTCACCGTCTAGGTAACAGGCGTCACAGCGCCTAGTTGTAATCATCGCCTTCTAAGTACTATCGTGGGGCTAGTAGCGAAACAGCTTTATCCTCTGACTCTTCTACTACTACCGCTGCCGCTGTATTACTAATTACGCTACTGGTAATGACATTATCTTCCGCTGCCTTCTTAAAGAGAGCTTAAGTATACTATTTAGACTCTTCTCGCTAGCTATCTAGTAGCCATATCCTCCCCTTACAGTTGTTACCACCCTTTAGCTCGATAGCCTAAGCTACATTGATGCGGATCGGCTATACGCATTGCATTGTTGGATCAGATATCATTTGTAGCTACTTTGATGGAATTTTAGTGTAAATTGGCTGAGAAACTCATATTTGAAGCTATTCATTATCTTGCGTTAAGGGGCCGAAAATGGGGGCCCTACGCAGACTTATTTGGGTTCATTGTATCATATCCCAGCAATCCTCGGGCGCAGAATGAGCCAGGGCAAGGAGTACCACGTCAGGTCAGTTGGTGAGATATGAAGAATGACATAGTTTGAATTACTCCTTAATGCAGAGAGAAGAGAGGAGTCTTGATACGCACCATTCGTCCACCGGTTTCTCCATAGTCTTCAAAAGTCCGATCTTATAGGAAGAAGTCATCAAGGCCGCAATAATTGCCTTGGCTCTGAGCGGAATTCTGACTACTATTTTCCGTAACCAAGTGGCTGAGTCAACGAGCTTCTCCACCTGTCCATCGCAAGCACCCGCCAAGATGCTAACCTAGTCTCTGGCACAATCTGACGAGGGCTTGGTTGTCTGGTATATCGATCTCGTCGTATGGTAGCAGTGTTTGAATAATTTATATCGCTTTCTGATTTAGATATCGTTGATGCTCTGGTCTCGAAGACGAAAACTTTCTGTTCCCGGTCTTAGAACACAACTTAACCGGGTAAATCTTAGTTGTTTTCCTATACTTTCTGCCGGACCAGGCTGAACTTCGCCCAGTAGGCTTGCGAGCTAAGAGATGTGCAATAACAGAAAAGTAGAAACCGTCATCCGACCTCATACTACGGTAAACGAGACTCGGACAACAATGAGATATATATTTATGCTACCAAAATCGGTACATCGTTATGACAGGATGCGCCTATCACGAAAAAACACACATGCGATGCCGGCTTCGTTAGCGTTGTCTAACTAAAAACTATGTAGTTAAGTATCAATGCTTACCTGTTTCCACCGGCGATAGAATATACAAGCCTCGTCGCAAAGTGGCCTGGAAGTACATATTGACGTGGGGTTAGGGTTTTTGGGTGCTCGTTTTCGTTTTTTTTGGGATATTCAGACGAGTTATGTAAGCACGTTCTTGACAGGTATTTAAGACCTTATGTACATAGTCACTCTCTTGAGAAGAAGATAGGAATTCAAGCGGCCTTTTCCACAGTAATCTGAACCAATTTCTCTTTACTTGGACAGGCATTCAATGTCTGACGTACCTGTTGAGGTACTTTTGTTGCCCCTATAGATCTGATTGTGCCTGCTGAGGCCATTGTTCCCGCCTTTCACCTGTTGAGGTGATTGATCAAGGACCTGCTGAGGCTCCTTTTCTTCTCTAGCCTGCTGAAGCTCCAGTTGTTCGTACCTGTTGAGGTACTTGTTGTTCTGATCAGGGCAAGAGCTCTTGACCTTGTTATTTCTTTCCACCTCCCGGATAGTAAGGTCTTGTTGAGGATCTTGTTGTCCGTTGCCATCATCTTACACCTTAAACCTGCGGGTGGTTTCACTGCCCGTCGTCAATATATCGGCTTATTGCAAGCGATAATACAGAAAAGACAGACTTTGGAAGTTGAAGGCTGATGCGATCTGGCAACATGATCAAAACTGGAAAAGACTAGAACAGAGAACGTACAGTTAAACAGGAATTTCATGAACTATTGATCTCGATTTGATTACTTGTCCGCTTTTCCATGCTTGTGATGCAAAACGTGAAGCTCATTATAAATCCGCTGCTTGCCTCCATTGTCAGGCAGCTCTTTCTGATTCTATCGAGCATTTTCAAGCGGAGCCAGGCATCCGAGAGAATTTGATCAGCTTTCAAGGGGATATTGAGAATTACACAAGGAGCTACGTTATAAATGGTAATATCGACCAGAGAATTGAACTGACCCCGAGAGACCAGTTAATTTCTTCGTTTCGGATTGGTGATGGAATAGCCTTGATATGAGTATTCTGCGCAATGTACAATTCGAACCGTAACCATCGTGCCCGGGAGGTTCTGGATTGTTTGTCGTACGCATTTGATGAGAGAAAAACTGACTTATTCAAAAGGATCAACGCCTTTCCGGTCCACCTACCTTGCAAGGATGGTTCAACCAGTTATTGGAAAAATTAGACATTGACGCCTTAAGTGTACCATGTCTTCTGTACTGCTTTGGGACTACTGTCGTGCCAAGCTGTTTTGAGCAACCCGAGATTCTACCCCAGCTCGAGCGCATCTTTTCCATCATGGTCGACCCCCCTGTAGGGTGTACCGCATGCCGCTAGCATATATCCCCGACGTTGAGCAGTTGTTTGATTCAAGTTCAAGAAGCTATAGCCTAATACTCTCCACGATTCGATATCTAATACACGTTAATCCTGTCAATCCATTCGCTGCCCGTCATTTGCACCACTTTATAGATGTATTCCGAGGTCCCCTGTCGTGGTTTCTGGGGAGGGAAAGCAATGTGCATTGAAACCCCGTTTACAATTCTTTCTGGCCAAGTAGGCAATGGAACCTCTGGGCTTGAGGGCTTAAATTGATATATGAATTTGTCCGCATTCCTTCGGGGATTTTGGTGCTGTCTCTCTGGACCAAGGTACCCTGCACAGTCTTTAACGAATCACTCCTGGAATCTTGATGTGGCTGGATTTCTTGCAATCACAATCTTAAGATGGCTCTTACAGATATTCGGCAAACGAGTTTGTCAAATCATCGCCAAGGATGTTTAAAGAAAAGTCAAATTATGGGCTGGATAGTCGTCCAGTGTGTCCATGTCGAGGTTAGCACGTTGGTTGGCTTGGAGGGTTGGGTTACATGTAGTAGGATTCTTGATTCAAAACCATTCTTGCGGTGGCTCTCAATGGTCTCCTCAAGTGACCGATGGTCGAGCGACAGTGCAACCAGCTGGATGATTTGTTGTTTTTCTAAAGCGGCCGGAGGCATCCTCGTATTCGCCGAAGCCCGCCTTGGACCAACCATTGGCAGCTACCGCTTAAGATGAACCCTTTTCATTGGGCGACTATCACTCATGAGATAAATTAACAGGCACGTTTTACATAGCAATTTTGTACTATTAGTGTACAAACATTTGTATATCCTATTACAGGCCTCGAGATATATGCACTTTATATCACAGACTAAACAATTACCCTTTCTACCTGGTGCCGAAGTGTCGGAGTGTATTGCCACGCATGGTGACGGCTTAGAATTAGTTACCTTCGTATGTTTTAAGGCATTTAGATAAAGTAGACACATGAGTGACATCGAGCGTCTACAACTTTAAAACAACAACAGCACATATGTCTATCATGAGATGTAAGTATAGAAATATTCCTTGTCTTCTCCATAGACAACACGAATTCCACACCAAGCACGTCTAGCTGGCGATAATTATCTGAACAACTTTTCTGACACGAGGTAGATGAAGAAATCATGAGTTCACCTATAAGATCCCACTCAACAACGTGAGGTAGCGGGAAACTACTATTCATCAGGGGTAAAACATGCACAATGTCTCAACTAGTTTGAATAAACGGAGGCCCGTCCAAGGGTGTTGAGGGACACACAATAGAAATGAAGTGTATTATGGTGATGAAAGAAAGCTAGGCTAGTGTTGGTCTGGAACTAAGTAGTGGTGGTGGCTGCGCAGGTACCACCTCTGACAAAGGGAGTGACTCTTGTGTTTAACCAAATACAACATAACGAAAATCATGAGATTGGTCCTATGATTACCAGTCTTGCGTAGCACCGTGAAATTCGAGATGATGATCGAGGTGTAGAGCCCTGGGGCGATTCCTCGACTTTAGGTGAATCTGTGGATCTGTGAATTTCGTTACGGTCTCTCTACTATGATCCTGGCAAGATTACAGTTATGAGGGGCCAAAAGACTTTGTACTTTCTCGGCAGAAATCACTCACATTGAAATACACTTAGTCTCTTGAAAGAGTATTGTTGCCTTTTGACGCTGAACTCTCTGCTCGACGTTGCTGGCAAGGGATTGGTCTGAGCATGTGAGCAGCAGCCTGAAAGACCTGGGAATGAGTGAGTACTATGAAATGATGTCAAGATAAACCCCAGAAACCGTAAATACGATCAAATAGTAGTTTCAAATTATGCTAACAATTCTGTTTTGAGTATGTGACATTAAGTTAAGCTTCGTATAAGTCGTATCAGCACGATGTTGCAGGACCATTGCCGAGTTCATAACTATCAATTGTACATTGTGTTGATCTTGGTGGGTCCAGAGGTGATTGGACTCCAAATGTTCAAATCAAAGATTGTTCGTAGCGCCTGCGCCACAAGTCAGCCACAAGGAAATATGGCTGCTCTCGGGGCAAAGAATTGTTCCCAGTGCAATTAAGAATGGCAATTTCGTCGGCAAATGGATATGCATCGCAGCAAACACTTGGCGCCGACGGGTCAACTTCGCAAACAACGCAGCATTACGGCGCAGCTGGGTCGCTGTTGGTTGGAATTATCCAGAGGCGGTTATCTCCGGTCTCGACCAAGTAGTCCGATGTGCTGACAGCGAAGATGCCAACCATGGAACTGAGCTCATTGGGCGCTTATGAAACAGCTTTTCGACTTGCTAAAACCGAAGTGTGGGGGTCAGCGATGGTCAGCGGTGGCAGCCTGTCGGGCGGGTTTCGCGCGACTCGCCGCCTCCACCCAAACAAGGCAGGCTCAGGGCCATCGAATCCAACGTCAATCGGAATTGGCATTGCGCAAATGTAGTGTCGCGCCATCTTTCTAAACAGCATTTTTCCCCTCATCGAAACCGATGTTGATGAGGCTAGGCCCCACAGCGAAGTTGCGGCCCGCCATCAATGGATGCGCCAACCGAATCTGGCGGCAGCGGCAAAGACAAGGGCGACTGCGGCCCCGCACCCAGCTCAAGTCGCACCGCATCACCGCCTGTGGACGACGATAGCTATCTGCCCCAAGCCCAGGGAGCACATGAGTACCGCGACAGGAGGGATCAGACACCCACTCCTCGTCGTTCGCCATTTCTCCCTGACGAGGCGGGAGCAACTGAGTCTCAGCATGAGCCCAGCTCGGACATAGTGAGGGAGCGGTCAGAGCAGTCAGCGCAGTCTCCCCAGCACATACCTTACGACCTGAATCCGTGGCAGAAGGACGCTGAGACCAGTTCTCAGAGAACCCTCAAAGCGGCAAGCGAGCCTGGGGATGCTGCTAGCCCTGCCTACGGGTCTCCTGGCCCTTCCGCCTCAGCGGCAGAGGAGGCGGATGAGTCTCGGGCCGCGGCCGATGAAGTCGATGCGGTTGCAGACGCGGACGCCGGGGCTGAGACCGAGGCCGGGCCGTCTGCCCAAGACGATCCGGATGTGCAGGATAGTGATGATGATAGCCATCAGACTACTCTGAGTAGTGGATCCAGTACTATCCCAAACACCCTTGTTGTACGATAGATTCCCCTTGTCAAAAGAAAGTCGGGCAAATATACTCATTCCTTACACAGGTTGATCCAGACACAGACCCGGACAGCGACGGTGACTCGGCTTTAGGCGCGACTCCACTGTAAGCGTACATTCAACTTTTGATGTTGAATATCCCGCGCTTACCCAAATTGCCTTTACATAGCATTTCCACAACGTCACTCGCGTCGACTCTCCTTCGTTCCGTTGAAGAGTATGGCAGAACCTACCACAAGTATAAACAAGGGAGTAAGTATCGCTATGCGAACTCGATTTAGTCTACTAATTAACTTTGAAAGGGTACCTTATGCCTAACGATGAGGTAAGTTAACTGCAACCCGGCCCCTTAAACCCAGCTGACGTCGCATATCATGCAGCAAGAACAGCAAAGACTTGGTGAGAACACATGCCTATCATTATACCATTTCAGCTGATGCTAATTATGAAAGAACTTCAACATTACATATATAAAGTAGCACTCGGTGGGCGCCTTCACCTAGCCCCAGTGGAAAACCCAAATAGGGTTATTGATATTGGAACCGGCACGGGTGTATGGGCTGTGGAGTTTGGTATGTATGTCACACACGTGGCGGGAAAGCTGCTTACACTTGATGTTATATAGCGGATTCCAACCCACAGAGCGATGTCCTCGGCACAGACTTGAGTCCCATGCAATCCTCGTATACAGCCCCAAACTGCCGCTTCGAAATCGACGATATCGAGGACGACTGGATTTTCAACCATAAATTTGATTACATCCACGGCAGATCCATATCCACGCATATGAGGAACGTGCCGAGACTCTGTGCTGCCATGCTCAACAACCTGAATCCTGGCGGCTGGGCTGAACTCCAAGATGTGATTGCCGAATTCAAGACTTTCGACCGCACGATAGAGGGAACCGCACTGCAACAATGGAACCGCCTCATGGTGGAAGGCATGTTTTCTCATTGCCACATGATTCCTAGCCTCAGGACTGACTTCTCATCAGGGGTGAGGAACTTGGGACGCGACATGCGCGCAGCCCGCTCCAACAAGCGGCGGATGGAGGAAGCAGGGTTTCAAAACATCGTGGAACATAGATTGCCCATCCCCGTGAACCACTGGCCCAGGGGCGCACAACACAAGAACCTCGGCAGGGATCAAATGAGAAGCGCTCTCGATGGCATTCAAGCTCCAACAATTCAGGTCTTATCCAAAGGGCTGGGCTGGTCGAGGGAGGAGGCAGAGGTGTTTCTCATAAATGTTCGAAAAGAAATCCAGAACCCACATATTCATTCATATTTTGAAATGTATGCACCATCTGGAGGGCTCTCGATAATAGTTGCTGACCATTCTCAGGATTGTCGTTTTTGGCCAGAAGCTACCAAGGTAGAGAGGACGACAGTGGGACGGATAACAGAGATACGGAAGGAACATTTCTCTCGAGCATTTAGGACGTCATTTGAATACATCGGGTAGATTGCATAGTACGTCCAGACTCGGGTCTGATCCTTCTTAGAACATTGGTGCGTTTCGCCAAACCATTTGAGTCTTTTTGGTAAATGGTCGACACTCACAATGCTGCGATCCAGAGTAGCAGATGCACGGACGGATGCAATCTGCCACTGTCATCTATACCTCTACGCATCATTACTTGGGCTACGTGACGCAGTTGGACCGGTGATGCTTTGCGGCGGTCTACGCCCCTATATCATGGGGCTGCTCACTGCTCGCTGCATCTGAGCTATGAAGACGAGGCATGAGTATGTGGACCCGTGCCTGCGGTAAGATGGCCACACCTTCCTTCGTCGTGGTCTGATTAGTTAAGTTCATCTCATCACCAGCGCTCCTTCCCCAGGATGACCTACAGCCCCATCCTACGATAGGAAGCAGCAACTGCTGTTTCGAAAGCAGGTCCCATTGACCTCAACGACTTCGACCAAATGACCTCGACATAAGCTCTCTTACCCAGCAAGATGTGTTGGATGTTGGACCGTATTTCCAGGATTGAGCTCCCACCGTGGCACTGAACACCACAGCATTCCGTGCTTGAATGAGCCACTGAACTCTTGGCTTCCTTGGCCTTCATATTTTCGTATTATTTCTGTCATTATTCTAATACCACACTACATCTCCAGAATGGCGTCGACGGTAACGCCGACGCAATGCTCTGAAGCCAGCTCTCCTGTCCGTTTCGACTCGCCACCTCCCCCGGTTGCCACGCCCAGCTTGCGACCTGCTCCGCTTCGCATCCCAGAGCGCAAGCCTAGGATGTCGATCGGCGATGATGAAGATGCGGTTGCTGCAGTGGACGGCCCTGGTCAAGGCCGGGATGCGTCGAGGTCTCGCAATCCATCCGATGGCACTACTAGACGAAGGCACTTCACTCCGCCCAAGCCACGATTCGCAGTGACGGACGTGTCTTCACAGCGTCGCCCCACGGCCTTGAAACTTGGCAAACTGGTGTCCAAGTTTGAGATTCTTGATGCGGTGAACAATGCCAACGCCGACTCGTCTCGAATTCCGCGCCCTTCCCAGAGCCACGTCTTTGTTCGGACTGGCTTCCACCGACCCCCTGATGTCTCTCAAAGAGCGAAGCAACAATCCACGTCATCGGGGGAGAAGTCGAGCACTGCTGACGACTCTTTGAACTTGACACCCCGGCAGATGCCAGCACCCAGGGTGCCCGAGCGACGGTCGATGCTCCCGGTTGGCACCTGCCTGAGGACTGCCACGACAGATGATTCCTCAGGATCAAACGCCGAAACGCGATCGAATGCCTGGACTGCGAGTAGCGATGTGTCTCCTAGGACCCAAACACCACGAGGTCGAAACGCCAAAATGGACAATGGTCGTGACACTTTCCTGGTGGGAAGCAATGCATCTCCTGTGAGCAAACAGCTTGGTTAGGATCCCAGACTGGTTGCGGATAGGAGGAAGATGTTTGAGCAGGGAGAGTGTAAGTTCACACAGCCCAATATGGCCTCATGCTGCCAAGGAGGCCAGTACGTGTTGCTGACCAGGCCAGCATACTCGCCATTCAAACCCACGAAGTCACTTTTGGATCCTTCGGCTTTTCGTATCAACCACCCTGGAGTCCCCTTGGTGCACTCACCACCGAAACGCTTGCCTGTATCCAAGTCTTCAAGGCAGGCGATGGCATCGCCAAAGAAAACGAAGGCACCGAGCGACTCGCCCAAAACCGCAGTGGGGTTCAAAACACCAAAGCAGAGTTCTATTGATGATGAGTCACCCACACATGTTCGATCACCCGGCAAAGACCATAATGATCCGGCTTCGATTTCAAATTTAACACAGCGGCAGAAGCCTAGCGTCGCAAATCTTCGCAAGTCTTTCGAGCAAAACTTGACCCATGAGTCGACTGCAGTCGTCCCCGAAACCCCAACAAGGAACAAGGAGGGATCCTCAATCTCTGTCCGCCACTCCAACCGACAAAGCAAGGACCAGTCCCATTCATCTGAGTCGATGCCACGATCACCGGAGCAGCCACTCGAGACGCCCGTTCAACAGACGAAGCTTGAGGCGGCAACTCCGCCAAGTGCCATGGGCAGATCAAGACGGATGGAGCTGAAGCAGAGTCTGTCAACCAAGTCTTCAGGGCAGTTCTCCCCCACACCGCCGTCCGTTATCCCTATACGACGTATCCCGGCTACAGCTCTGCCCACCAGCACCCGATCTCGCCAGCGACAGGCCATGCAGATGAGGTCCAGGACTTTTGAGAGACCAAACTCACTATTTGAGCGTACACCCTCATCTGTGCCCGGGCCAGTTGAGAAAGCGGAACCCGAGCTGCGACCGGAACCCGAACCTGAAGCTGGTACATCGCAAGAGGTCGTTAGCAAAGGATTTCCTCGCTCGAGTCCGATACATCCTCTCTTCTTGTCAAACACAGGCAGACAGGAACGTCTGCAACGGGAAGAACACCAGGAGATTGAGCCGTTGGCATCAGGGCCAGAGTCATCTGCCGAGCCAGGCCAGATCAGTCCCACTCGAAGGAGCAACGACATCCAACCTTCGGTCATGGACAGTATACCTGTCGAAGTCCTCCCCATCGCCGATCCCGTCACAAAGTCTGACTCGACGACAAAACGCAGCATGAAAGTGTCCGACTTGCGCCGGATGTTCGACCGGCCTTCTTTTAGCGGCTCATCACCAGGCCATCTCATGTCCTTGGCGCGTGCAACTCGATGCACCCGTCCAAATCTTGGCACCGATCACTCAAACCCTGGCAAGAAAGACGCCAGTCCTACCACTTCGGTGTCATCGGGCCGCTCATCACAGAAGACAACGTCGGCACCTGAGCTGACGACCGAAATTGCGATTAATGACTTCGCGGTCGAGTTCACCTCCAAGTCTGAGCTCGTGATTGAACAGGACCAGTCGTCGCCCACGAAACCGCGAGCTCGTTTCGACATTCCTGTTGGGCTAAAGGCGGCACCAAAGCCTATTCCGAAGCAAATGTCGCCCCTCAAAGACCGCATCCAACTTTTCGAAAGCAAAGATCATGCAAGCCTGACGCATGGTCGCGCCAAGTCGTACGACACCTCTCTTCATACTAAATACCAGGCTAAGGGCCGGAAGGGAGGCAGAAGCAAGACGACTACTAGCAGCTGGCGTCCGATACGCGATCGTGGGGCAAGAATGTTACGTCGCATCTCGAACTCTCTTACCCAGTCCGTAGATGGAGGCAATGACTCCGTCGACAGTGGGGAGGTTTCTCGTCGTCACACCCGCAGAGGCAAGAGTTCCGAGAAGGAAAATGCCAATCCAGTCCCTGATGAGCAGCCATGCCAGACTCAAAGACGCAGATCGAGCCTTTTCAGTTACTTACACCAGCGCAGCAACCACTCGACCTTGGACAGCGGAACCCAGGTCTGGCAATCGACCGGTCAATCTACGGAGGAAGTGGCACATGGATATCCCAAACGCCATGACTCTACTCGCTCCCGCGGTGGCTCTAGCATCGATATCAACGATTCCCTCGTCGCAACACTGGAAACCAGCCGGCCCTATCTGCGCTACGCGCGATCGCCAATCCGTCCAAGTCCCCTGTTCCCTGCTCTTCCGGCGCGCAAGAGCTTCCCTTTCTTGCAACGCTTCTCAGGTGGCGAAAACAATAGGGGCAGTATCGAATTCGGCTTCGGACTAGACGGACAAGACTCGTCCAAGATGAGGAGGGAAAAGAGTAGCAATATCCTCAGCAACCCCGACGCCGCGGCGGGTACAGAGGACCTACCTACTACCGCCGCCGCCGCCGCGGTCGCGGGGCCATCGTCGGCAGGGCAGCAGAACGCGGCAAATGCTCACACACCCTACCCGGCCGGCACAGGCAGTGGTTCTGTAATCGCTACCCCTTCCCCCATCTCCACCGCCACCGCGCGCGAGAAACGCAAGTTCTCCCGTGAGAAGCGTAAAGAAGCCCGAGCACTTCGAAAAGCGGGCCGGCGGGCTTCGCGGGAGGCGCAGAAACAATCCGCCCATGCCCAGTCCCACTCTCCGCACAACCGCAACAGCCAAAAAAATAATCAAGCCTCAAAGTTGACACAGCAACAACAGCAAAGAGAAAGACGCTGGGGCGATTACACCGCGAGCGGCTTTCCCGTCCACCCATCCAAACTAGGCTCGGGGACCATCGCGGCCCCCAAACCGACTAAGCCGCATGAAGTGAGAAGGATTATCGAAAAGTACAGGTGGATGGAGAAGAGTACTAGCGTGTTGACCATGGGGTTTTATGGGAGGAAGGGGAGTAAGGACAGTCAAGGACAGGGACAGAATGGAGAAGAAGGGAGTGCGAATTCGTCAAGGAAGGCTAGTGATGCTACCGGCAAGGGGAAGACGGCTGAGGGAAAGGAGAAGGCGCACAGTGACACGCATTTACTCAAGTTGAGGCGAGGTCATAGGCAAGGGGGGGTGGCGGGAGGCGATGATGCTGGGGATGCAGATGGAGATGGAGTGCGGGGGAAGGTAGTGGGTTGTGGTGGGTGTTGAAGGTTTACTTGCTCAACTTGAACCGGGTGGCACTTTTCTTCATTTCAATCGGATGGTGGGGAGGAATGGGAGTATTAATGGGAATACTGGCCGAGTAAGGTTCGCCTGACTGGAGAACGGGATGAGAAGTGGGTGAGTATTCCAGGCGCACACGTTTTATGTGAGTATTGGATACATCGGTTATCGAGCTGGAAATGAGCAGCAGGGCAGGGCAGGGTAGATAGGGCAGCGCAGGTGCTTGCTTGCTTTTGCTTGATAACGGATGGAATGGAGTGGGACGCTGGGTGGAAGGTAATAGAAATGAGAAAGTAGACGGGCTTATGAGCGTGGTAACCCGGGAGTCGAATACGATTTTCGATCATTATGTCAATAATTCAACTTCATCAACCTGGCCTGGCCTGTTTTGTCGATTTGATCAAATTTGACTCTGACTCGTCTCATTTACGGCATGTTACTAAGTGCGCTAAAGCCATCTCATGTCATGTATCTACATCTCCTAATGGCTATGAGTATCACGACCTGTGCGTTCCTATTAAGCAAGCAAGCAGCTTACCGCGCCAACCCCATTCCCTTCCCAATCTTTCTTGCCAGCGCCTTCTTCAAGTACCACTCCCTCGCCAAACTCCTCGTCGTCTTAGCAAAAACAGCGGGCGTAATACGGCCCCTCTCAACCGCTCTGCCTAAGATAAATATCGCATCGCCCAACGCCCTCTCATCGGCCACGACATCGTACAACTGGTTGCCGACCACGGTAGGCGCCACGAGCAGCTCGTCGATTCCGGGAGGTGTCAATTTGCGGCTATTGGAGATGACGCCGTCAGCTTCTTGGAGCGACTGCTGCAGGATCGACGTGTTGGAGGCGAGCATGGCTGACAGGGGCGTCAGGGCGTTAGAGTCGTTTTGCAAGTTCTGCAAGGCGCCGAGCATCGCATTTCGTTGCGCAGTTAAGCCGGCGAGGGAGGATTTGTTTTGTTCGCGGGAGCGCTGGCGCATGGTGTAGAGGGTGGATGCGAGTTGGCGGAGAAGGGCGTCCTTTTCGGGGTTGGGGGGGATTGGCGGCGGGGGGAGGTGAGAGGGTGAGGGCAGCGCCAGAGTCAGGGGCTCGTCCATGATGTCGGGTGGGGGAGGAGGTTTGTGTTGTGGTTGCGGTGGGGGCTGCTGCATCGGCGGTTGCCAGTTTGGCGCAGGACCGCCGTAGGATGCTCGCTGTTGCTGCTGGGTCCCGGACAACTGTGGCGTCATGGGCGATATCGTCGAGGTGCGGCGTGGATCCTGGGGTGGGAAGCCGGTTTGCGGACCAGGGGGCATGTAAGGCGGTTGTTGGTGCTGTTGAGGTTGGGCGCCTCGCGATTGACCCTGGGGATGACCCTGGGGATGACCCTGGGGCTGCCCTTGTTGAAAGGGCAGAGGAGGCGCGCTGTCATATCTGAGACTTCGATTTGACTGCTGTTGTTGGCTATATTGAGTTTGCGGATGATGAATGCCAGGGGGCAAAGGGGGCAGTGGTGGACCGCCATCTCTGTGGATTGCCTGCCCAGGGACCACCTGGGGTGCATCGCTGCCTTCTTTCGGTGGCGGAGGCGGAGGACGTCCGTCCATCGCATGTGGGGATTGTGTTAGTACAGGTGTCCTCGCTGATATTTCCTGAGGAAGAGGCGGAATGGGCGGTGGCGTAGGCGTCAACTGCTGTGGTGCTGGTCGCGGTGGTTGGCGCGCGACCACCGGGGGTTCTTTCGCAAACACGTCGCGCAGTATGGCCAAAAAGTCCAAGATGGACGATTTCTAATGACCAAGTCAGCTCTCCGTCATGTGTCTCCGTCTGTCAACCGTGCGGCACTGACATCCCAAAACTCAACCCACCCAACCAGATATGGGTGATATATGCGCCCTTGCGGATCGATGTGCTGGCCGGGCCGGACCACCATGTTCTCGGTCGGCGTCACATAGGCTATCGGGGCCTCTCGCGGGTATGAGTGCGGCACCCATAGCGAAATGGGGAATCGGTAGGTCGTGCCCCTAAAGACGACCGGTATCGTTCCCGACACGTGGACGAGGAGAGCTGATACTCCATTGTCGAATGCTATCTTTCAGGTCAGATCATGTAGCCGAGCTGAATCGAGGTGGTGGTAGCATACTGTGGACATCTGTCCGCGGCGACAACGATGGATACGCAGACAGCACCTGGGCTACGTCGTTGTAGGTGCGATTGACATCATGATATTCCTGGCAATCGAGGCATGTTAGCCAAAGGTAGTTCGCGCGGGTAGCATGACTGAGGGGCAAGGCCGTACACTGGTCAGAACGCTGTAGAGCCAGTTCAGAACATGCTGCTGGACAACCATCTTGCAGGTGTCGTCAGCTCTACAGCCGTCGCATTCGCATCGTACAGCCGCCTGAATGGCTTCACGACAAAGTATGGAAATGCGGAGTGCTTCAGCTATCTCGACGGAGCTTTGTCCTGGCTGCTTGCCAAGGCTGATGTTCCCAGTGGGGCAATTTGGCGTCACCGACACAGACCGACCGTCAGCCAATGATGTAATGTCGCTATGGGGCACCAGCACTCTAGGGGCAAAGCCTCTGGGTAAGGTCTACTTGGTACAAGCACTGGCCCCCGTGCATATCGCCCCAAGCTTGCCGATGGGTGCAACTGCCAATTCTGTGCAACTGTTTTGTGAACTGCTTTTTTCGACCTCTTCTTTCGACTGCTCCGACCAGTCCGTCCTCTGCAACCCGACAAATCCCGTCATCCACGTCTAGATCTAGATGCCTTGGTTAAGTCGTCATGGACACATCATCGGTCCATCTTGCTGCCCACAACCACTACCGCACGCGTCAAGCCGTCAGGGTGCATTCCCACAACGTACCAGGTCCATCCTGCCCGCACGTGGGCCGTTTCAGCAACCATCGGTTTGAATCGCGTGCCTCCAATGCCTCAATGCCTCAACTGCTCTGGCCGTTTGGTTTCGGCTTCCCTGCAGATGACAAGAACAAAATGCGACTTGCGCCATCTTGACGCTACCAGTTGCCGCGCGAACCCTGCATACTGATCATCTAATGTCGAACAAATTTGCCTCGCTGGTTTCCTGGTTGGTCAATTAGTCAGATCCGGGAGCCGTACAACCAGCATTTTGGAACCTTCCAGGTCCAATAGCCGCTGCTCCGATAAAAGTTGCCGAGTTTAAACCTTTATCCTCTATCCGGCTTGTACCGCTCTCGTGAATAAACCATCATTTCTTTCCTAGCCTCTCGACCCCAAACCCTTATGCTCACGGCCACAACAGGTAATCGCACGGCTGAGGAGTATTACAGTGTCATCTCTGTATACTCCTTGCGTCAGGATTTTGTTACTTGAAGCACTTTTCCTAAACAAGCTGCATCTCCATCAACCAAGCCCAGATTGAACCCGGTCCCTACCAGGTCTCGGACTTGGGACAAGAGCCACTCAATCGCCATGATTCCTCCCATTCCCGTCTTGTCGGACTACGGGATCAGCCCAGCCCACGGCTTCCTCCCGGATGTCCTGCCGTTGACGAGGCTTCCTGATCCGTACTACAACAAATGGGAGGCCATCAGCGCCAATCTGCAAAATCTGATTCTTAGCAAGCGCCTCCAAGGGGTCGTTGATCGTCTGCCCGTTCTCTCCACCATCGGTCTGGAACATGACGCAGAATGGCGGCGAGCCTACATGCTCCTGACCTTCTTCGCCCACGGCTATATCTGGGGAGGTGACACTCCCCGTGAACGGGTGCCGCCCAGCATCTCCGTGCCGCTGCTGGAGATTTGCAGGCACCTTGAAGTGCCTCCCGTGTCGACCTATGCCGCCTCGGTCCTCTGGAACTTCAAGCCCCTTTTCATCGATGAGGACATCGATGACCTGGACAACCTCGCCACCCTGGTAACCTTCACAGGCTCGCTCGATGAGTCTTGGTTTTACCTTGTCTCGGTCGCCATTGAGGCCCGCGGCGGCCCCATCATACCGCTCATGTTGACAGCCGTTGCTGCGGCTCGCGCAGGTGATGCTGCAACCGTGACACGTTGTCTGCGCACCTTTGCCGAGCGCTTGGATGATCTGGGTGCGCTGCTTCATCGCATGCACGAAAGCTGCGATCCAGGGTTCTTTTACAAGCGCATTCGCACCTTCCTCGCCGGCAGCAAGAATATGGCTGATGCGGGACTACCCAGAGGCGTCATCTGGGACGATGGCACTGGGAAGTCGGACTATGTGCAGTACTCTGGCCCCAGCAATGCACAAAGCTCCTTGATCCAGTTCTTCGATCTCATTCTTGGCATCGAGCACCGTCCTACAGGGGAGAAGGCCGACGCTTCGTCAGAATCGGAGCGCGAGGGCCGCGCTCGGGCGCCGAAGAACAACTTCATCCGCGAAATGCGCCGATACATGCCGGGACCGCACGCGCGCTTCTTAGAGGACGTCGCATCGGTCGCCAACATCCGTGAATTTGTGGAGAGCTATTCTGGCGCCGACCGCGATCTTGGTATTGCGTACGATGCCTGTCTCAGCATGTTACGTGCCTTCCGCGACATTCACATCGCCATCGTGACGCGCTATATCATCCTGCCTTCGAGGGAGACCCGCGCACGCAGTCGCAGCCCGGCCAACACCCGCCAGAACCTTGCTACTGCTTCCAAGAACGAACAGCACAAGAAGGTCAAGGGCACCGGCGGCACCGCCTTGATCCCGTTCTTGAAGCAGGCCCGCGATGAGACGGGTGAGCCGGCTGTGGAAGCCTGGGCCAAGCGCTTCATGACTCGGCAGTCGCGTTCAACTGGCCAGGGCGACTTCTTTGCTGGCAAACCCGAGCAAGTCGAGGTCGTTAAAGAACCAGTGGTTGAGCATGGGCTGGCGGGGATATGGACGATTGATGACGATGTAGGCGGTATCTGCAACTACTAGACCGTCTTTCCGTCAACGTATTTGTGACTCAGTATCTCGTAGCAAACTGTTTGTAGAAACAAATCATAGTCTTGCAATGCCGTGTCGTGACAATCGTGAGCCGCCTCGTAAACACTTGACCCACGCAAGTCGGCAAACCAGAAGTGGGCCGTTGTGCTACCTCGATGAGTGAGGCACCTTTACACCGTATAGCCCGTCCTACTGGCCATTGACTCATGATGACTCCAACGTGGACATGTGGTTTGAAACATCCATTTCGATTCAAATGGTTTAAACAAGCGCCACCCACCACCAGTACGCATCCCTTTTCCAATCATTTGTTGACTGCGACATCATTCGACAATTCAGGTTGAGCTGGATTAATCTCCAACTCATACCCACGAGACTTGAGCCAGACTTTTGAAAAGACCTACCCAGGTAGTTCATTCATACCTTTGGGAACCCCCATCTTACTTCACCCTTCTCTGTCGCATCCCAAACCATCAGAAATCCCCCCTTGCCCTAGAAAATCGATTTGCTCGGGCCAAAAAAATGGCAATACCCCCAGACAAAGCCGCTATTATCATCATCGTGACGGTCGTGGTGTTGTTGGCGCTCGTGGGATTGGCGGTTTGGATTTGTTGGTGTTGTATATGCTGCGGAGGCGGCGATGATGAGGAGTATGCTGACGAGGAGGCGGGTTCTTGGTGCTTGCCGTTTCCGCATCATGTGGGATGAAATGGGGTAGGAAATAAGGTGCGTAGAGAAGGGATGGGACTGGGGCTTGTTGGTGGAGTGCACTGGGACTGAATATGTCGCAGGGCAATGGCTGGCGATCACTGTGGGTTGGCTTTGGGAGGATGGAAGGATGGAGGGACTCGTCACTGTGACGCGAGAATGGTCGGTAGGAAGTCATGCTAATCGTCCCAGGGCTCCGTCCTACTAGTAGGGGTACCAACGAAGTTACCATGGGCGGTCAGACGATATTAAGAGACAGAGGTGAGAGCAGCAACTGGGCGAAAGCATCATCGGTCAATCTGTAGTACAGTACGGTAGCGCCAAGTGAGGCGGACGGGAGGCAAACACGAGTACCATTGGGCGCACATCAGATGGAGAGTACCACATATACACAAGAATGGCGGTGTACCAATCACCGTGGCTCGTTGTCTTATGCTCCTCGCCCGTCTTTTCCTTCTAGAAGCGACAACGCAAGTATACCGTTTCACATATTGTATCATGAGCTTCTTACCCCTAGAATCAGGTAGTTGAAGATTCCCCGACTATGACCTGGGATTCAACCATACGAAACACATTATCAACTTGATTACTTATTCAGTCTCTGAGCACGCAGCCTTGTCTCAGTCACGGATTGGGTCGTAAACTCCCGTCCACAATGTCAGCAGCATCAACATCGAAGCCCGCAACCCACCTCACCAGGACATCTACCACCAGAAACGCCGCGGTCTTCGAAGCACCATGGCCATTGCCAAATCCCAAATTCCCATCGATCTCCACACCCGCAATACCTGCCTTACCATCCCCATCAACCCTTCTAACCCCTCCCCTAAAGGCCCCCTGCCCAGCCTGCACAACCCTAACCCTAACTTCGACAACAACCTCCTGCACCACACCCTCGCCCTCCATCACCGCGGTCCTCGCCAATTCATCCTGTTGTGCCAATAATGGCCTCGAATGGTACGAAATCGTGGCGATCATCATTTGCATCGTCTTTTTTCTGCTTCTGCTGGTGTGCTGTGGTTGTTGGCCGGTGATCCGCGCTATGTTTAGGGGCTGTTGTTGTCCGCTCGCGGATGAGGAGGATGATTATGGGGGGTATGGGTACAGATGCGGAGGAGGGGGAGGAGGGGGGCGAAGGGGAAGGGTAAGGAGGACCAGGACGAGGTCGGGGAGGAGAGGGTTCGTGGGGGTCTTGGTGCCGGATCCGCCGGCGCCAGAGGTGGAGGATGAGGGGGAGACTGCTGGAGCTGGTGCTGGAGCTGGAGCTGGTGCTGGAGCTGGAGCTGGTGCTGGAGCTGGAGCTGGTGCTGGTAATGCTGGGGCCGGGACTGGGAATGCCAGTCCTGGTTCTGGAGGAGGTGCTGGAGGAGGTGGACACGTTGCTAGTTCGCCAAGGCCATTGATGGTAGGAGGCTTGGCGGTAGGGTCGGGCTTGGGGCCATCTTCAAGAGCTGGGAGTGCAGTTGGAAGTAGGACTGACCGTGGTGGGGGTCGGTCACCGCCGCGTGGGAGGTCTGCTGGGGCGAAAAGGGGTAGCTCGAAGTCGAGTTGAGAATTTCGCAGGAAGGCAATGAGGTCTTGTATGGAGAGTCAAATGTGAGGAAAGCGGTATGGTGTTCCCATCATAGAATGACAGGAATTAGCTGCAGTTGCTTGGACTGTTGAACAAGCAGTTGGGGTTTATTGGAAATATCTGGACAGTTTGAGGCTATTGAGCCCATGGATTCTGCGGACTTACGATGATACGAACCAAACTGAAGCCAGTTGTTAAGCAGAACTAAGCATGAACATGACCTTTCTAAGCTGTTATGTTGCCGTGACTCAGTCTCACTAGAGGTGAAATATATCGACCCTGAACTTAAAGAGACTTACGTAAGATAAGAGTTAACACTCACCATCTGGGATACGAAAATTCCGTGTATGATGTTATGTATACTTACGTAGAGGTAGGGGCAAGTGGAATGGTGGAAGGTGGTATGCATGGCGGCGAATTTGTTTTCACCGAGCCTCAACGCTAATTTGGTCTTCTCATTGGGACTCCGTCAAGGTCACTGTCTTTGACCGCTAACTTCTATTAAATACACGTAAAAGACCGGGACAGACTGACACTTCTGCTCAAAACCTTCGTATCCCAAGGCGTTGAAGGCAGGCTTCACCACTTGATTACATCCAAGCGTCGAAAACCAGGTATTTGCATTAGTGCAGGTCAGTTCCTACAAGTCGATTCACAGCTATCTGAGGTGCTTGCTTATGACTACCATTCCGGTGGGCCCGTGATTTTGCAATTCTTTGGTTTGTACATGCAAATTCAACGTCAAGGTGCTCTTCTCCGGACATTGTGGCTATATGTAGCTACCATAATCTGCAAGAATATCAGTGTAGGGTGACAAGCATATATGACAATGTTGCTACCCCTCTCCATGTATAAAGTCCTTCTCAAGTAGAAGCTCGGGGCCTCGAGAGCACTTGTTGCACATGGCAGTAGCTCTCTCACGGCCTGCACTGCACACGGAAGCGTAATAGCCTTCTTTGTCCCACGCAGGCTCCTGTCCGCAGTTGCTACAGTTGTGTAGGTCGACGTAGGGTACGTACGACGCAGTGCTCGCCAGGCTGGTCACCTTGCGCAGAATGTCGGCCGGAAATTTGGGGACTCCATAATAGACTTGCTGAAAGGCCACGTCGGACAGGATCCACCCGTGTGTAGCTGCGACGAAGCTGGCGGCCACGTCATGAACGGTGTCGTGTTTGCTCCTGTAGATCTCGTCGATTGCGGCCTTGATAGGTGCCAGAACATCGGGGCTGAGGAATGAGGACTTGTTCTCAGCACAGCAGAAGGCCTTCTGAACAGCTTTTGCGTGGGGCTTGAACCAGGCTCGGGCCCGAGCAGTGCACGCGAGGCCCATGTCGGGCATGCCAAAATCATCGGACAATTGGTAGCAGTCGACGAGGGTACCGATAATCCTCTGTTCGATCTCCAAACCAAACGAAACCAAAGTCCGTGTGTAGATCCTGCGCGGAGACAATCAATTAGTGATGAAGTCAAGATGAACGATACGGATAACTGGCACTAACCAGAGGAGAACTGTCCTTGCCTCGTAATCGGTGTAACGCGTAAGGTCGATCCGTCCAAACCAGTCCACGGGCCAATTCTTTGCCAGTGCCTCCTTGAAAAACTGAGATCGAGCACTTAGGATGTCCTTGTGAAGCTTCCAGTTTTTGAACCCCATTACAGCCCCGGTTCTCACAGTTATGTCAGAAAACGCGCCCGTGTCCAGAAGCCTAAGACTCTTGTCAGCATGTTGATCTCCAAGTTCGTCTGATCATGCGAAGAGGAAGAAGGTTAGAGGGTTGGGTGCAGCTAACTCTCTGTCGTGCCCAGCCGTGTTGAGCTCGCCCTTCTCGGCAATGAGCGCGAGCTTGGTCTCGAGCATTGTCCTCTTGACAAGGGCCTCATAATTGGATTCTTCCTCCTCGCACTCGAGCTTGATCTTCTTTCTGGGAGGCTGTCGGGGAGCCATGTTGACACTTCGCGTGGCGTTGAGTTGTGTCAAATGGCAGTCGTAGTGTGTCAGGGCATGGAAGGTATGGCTTTGACCACTACAAGGTGCAATTGATTTCTGAAAGGGGAATCACTCAGCTGAAAGTGAGCCTGAGATGAGGAGCACTTGCCACACAAATAGCTTTACGTGTGAGGATTCCCTGAGGCAACCACCCTGGTCCACCTTAAATGGGTGAGCTTGTAACTCTTGGTGCAAAGGGTGGCCGGTGAAAGCGGCTTAAAAAGCAGGAAGATTCCCCCTGGGACATGAGTGGTTCCAACCATTGCTCACAATATTCTGGCTGCAGATATCCTTTACCATTACAGCCTGCAGGTGTTCTTTCACAACCAAACAAACAGAACACCATGAGTCCATCACATAGATCATGCCACCAATCAAAGAAGATAGGCAGATGGGTTTGACATTCCCATGCAAGTCCAATAAAGCTAATCCAATTAATCACAAGTATACAATGACTTTTGCAGATTGTTGCCAGAAGCTCTAAACTTGCTGGTGATCTGTTCAAATCAATAGCAACATATGTTAAACTTCAGGTGCAAAACGACAAGAGAATCAAATAAGAAACTATGCCTTGGCTCGACCCCAAGCCTTGGGAAAAGGTGAGTAGTTGAGCAGGGGTGAATGCCTACTACTTGTACATCCTGGCTTTTTGTACTTGATGCTGGCTGTGATGCCGGAGTTTTGTTAATTCTTGTCATTACTATTTTTATGACATCTAACAACTTGATAGTGAATATAGCCAAACATATTAACAAACTATCATTCGAAATCTCTAAGCCTTTTCGTGCCACCTTATTGCATCAACTACCTCCAAACTAGCAGCTAACGGATACTCAAAATGATCAGTTGTTTATATGTGATTGCCGTCCAGCCCCGGCAAGTCCAAAGGAATACCCCGAAGTTGCCAAGCCTGCGCTATGCTAAGCCGGATTCGGGGTGATGGCCGGTGCAGTGCAGGGATTTCGGGACCATCCCGAACAAGCGGAGCCTCTTCTCATCTGCCGAATCTATTGACGGGTACGACCATGTGTGACAGGTACAGGGCTTGCTTGCGCTTAGCAAACAGTAAGTGCTGAAAGTCATCTGGGCCACGGTCTGGTCCAGGTGCAGAGAGGCCCGATTATATATATCGTCGGACCCCACGGGAATAGTTTCCTGTTCCGTCCAAGCCAGCTAAAGCGTTCAAGGGACTTCCTTCCATTCGAATTTCTTCGTTACAGCGCCCAAGGGCACTCTCGGCCATCATCTTGGTTTTCACACTCTCCATTCTGGCCCTCGCGAGCTCAGTCCGCGCGGCATCACTTGGCGCCGAGGAGACTGCACCTGATGCTGTTGTCGGCTTTGCCCAAACTGTACCGGATCACGCGGAAGGGACATTGATGCTGAGATATCAGCTATATCTCAAGATTGTAGATGGCTGCGTGCCATTCCCAGTTATAGACGCGGCAGGCGACGTGAGCTGAGCCTTTGCCCCTCAGACTCATCATTTCCAGCCAGTGTCTGTATGTCAAAAGCGCCGGCCTCTCCCCAAGCAGCAAATTCTCCGGCTGCTGCTCCTTTAGCACAGGCCAAATGTACGCCCGCGCCAGCACCTACAACAACTCCTATGTGATCCTACACTCTTGGCACTTCCCCAAAGGCGAGTCGTCCTGGCTCGGTAACCGGGCTGGTGTGGGCCACCGGTGCGACTGAGAAGGCGTGGTAGTCTGGCTTTGGTCCGCGTCAACTGATGCTACGCTTTTGGGTGTCGCGGTTTCGTACCATGGGGACTACGTGACGACGCCTGAGCCGGATTCGAGCGGGATTATCCATCAATTAAGTACTATACCGCGTATGTTATTTCAGACCGTCTGTATGGGTTCACGAGTACGGTGGGCGGCACGCAGCCGCTGGTAGCTTGGGGGAAGATGCCGGCTGTGGCGCAGGAAGCGTTGGCGGACAAAGATTGGGTTGACACGTGTCGAACGAATTCATGTTTTGGAGGGGCGTATATGCTGACTGGATCACAGATGGAAATGTGTATTTTATCGACGATAACTTCGAGCCTAACTTGGCTGAGGCGGTGTTGTAGGTTTGAGAGACATGATGGAAGCCCGACGGACCAAGCCATTTTAGGATATGTGTATTTCACATTGGAAATCATCTGGACAAGGGAAACAGGTCATGGCGAGAATGAAGTGAGAGAATCAAGTCCCAAACTTCCCTCCTTGCGCGTTTCGTCGATCATTTTCTATACAGCATCCAATATTTGGTTTAGTCAAGACACTTAAAACCAGCTGATGGCCGTTACGGGATGATTCAACACAGAATAGGAGCCACTGCTTACCATAATCGTGATCTATCACCAGACCAGCCTGGCATTTATTGCTTACAGCTATGTATGTTAGATAGTATAATCTGACTCACGCTCGGTGATTCAAGCTTAGTGATTCTGCTTGTTCCGCTAGGAACATAGTGATATCTATCTCGATAACAGCTTCTATTTCAGTCTCGGTCATCTCCAGTTTTACTATCATTCCATAGCTCATGTCCCCATTCGTATTTGCTAATAATAGACAAGTCTTGGCCCCGCACGATTGACAAATCAGAACTTACGAACGATGAGACCCCGTATCCCAGACAATGTGACAGAACTTGACGCGATAACAATATTGGGTATTATCACTTTACGTTCCTCGGTCTTTTCGCTATTAAACCGCCAATACCTCCTAGAGAAGCATATAGATGTACCACCCCCTTTGAGCAAATTCCACGTACCTATACTAACACTGAACACTGAGACACAAGATTGCTTGGATGTGATCAAGTGGTGAAGCCTGCCTTCAACGCCTTGGGATAGGGGCATTAATATAGTCTAGTAGCTATCTTATTCCCCTAATCTAAACCCGATAGAGATATGCTAGAACTGGATGAAGGACTATATTAAAGGTAAATACGGTATTACTAAAAAGCCTAGCTATAATCGTCTTCGGATATAGGTAAAGGAGGCTTAGGATAAACTACCTAAGAGCTACTTACAGGAGCTTCTGAAACCAATACTAGAGAGGTGCGAAGCGATAATCGTGGCTAATGGATTGTATACAGAGTACTAGTAAAATGTATTGAATATACGCCAAGAGTTGGCGCGTGCTAAGGTAGGGCACGGTACAAACACAATTGAAAACTTACCCATGACACCATAGTATGGACAGAACGACACGTTCGAGTCAGCCACGGTTCCACCGCGATCATGGACGCGCTGCAGACGCGTCGGCGGTTAATGGTTCCCTCCCAGGAGCATGTTTTAAGATCTCTAGGTGGCCCCACCACGAGGCAAGTCTTTGATTACACGCTTGTCGAGACACGATGCCGAGATCTACGACAAGCACACAACGGTACACCATTGTCTGAAGGGAGATTTCCGACGTAGATTGCTAAGGGGCGACTACAACGCCGTGTAGATTTTGCACCCTCTTGGCACGAGGAAGTGTGGGGGCTGTTCCCGAACCCTGCAGCGTCATTGATCGATCCAATCAAGAGCTGAATGGGACGCTGAGCCATGGACATGATTTCCGATAATGCCGAACATGCACCCTGTAAATCCGGCATATAGGCACTCAAGACAATTGGTTGGCGCCTGACATCCTGCATTCCACCTGGGTACCGGTACCCTATTTGAACCAACTGTTCTGGTCAATGATACAAATGAGCCGAAACCTCCCATCCTCACCATCTGCGCTTATCTTCAAAGGCCATGTAGGTGAACCTCAACGCCCAACATGATCCCGCCGAGCTTGACGTCGCGGCGCAATTGGGCAACGCCCATGGACTGGGAATCCTATCGCGCCCGCATCATAAATCTCTATATCGATCAAAAAATGCCGTTGAGGTCAGTCATGCAGCACATGCGTGACCGGCACCATTTCCACGCCACGTGAGTAAGCGCCCATGCCAGCATGCACCGATAACCAATGGCTGACTTCGCATCCCAGCGAGAAAATGTATAAAATGCATTTCGTACGATGGCGCGTCCGCAAGAATTTCAAAAAGTGGGAGATCGACGACCTCGTTCGTCACCAGCAACAGAGTCAGCCCCCTCTAGAGCTTGGTAAAACTCATCGTTGTCAGCTTTTATCAACATCTTGTCGTACCCCATCACCAGACCCCCCCATCTCAATCCTCTTCCCCCTTTCGACACCCGAAACACTGCACCAACCCGAGCACTTCATGCGCCTCACAACACAATACATAACCTGGGGTTTCAACTCGGGCTCCTGGCAGGCCAACCCGCCCCCCCTCGTCATGTCAGCCAGTTATGTCCAGTTCCGCGCCTGGTTCGACGACATCATCGTCGGCAAACAACTTCTCCTCCTAGGCAACACCAAACAAGCCTTCGCCGTCTTCCAGTCCTCCACCGATAAGTATGCCCGCATCGTCCTGGGGAAGAACCCTCGTCTGATGATCTACACTTACATCACCGCTCTATTCCTCATTGACGTGGCGCCTGATTTGGTCAGGTCTATTATCAATCATGCAGTTGATCTATGCCGCGTTGTCCATCCGAATCCCGCGCACCCATTGAGGCTGTTGATGGAATTGATGACCAGGACGAGCTTTGCTGATTTTCGGAGGAGTGCGCGACATGTGCTGCACTGCTACTTTCATCAGATTGAAGCCAACGTGGAAGCATCTACTTGGAACACGAAATGCGTCACGAAGCTGCGCGCGCCGATATCGAATATTTTGGCGACTGAGGGGCTGCTTGACTTTGAGCAGGCGGAGTGCACATTGAAGATGGTACTTCGGAGGAGCTGCAAGGAGGGTCATACTGCCGAGCCAGTTGACGAATTCAATCTGACTCTGCTCCAGACCAGGCTTGATCTTGCGAGTTTATATCTGCGATGGGCGAAACTCGACGAGGCACATACGAATATTGCTGAAGCAGTTGATTCGGAGGAGATACGGAAACACCCCTTTTGCGTCGTTCAGGCGTGTCTCTTGCTTATATCCATCGCCCGTAAGCAGGGCAGCCAGAAACGGGTCCTTAGCCTGGTCCCCAAGGTTGCTAAACTCTGTCTGCAACATGGCAGAGAATCTGACGGAGTGACTGTCACTGCATTGAATAATCTGGAGTCGTACTTGCGTGAGGTTGGTCAAATCAAAGAGGCAGATTGTATCAGCCGCGATCTAGACGCTGTCGCGACGGCGTCATTGTATACGGCAAAGCTTCCATTCAGGCTTGCTAGTGCGATGCTTCCAGTAGAAAGAGAAACAAATATTCTAGAGGCAGGTATGGGAGGGGCCATCATACATGAGGGATACGATAGAGACAGGAGCGACGAACCTCCTACGAGGTACTCGTGTTCACGCTCTCCGAAGGAGGAAAACTTGCATTAATCATAATTCTCGTCAATATAAAGGCAATTAACGAACTGACCGATGTTGTCTAAAGCACGACATCGTTCCTCCCTCAACAGTAATACTTAATTCATAAACCCAGCCTAAACAGAAATGATAGAAAACAGCTCAAGCAACAATATCATACACTTCCTCGTGACAAAATGCCCCCCCCCCGCCCCTAGTTATCCCCATGCGATACCCGTCACAATATTTGCCGGAGCCTTGCGTTCTTTTCTTTCTGAGCTGTACGGATTGTTCCTGCGTTTCGTGAGCAGAGCAGTATGTTCACCCCTGATCTAGCCGGCTTCCTGGCTAGCATCCGCAGTGGTGCATCAAAGCCAGGGGCAGCGGCAAGCGCCCCCACTCCCGCATCACCATCGACTGAGAGCGACAAGAATACGACGGCCCCATCACCACCAGAACGGTCTGCTCGCAAGCCGCGCGACCGCACGCTGATTGAGCAGCCGCCTTGGCCACGCACAGCTTTAACTAAGACTACTGCTTGTTACCTATGCTCCTACGTCTTGCCTGGATTCTAGGGGGCATGGGAACAATACACGAACCCAGTACGACCGATCTCAGGACAGACGACGATGGGAGTTGAGCGATGGCTCTGCGCAATCCCAGGAGGGAACAATATTCACGTCGGGAGAGCCGAATGCTACTTCAAAATAAGTCTGCGTGAGATCAGGTCTACCCCAAGGGATACATGACTACGTAGGTTAGAGTAGTATAAGAAAGAGATTCGAGTCACGGAGGCCAAAAGTGGGACAAGACACCAGTTGGCCTGCTGCAACCGCATCACAACTATATACTTCATGCAACTCCCGGTAGCTCATTGTCTTAGGAGCTGTACTCTGTTGTATCACGTCAAAATCTGCCTGCACTTAGGCCTTATATTCAGGAGGGTTACACTTTTGTATTCGCTCAACTCGGCTAGGCTGCTCTCCACCACTCGGGGCTTCTCCGTCGCACTCAGCAACGATATGTTGTACCACCGCGATCGCGAAGTCGCCGGCGTCCTCTATATTGCACATATTTCGATAAAAAGGACGCTACTCTCGATGACTATCGGTTTTGAGTTTTTGAAAGCGTGACCTCGATAGTGTTGTCAGTTGCACAATACGTGTCATCCCAGCCGGAAATCACAACCTTATTTTGACGACTAAGCTCGACTGCCCGTGCTCCAGAGCTTTGTCATACATGAAAGGATGAGTGATTCGATCAGCCTCAACTTCTCGTTCGTCTGATCTCCATCCACTTATTCTTGATCCCACCGACGTTAATTTGGTGTTGGCTCTTTGTTCAATTCTTTGGCACGTTTGCTTTGCCTAATAGTGAGAGCCACCGGGCGCTGAGTACGATTGGCGCGCTCGCCCCCAATTGACGGCGTACAAATGCGTCTTCCCAGCATGTCAGGATGGACGCAGCAACCAATTCAGTCGGCGAATGTTTCAGAGACGTTCCCTTCAAGGTTTGTATGCTGGTGCACGACGGGTACCTAGAGGATTTGAGGTGCTTGCAAGGACGTGGTGCTTTCGGAATACCCCGGCGCTCTACATCTCCGCTTCCTTAACCATGAAGTTGTGCTACCTTAGTATGCAGGATCGGCGGGACATGTGGGCCAACGGATGGAAATCCTGGTAGTTTGGGGTCTGGTTCCATGTTCTAGACCGCAGCTTATTCAAAAGGCCGGATGGCCGCTGGAGCCGGTTGATAGTGGGAAAACGACTCGGGTAAGATGGGTTGCTAGGAAGGCCTCCTTAGACACATATGTATATGTAATAGTACATCTGTTTCTGTCTTGGTTCTACAGTACGTGACTGCAAGAACTGGAAATTTCGCACGCATCTTTACTTGGCTGCGACCTCTAACGGTCGCATCGCAACGAGGTGGCATCCGGGCAAAATGCCAAATCATCAACTAATCCCTGCCCACAGCCACCTGCCAGGGACCATTGCTTGTCATTAGACGCCTTTTCTGTGCAATCCACACTGGGATGCGCGCTGAATCCTGTGGGGTTGAACGGGCGCGGTTGATGTTACTGGCTGTGGGGGCAGGAATGGACTAGACAAACGGGGTGACAGGTAGACAAGTATAGAGCAGTTAGATCGCGTATTGAATTGGACGAGGCCATCGGTCACTTCTATTCTGGTAATATGCCTGCGTCATGATCGCCTGCATCTCAGCCCCGTATTAGGTGATTGGCTGGGCGAGTGGATGGAGAAGAGATAGGGCTGCATTTATTACCCACCGATTGTTGCATCCTTTTCAAAGACCTCACGATAGTATCCTTTCTATCTTAATCGTCCCAGGATGCTGCGCCAACCCGGCTGCTTTAGCGCATATATCTTTGTGCATTTTGTGGGAAACACTATAAATGGCTAGAGTACAGTTTGTCCAACCGCAAAGGAGATGCATATGACTTACAGGCATTAGTCTGAAGCTTACATGTCATCACACTCTCCAAGCAGCTTATGTACCATTCCCACAATGCTACTCAAAAGCCTGTCAAATGACCCAGAATTTTGCATATGTCCATTAATCTATTCCAGTACCTCCAAATCGGATGTTCTAAGTATGGGGATGACCGCGACAGCCATGACGCTGCAGGACCTAGTTTTAATGACTTGGCCCCGCACCCACGCACAATTGACCCTCCCACTGCTATACTGTCAGTGTTCTGTTATTTGTTTAGTTCTTGCCCTCCATTTGCTCCTCTATTGTGCGATCCCTCGATGTCTCCCAAGACGCTAAGCGCTTAATCTGTTTGTGAGTGATTATAAACGACACCGACACAGAGAGGCTATCTAACCAACAAGAGTCGGCTGAAGCTGATTGATACCCCGTTCAAAGCTCCGTCCCAACATATCTCAACCAAATGACTACCTCGTGGGTTGGATATGCGCCATTAGCACCGAGTATGCTGCGGCACAAACGTTTCTCGACGAAAAGCATGAAAGACCGGAATACGTATCCCCAAATGACAATAATGACTACACATTGGGCAGGGTCTGAAAACACAACGTCATCATCGCCGTATTACCAGACCGAGAATATGGAATATCATCAGCTGCAAGCGTCGCAAGAGATATGCTGCAAAGCTTCCCCAATATCAGAATCGGTGGTGGTGCGCCAAGCCCCAAGCATGATATCCGTACGATAATCCAGCAATCCACTTTGGGTTAATCGCTTCAGCCAATCAATTGATGAAGGACCCTTCCGTCCGGGATCGACTTTCGAAGGAGATGGACGTCCTCTGTCTCGAAATGGAAGCGGCAGGGTTGATGAATCACTTCCCATGTCTGGTCATTCGTGGCATTTGCGACTACTCAGACACACACAAGAATAAGGAGTGGCAAGGGTATGCAGCCATGGCAGCAGCGGCGTATGCAAAGGACCTACTGAACCGTACTGCACCAAACAGAGTTGAGGCTGAAAAGAAGCTTACCAAGGTTATTGATGAAGGGTTCGCCCATGGTTAGTGATCCAAGTTATTATTAGGCCGAGTTACCTTGATTATTTTTATTAATGTGTTAGTCAATGAAAGTTTGAAGGGCGTTCACTCTTTAGCAAGTGCGTCCCAGAGTGGAGTTGAAAGTCTCAAGGTAGACAAATATCTTGAGAAGCTCAGGAACTGGCTCTCGCCACCCGATTTGTCAACCAACTATAACAAAGCATTAGAGCAACGAAATCCAGGCTCGGGGCAGTGGTTCCTTCAAATCGAGGCATACAAGGCGTGGAAACGAGAACCAAACTTCTTTTTATGGCTTAACGGTATTCCTGGATGTGGCAAAACGGTACTTAGTTCCACCGTCTTTGAGAACCTCGAGAAAATCGAAGCTTGCTCTCAAAACCTCTTGTACTTCTACTTCGACTTTACGAACACTGAAAAACATTCTTTCGAGAAGTTAATATGCTCACTGATTCATCAGCTGTACTATAAGAGTGAGAAAGTCCGAAGATATCTAGACTCACCCAACTCCTCTTTTGATAACGGGAGGCGACGGCCAAGTATTGACCTTCTCTCTACAACCTTACAAAATATGCTTCAACAAGCTGGTGAAGTCTGGATCGTACTAGATGCACTCGATGAGTGTAAAACACGAAAATACTACCCAACTGGAGGACTACTCCCGTGGATTCGAAACCTTCGTGACTTGCAGACGAATATTCACCTTCTTATTACAAGCCGTCCAGAACAAGATATCAAGGAGACCGTCGAGAAGTTAGCGCGTAATAAAGACATCATCTCTCTCCAAAGCGACCTAATAGAGGACGATATATGTGGATATATCCGGGCAAGAGTTAAGCAGTCCGAGGGACTAAGCAGGTGGCACGAGCGGCCGGATATGCAAAGCAAAATTGAAGCCACTCTAGTAGAGAAGGCCAACGGAATGTAAGTTCTTTTATTCTCGTTTTCTGTGGTGATATTACTAAGATAATACAGGTTTCGCTGGGTCTCATGTCAATTCGATGTTCTTGAACATTGCTACAGCCCTCAAGAAGTCGAAATGGTGCGCGCGACCCTACCGGCAACCTTGGATGAGACGTATGCTCGGATCTTGGAGAATATACCCCCCAATCACATGCACTATGCAAAACGACTTCTGCAATTCTTAAGCTTCTCCGAACGGCCGCTACGGATTGATGAAGCTGTTGATGCGATTGCAGTAGACACGGCAAGCAGACCTCGGTTTGATCCTCAGAACGGATCGCCAATTCCAGAGATCTCAAAATACTGCTACAGCTTAGTAGTACTTTTTACGAAAAAAAGCAACCCTTATAAAGATGAGATGGTTACCGAGATACAGCTTGCGCATTTCTCAGTTAAAGAGTACCTGACATCAAATCGCTTAGCAAAAAGCATCAAAATGGACTTCGAGGAGGCCGCTGCCAGAGCCTCTATCTCAGAAGCCTGCCTTGCCTATTTATTGGATTTGGACCAGACCTGCAAGCCACAAGAAATTATAAAGTCATACCCAATGGCACAGTACTCTGCGCAATACTGGACGAGCCATGCTATAATAGCCGAGACCCACAGCGAAACAGGCTTTAAGCTAGCAATCGAGTTCTTTTCCTGTAAAGACTCCATTGAAACATGCTTAGAACTCTATGATATAGGCTAATGTCTTAATATACCGCCCGCATTACATTACGCATCGCGGATAGGGCTGACCAAGTCCGTCCAAAATTCGATCCTCAGGGGCCGACGTGAATGCCCAAGGCGGTCACTATGGCAATGCTCTTCAGGCTACATCATATAGAGGCCACAAAAAGATAATCCAGATACTGCTCGAGAAGGGGGCCGATATTGATGTTTTCCATGCTCCAACATATGGAAGCCACGACGCGCACTACCAGAGCTGCAGCTCTCCCTCCAACGTACTAGAACGGCTTGAAGAAGTAGCCGGCTAGGCAGTACGACAGTTCACGGTTTTCATACTTAGCGGCCTTCCAGAAGACGTTAGTTTCATATGAGATTCCTTGGCGCTTTAATAACATTCCCATCGATGATTGAATAGATATTGTCAAGGTTTCATGCCCACACCGACAATTTTCGCCACGGCCAGAAACGCTACAGTTTTAACTCGAATTGATGTTCCTCTCGTTTCTTGCACTATATTGTTGACTTTATATACTATTTGTGCTTCGCTAGGGCACATTTTCGAGTTTAGGCAGTGGAAGAATCGGCTAGGATGATGGGCAGGCCTCTAACCAACCAAACCAAACCATCTTACGATACTTGACAAACAAAGAGGATAGAGGAATTCAGATCATGACGATGCCGTCATCATTCGCCCAGCAAACGAAATTAAGCGCTCGCACTCCGCACTCGTAGCTTGAACTGTCATTAAATCAAGCACTCTTTTAGACAGCCTAGTCTATTTTTAGCGGCATTCATGCCAGCAAGTCAGGGATCACGAATCCCCTGTTATGCCCAGACTCTTTAGCACGCTAAGCAACCAATTCTTCACCAGAAACAGCATAAGAAAGTGACAACAGCTAGAGGCAACAATAATTAGTTAGGTTTCAGTGTATGTGTATTCATTAGCCCCTTCTCTCCTTCTTCCCACACTTGATGATGACGGTAGTAATGGTATGATCTTCTGTGAGGCCAAGCCTCTCAGAGAGAGGGCAATCCCTACTTTCTGGTCGTAATAAGGCTTTCTACGATAGCGTTCTTTCGCTTATCGAGAGAAATTTGGAGGATGAAGATGTTAGTTGATCCAGCTGTTTCTCCTTTAATTTTACTTCTTCCTCAACGGCTTTGATAAATAAAAGACGTTCAATGTATATCGTCCAGTTCAAGTAGCTTCACGAAGTATTCGTGCTTGTGACGTGGCAGTGTGGCAGTGCCTTCGTGAGCTCGTCAGCTATCATCTGGCTCTTCTGCCATCGAAGCTACATAAGATTTCCACGTGGTTCTCCTATGGCCCCCAAATGCCAAATTCAACCATGCAAGCTGTGCCAAGTCGCAGAGTGCCTTGACTTACGCGAAATGTAACTTGAAGGCTACAACAAAATCATTGGGAATCCACGTCTTAGGTAATAGGGCACGGAAGAATGTTATGCAACCCCAGCCACACCGACCAGTCCGAGAAGTCCAATATCATCTTGTCAAAAGCTGAAAGAAAGAAACCCAAACAGCGCAAATGCTCCTTTGCCTGTGTGACCAAAACATGGCCATCTGCATCAAAAATCCATGGTGGTCAGCCTCAGCCACGTTTGTACAACCCGAACGTACATGTCAGACTGGCGCCCACCGCTGGGCAATGCACAAGATATCCGGACTAATCCTTCGCGATCCAGCATATCCATTGGGTGGTTTGGTATGCCCCTCACGCTACGCGGGCTGGCGGGCTATTAATACGAGCCGCGGCCGCTCGAGGACTTGTTAGCAAGCAGCCCGGCCGTAAGCAGAACAGAACACCAGACAGTTTTTGGATTCAAGTCAAACTGAACTCGCTCCAACTCCCTCATCGTTCGCAAAAGTTAGTAGTAAATAGGTAATTAGGAGAAGGAAACACAGGAAACTCTACGCGACCGGAAACGATTCGAAAATTCCCACACGCATCTTCAACCCTCCAAAAGAAGATGCTCGCCTTTCCGCGCGCCCAATACATATCAGCCTTTAACCAACGCCTCTACGCCGCGTTCCAAGCCGTGTTCGCCATCATCGTCATCATGATCTTCGTCATGACATGGGCAGTCCAAAGCGGCGCCGTTAAGGTTCCGCAATGGGGCAAGGCATGGGATACCGTGTCGTCTGACACACAAGATGAGTATGCGGCCGTGCTAGTGCCGTCGACTTGCATACTGTTTGTCTTGTTTTTGGGTGGTGGGCTTTTGCAGATGCGGAGGCAGGCGAGGGTGGGTAGGTGAGACGGTGGTTGCATTGAGTGCGGATAGACGGTTGGTCAACTTTGGTACTGGGGTTTGAGTCGGAAGCGCAACTTGCAAGAGGTTGTGACGTATCGGGTGGAAGATGATCATTCGAAATCGGGCGATACGCGAGGATTGATGCGGTGGAAATTCAGCCCGACACCGCCCCGCAAGCCCCGGCTCAACTCCACAGGATATCCATATCGGCTAACTAACCCACGCTCCTGATTCTGCTGCGGGATTGGCACCAATCAGGAGACGTATCGTATGGATATATATTTGGTGAACATTCCGTTGGGGGATACATCAGGTGTCAGACCCCTACTAGGGCCTCGGCTCAGGCCGACCTCCTCGGCTCAGGCCGACCTCCTCGTCAAGCCCAAAAACCGGCGATTGAACCACTGCTCACGCAACGGGTCAAATACATCAATTTGACATTTTTGTCCGATACTTCCGAATTTCATCAATTCACAGCTAATTCGGAAGTATGTCTTAAAGTTCGACATAACGCTTAGAAGCATTCAACAGAACGCGTGCGCTTCGCTTCGCGCAAGTCGCTCTTCTAGCAAGGAGCCCCACGCACCCTATCACTTCCACTGTAGCAGCCGATCTGGCCGCCTTCATCAAATCCATCGATTCTGCTACTTCAGCTACCACTACTTGGTCAGCTACACTTCCAACGCCTGCCTGCCATAACTTTACCGATTCCATGACCATGGTGCGCCGGCCTGCCAACCGCAGCGCCAGAGCCTTATAACCAGAAGCGCTACTTCATGGCTAAGGACCAGTAAGACGAGAGCGGCGACTTCGATAATTTGAAGACACTGGCCTACTTCTTGGGTCTGCAGCAACGGGCTACCTGCCGGCGTGTGAAGGGTTCGAAGTTCGGAAGCTATAATAGCCGGAACTTCCTACTTACCGACGCCGAGGATCTGGCACTTCAAGGCTGGGTTTGCCTTAACATTAGCGTTAGTGTTGAAGTCACGAACCAGAAACTCGTGGAGGCCGTTACTATGCTGATGAGATGAAACGGGGGAGACGGCCTGGCGCTAATAACACGGCATGACTCTCTCTTCAAGCACGTTCGCTCAAAGTCTACTATTATACCCCGCCGAGCCGCAATGCACATCAATACTGTTAAGCAGTACTTTGAGCATTATTTGTATGTCGTGAAGCATAGGTATAAAGCTTGAGAATGAGTGGAACGCTGATAAGTCTGGACACAGATACGGTTGCTTAGAGAAGCGCCTTTAGGTCTGGACCCATACTTATAACCCTACAGGTTGATATGGGCTTTGATAGCCCAAATTCTATATAGAAACGCCATAGCCTAAGTCATAGCTCTCGCTATTTCCTCTGCTCTACACCAATACAACAATTGAACCCTTTACAAATAAATCGAATTACCTCGAAACTAGAATAAACGAGCTACCTCATCGGGCAGTTAAACCTATTTACTTCCGATTAGGTGAGAGAAGCCCTTCTTCATAGCGCCGACATGAACCTAACTTAAGAGACCCTCCTAAGACCTTAGTATTTATAGTTAGATGGTCCCTACTTTAGTAATTAATCATGATAACGGCCCCGGCGATAAAAGTGGGAGTGACGACGAGTTTGACGATAGCTTCATCATGTACTGATAATAAACACCAAAATACCATCAACTCCACGAGCATGCTCCGTTGATATCCCATCCACCAGCCCACCAGGCAGTTTGCTTACTGTTGACCTCCAATGCACCAGGCATCATGATGGTTGATATTGAGTTGAGTCGAGGCGTGCGGTCGCTCTACTCGAGATTTGAAATATCTGCAGCCACGAGTACAAAGAATCGTATGCTGAAATGATCGAGTGCACCTGGTCATACAACCATTTCTGCCGAAGAGCTATACATATCACTGGCTGATCAACAATAGGCGCTCATACAGAACGCCTGTTGAGGATTCGAACTTGTCTGGAAATGCGAGGAGCCAGCGTAACCATGGCATGGCTGATTATGCACATATAATCAAAAACCTTCGAGACTTGGAAGTGCATACCGGAAGGAATGGGTAGGGTGACATGTGGACTTCCACTTGCAATCTAAAGCCTCTCCTCAGATCTTGAAATAGCAAACAGTATTGACATTGAAAGTGATCGTCAGGCATAGCGTCGCAGCGATTGCCTGACAAGGGTCTTACCCCAGATTCTTTCCATGTGATCCATAGCGGGGTCCCTCTAAGTTTATTAATCAGAACGATCCTATACACTCTCAGCAGTCAAACCAGACTGCAGGTCTGCTGATCCCTATACCAGTCAGCGTCGAAGCTCTCGTGGGCCTGTCTTGACTGAAACCAATGCAAGTTTTGCGTCTAATCATCCATCGTGGATTGCAAGATGAAGGGACGTATTCATGATCCGGACTTCGCTACGTACGTCGAGTACTCTGTACTCAATTATAAATATGCGTCCCGCTCAATATGAGGCTTGTTCAATCTGTTTCAAAGATATTAAAAGACCAACAAAAATACAACCAATTCTTCATCCACCTCTTCACCAAATCACTTTTACTCCAACAAACTCGCTTCCCGTAAGCCATACCGTCTGAACTCCCCCCATCAACCCAACGAAACACTGACAGCCCCTCCAGAAAATCACTCACCAAATCCACTCCACCAAAAATGATATTCTACTCCATCTACATCTTCACCGTGACTGCGGGGCTAGGCTCCGCCACTTCGATCCCTCAGATCAACGCTGCGCTCATGGCCCGCGGTTGGCTCGGCCAGAGCTGCGGTACATGCGAGGAACAGACCAGGACGGACAATATCCGCAATGACGCCACCTTCTGCGGGTATGCACTGTGCTAGGAGCCTTGGCGACAGGTAAGAGATCATGTTCGGTTAGAGATGGGCTGCGGTGAAAAGCGGTCAGACATTAGTTCTAGTGACTGCGGAAGGGGGCTGGGTTCGATGAAAGTGAGGGAGTGGGCGGTAGAAGCACTGAGGAGCCATGGCCAGTATTGTGCCTTGATTAATATAAATCCGAAAGGTTTCTTTCTTATTTGGTTGTGGAATTATGTGGTGTTACTATAATTCCCGTGTTACATGGCTAGCGATGTGGGATCAATAGGACAGTCCAACTTACCTACTTCACCGGGGATGCAAGTATTCTTTGCACCCACGTATCACTTCATCCTTACTAAGACGTGAGCTTCGCATGGTGATTTGACAATAATTGAGCGGTACATAACCGACAAAGTGGGCAAACCTGGAGCGAGTGTGACTAATTATATATCGCATCAACCTATTCTTCATTCCTGGCGACATGTTTTTTCGCCATCTCTGCGCCATTTACAACCTTCAACTGCACGCAGTTGCTGTGTTTGTTTTCACGAACCATCAATTACGCGATGCAAGGTATGATGCAAGGGCTTGCCGAGGACCATCATTAGTCGCGGGGATTTACAATTCGCCCCTGGCGCCCCATTGCCCTGCTTAGCACGGTAGGGAAGGTAATAGAGACGGCGATGAGCCAGCGTATCACCAAAGTAGCTGAGGCGGCCGGCCTACTACCAAACGGCCAAATGGGTAACCGCGCTGGGAGGTCCACCGAACTGGCAATACGTATAGTTGAGGACGTGGTCTATACGGCGTGGAGACGCGGGGGCATCGCCTCGCTGCTACAGCTAGACATCAAGGGGGCATTCGATACGGTCAATTACAGACGGCTGATTTCCATATTAGCCCGGAAAGGCTACCCGGAGTGGGTTCAGGAGTGGGTACGCAGCTTCGTGGAGGATAGAACGGTACGCCTCCGGTTCGATGGCAAGGAGTCAGAGCCAATCCCCCTACGAGCTGGCGTCCCCCAGGGGTCACCGCTATCCCCGATACTGTTTATATTATACATTTCAACGCTGTACGAGGAGCTAGCGGAGCAGCATCCACTACTTTTAGTAGTCGGGTTCGCGGACGACACGAACCTGCTAAGCGTCGGCACCGATCCAGACACGACCTGCCGCCGGTTGGAGAGCGCATGGGCTACGTGTCAGCGGTGGGCAGTGAGGCACGGGATGGAGTTCGCTCCTGACAAGAGTGAGCTAATGCACTTTACTAGGGCCCGAGAGCCCTTGCCGCAAAGTATTCGCCTTGGGGACGCCACAGTGTCGCCGGTAGTCTCAGCCAGGTTCCTAGGAGTCTGGTTCGACCGCAAACTGACGTGGCACGCCCATGTTGAGCGTGTTAAAACAAAAATGGCAACTCAAAAGCTAGCCCTGACAAAGCTAGTCAATATGTCGTGGGGCTGCGATCTTATACGGGCGAGGCTGTTATATACGGTGGTTATCCGTAGCGCGATTGCCTTCGGGGCGACTGCGTGGCATACTATAAGTGAGGAACCGGCAGGGCCAGCTAAGAGCCTGATGGGGATACAGAACGAGTGCCTCCGGGTAGTCTGTGGTGCCCACAAAGCGACGCCGGTTCGCCACCTGGAAGCAGAAGCAGCAATCCCGCCACTAGACCTCTATCTTAGTGCCCGGGCTGCTAAGTTTGAAGAACGGCTACGGCTTAGCGGGAAGAGAAATCTGCTTCGCAGCGCGAGCGCTAAAGCGTCACATATACTCCGGCAGGATAGGCCGGCGAAGAGGAAGCAGGCGTCGCAGCTACTCCGACCGGCAGGGTACACTATGGAGAAGGAGGCCCGGGGCTCCGAGTGGATGAGTGAGGAAAAGGAGGTCCCGGCTGCCCTCCTCGACCACTGGAGGAAGAGATGGCTCACCGGAGCAGAGCATCACGATCGCCAGCGACGCGCTATCGCTGAGGAACCGGAGGGCCCTTCGATGCAGATACCGAAAGGGGGCAAGTATTTCGGCCTGAACCGACTGGAGGCGTCTACGCTGTGCCAGATCAGGACGGAAAAAATAGGACTAGCAGCCTTCTTATTCAAGACAGGGGCTTTTGGCGTGTACTCGCCGCTATGCCGCTGTGGCGATGCCCCTGAGACGGCAGAGCACGTAATCCTCTTTTGCGGGCTGTTGGAAGTACCGAGGGAACGATTACGGGCCGCCATCGCACCACGGCCACTATACTCTCGCAGAGACCTCGCAACGGCAACAGGAGAACCAGTAGTTAGTGGGACTATTGTAAGATGGCTGCTAGGGACGGGTCGGACAGCTTCAAGGCCCAGATAGCATCGATCTTCTCAGGGGGGACTTTGTTGGTAGGTTGAGAACCAACGTAGTATGGTAGTGAACGCAACGCAGTCGCCAATAGGGCGAACCGACGACGCAGCGTATGTATTTAGTCCAGCCATTAGGGCACGGTTTGACATACGGGAGTACTAGTAGAGGTACCGGGGGCTTCGAGCCTACGGCGTATTTAATAATAATAACAATTCGCCCCTTGTAGGACGATCTTTATTGTGGTCCACTGCAAATGGTAGCACGAATCCAGCATCTTGTACGACCGCAACGAAGATCCTTTTACCCCTAGCGTTCTCGCCGCTTATGCAGGTTGCTTTTTCTCAACTTTAGAGGAGACTTGCTGTTCATCTGCCGCATAACGACAATATGAGTATAGAGGCCGTACCTGGCTAGGGCAGCGCCTTGTTCTTTTTTTCCCTTCTTTTTTCTTGATTTCTTGCAAAAGTTTTGGGCGCGTTATGGGGGTGCTTGGGCGTATCGTTGCCTGCTGGAGTCGGATCATGAACAGTCTCGAGTTCGGCTGAGTTAGTAGGTGTTGGATGCCATGACTCCAGTGTTATCTGCGATGTTCTCATCAACGCTGGTGCGAACACGGGATTCCTTCAGAATTCGGATCAGCAAGAATATCAATTGGTAGAGGACTTCCCGGTTGACAGACTGGATGGTGTAGAGTGACTGACGATGCTAGGAGTCGTGGGAACCAAGTCAGAGACTACCCAGGTAGATACTACAGGTACATGGTCAGATGTAACTTTACAAGTTGATGGCGAACATGAATTCACAGTGTATTACTTATGGTCGTTACTTATAAATAGCTAAACTTTTGCTAATTGACAGGAAAAAAGAACTTGCTCCTATTTTGTGAATTTCATACTATATGTGATGGGGGTTCTTAAGGGACAACATGACTACACGCTGAATGTGGCATGGGTACACCACCAGGCATAACTGGGGGCAGTGAAAAACTAACTGAATATAAGCATTTCCTTAGATGAAAATCCAGTGTGCCCTGAAACTGAAGAATGCGTTCTAGATGATTTAAACACGATGAAGTTCCTAGCTTATGTTCAAAGGGAAGCCACGCTAGTTAGTAACTCACACCAAGATACCCCTTAATTACAATTATACTGAAACAAAACTGCTAATCAGGAATAAACCGCATTAAAATAACTGTCACCTTCCAGTAGAGAAGACAAGATCGCATCGGATAAGCAATTATCCCGACAAGAGAGGTTACCGATTCTAGAACAGTTTTGACTAGCGCACTGGTAGTTTGGCTTCATCTTCTAAATGGTGATGTTACACATGTACCAAACATGATACTGTTACATGTATTATGTACAATTCATTCGGCCGTTTCCCGTTTGGCTCGGAATTCCAGTAGATGGTCAAGCGGTCACACTACCAGCTGTAGTACTGCCTCTGTGCCGTCACAGGGCGGTTCGGGAGATGGACCCACGGCTTCTTCTTAGCCTGCTTCTCAAGCTTCTCCTCATGTAGACGTATCCTCGTCTTCTCCTCCTTCAAAACCACATACATGCCTAATGCCGAGTTAGCTTGCCGCTGGATCACGTATTGTGAGTTCTAGTAAGGTGGACTTACGCGTGGTCGGCTTCCACATCAAACTCTGTCGACCCCTCGAGTGATACTGCACCCTCACACCCCTCCACGGCCCCTTGCCCACCCACGCCTGATCAATATACAACCTCGTCGGATCCTGTACCTCAATCCACCTCCCATCCTTGGTCTGGATCTTCTTAGGCTTATCTAACACCTCACCATTGACAGCGCCCAAGGCCATGCCCCTCGTCACAATGGCGTTATCTCTCGCCTCATTCAGCACATAAACCAGCTCCTTACCCATCTTCTTCTTGCTGTACTTCATCTGCGTAATCGCCTCATCGACCGTCTTCCCCGCCAGCTGATGCGCCAGGTGAACCAGCTTCTTGACGCTCGTCTGCAAATTATCGCTGTGGTCGTGGTGTTCGCGCTCAACAAGTCGGTTCTGCTGGTCTTTCGACAGGGGCTTCCCCGTGTTCCGCACCATCTGCATAATGCGGCGACGCTGCCACTTCACCCTCCAGCGCGGATCCGGGTCCAAAGCGCGCATCTTGTGCTCCCGCGCGTTGGAGAAGCCGTAGCCGGCCATGGGCATCCCCGTCTCGCCTTCGCCCTTTTCGGCCTCGGAACTTTTGATCTCCTCGTCGAAGATGGAGTCACCCGCTGTGCGCTTATTGAGGCGCTCGTAGTACTTCTTGGCGTCGACTTCTTGCTTCTCGACGGCTTCAGCGAGCGGGTCGGCCTTCTTCTTCTTGCCCCATCCGAAACGGTTGAATATGGAGGCCTGACGGCATTGGCTTTGTGGGAGGAGGTTCTTAAGGTGGAGGGACGGTGATGGGCGGGCAGTTAATGATCGTGCTGTTGGTATTTTTAGATTAGCTTGATGAAGTAGTTGGGAGATGCGACAGGAGAGAAAAGAGTGCATACCGGTCTGGACCAGCCTTCGGCCTGGCAAATGTAAGCTCATGGTTGCGAATTGGGCCCCGTTGTCACTGCAAACAGGGAAACAACGGGTCTGAGGCTGTCGCGATCTCGAAGCTGCCAGCTTCAAAAAAGTCGACTTGTCGACGTTCCCGCTCGGGGGGTGGAAAGGCCGAAGATCTGCCGATTGACCTGGTCTACTGATATTGAAATATAGAAATGCACGTGACCTGATTCGGTAACTGGCTCGAGCTCCTTTGCCCAGCGCGAATAACCTCAAGCCGTTTTCCAATCGTTCGATCCTTGGAATTGCAACTACAACCACGTCACAACCAAAACCCACGGATCTCGCAGTCGCCCAATCTCCCAATCTCCCCTCCAACAATCGTCAAAATGGCCGCCATCAAGCCCATCCAAGGAGTACGTTGCTCTCGATCCCAATTGCGGCGCCAATGTCACCAACCGACCCGAACTTCCGACAGCTAACCTAGAATGCAGATGCTCAAGCGCGGTCTTGTCACTGATCTCGCAATTGCTCTCGGTGCGTCGGCCCATACTCTGTTTTCTTGCCAGCGGCCCACTGCAAATCTCTTGGCAGATATATTGCCACTTGCGCTCCTTCACGACCAAGCCCTTGAAAAACTGACAATGAACACAGGTATCGGAGCGACCATGGGAAGCCTCTTCTGGTACGAATCACCATCGCATCCACCCAGACTCGACCTGATCCGAAATCATTCTCGAACATATCTAACAAGTAACACATTTAGGCACGGATTCCACATGCCCCGCACCTTCGCGCGCGACAACTTCTACAGCCAAATCGAGAAGGAGCGCGCAGAGAAGCAGGGACAGTAAATGTTCGGTCGGTGGCGCATTTGCGGGATGAAGGAGATGAAGAGCTTCATGCATGGAGGATACCGACAAAAGAAACACTTGACTTGCTTCTTGTTTTCTTGTGTTTGGAGAATTGCAGAACATAGACGGTGGATGTTTTGATGCGTTGCGAAGAGAGCTGGGGAATTCCACCTGTATCATACGGACCCGGCAATCCGGACTTCATTCAGCATTACTGTGGACCCCTTGTGATACGATGGACAGGAGCAGCAACATATCAGGACAAGCAGCTGTCTGTCCTGACTAACAAAAGTCACCTTCGCCGATAAATTGCTGTTATCGAATGCCAACCTTCATGTTTGAGTAGTTGTAGGTTAACAACTGTACAGCTGTAAGTGTTGGCTGAGTAGGTACTCTCTGACTCTTTATGTATGTTGTGTGATGTGCTTTACGCTGCTCTTCATCGAGATGTTCCAGTGTACATTGACTATTGCTAGTAAAATAGGCAACCCTTTATCGGACAGGCTCGCAATTATTTTGATACCATTTGTAGCCCACTTCCGGAAGGAACATTTGACATGGCCGCATCGGCAACGGTACGAGCTCAGCTTGTTCTCACTACACTGGGGTTGTTCATGTATCTCCAGGGAGTGACGGTCGCGGGCGTTGGGACTCACTGCCCCATTGCCGCGTATAGCACATATGTAGGTCACAGTTGATTTTCTGTTGTGTTAATCGACTGACCGGTTTCCCCCGGAATGCCCAATTCAGATGTCATGGATGAAGGTGCTACCGTTGCGTTATGTCCGTGGAGTCGAGATATTTTCGGAATGGGGCCTAACCCGCTTTCCACTACTATCTTGCTACATCATATCATGGAAAGTTATTGAGTGACACCCATCATCTCCTTGTCCAACTTAAGCTTGAGATATATCTCTTTACTATGAACTGACTTGAGGAGTTACTCACACTGCTCCCAGCTTGACAAATTAGGTGCACTGTATGCTTTGGCCACGGTCTTCTTCTTCTCTGACTTCGATCTGGCATTTGGTACCACAATGCTGTGGTGTATTCTGATGCTAGAAGGTGTTGTTTTCTGTGGACATGACCTCAATATAGTTGAACAAGTTATTAGCAGATTCGACCGTAGTAGGTAAGGGCGATGATACCTCCAAAAAGCCATCTGACAAACATGAGATGGCATGTTCCCGAAGACAAGTTCACCTTTTCCTAGAAGACGCCTACTTGACCCAGTATAATAGTTTGCGTGGGTTAGCTTTCCAACATACGCAAAATTTAAGGGTAGCCACATACGTAAACGGGATTCATTCTCATCTTCGCCGCCAATGCAAAGCTATTCCCCCTCCCTGCCACTCTATTCCAATGCAAATGATGCCTCAATATGACCTCTTTATGTTTTACTACTTCCTTTAGAGCTTGTGCAGTCAGCGCAGCTCCCTTTTCGTAGTCGGCCTGTTTCTCCGGTTCTTTGAGACCCGCCATGATGACCTATAGCATCGTTAAAGCCATATCCACAATCCAACGTTATCCTGTTTATTCTTACATTAATTCGCGGATTCGAGATAGTAATGAGAAGGCCTTTCCTTGGTTGGCCTATAAAGCGTTAATGTAGCTCAGTCGAATCTGGCGAACGTAGATTCAGTGCATATAAAACCCCATAGAAGCGAACCACTTCTTCAATTCCAAGTCAAAGAGAAATCATCGCCCAACAGCCTGAGTATCAGGAACGAAATACTCAACAGTTCGATTTTGTGGATTGGACCCGAGTTATGCCGGCCAGAGCTTTCTGTGTTGCCATGCCCTTGGGCGGAAGGGCCGGCGTTGTTGTGCCCTTCGCTGGTGATATCAGTTGTGTCAGTACCTTGGTTCCCATGTTCAATTTTCTGTTCGGTTATCTATGTTATTTGTTTCTTCTCAGGCTACCACGGTATAGGGGTATCCGAGTATAGATCCAATACCCTGCAATCATCATCTAGACCATCTCGTCCGTATTCTGGTGGTATATTCTAGTTGTATCTTACTGATGTTTGAAAGCATCCAACCTTCTTAACAAGGTGCATATTCCTCAATAGCAAGATGTTCTGAAGTGTCGCCACCTTGCTCCTGAGTCTCTAGCGTCTTTAGTCGTTCCTGTAGTTTCTCCCTATATCTCGCTATGCTCTTTTCAGTCGTCCCGGTAACCACGTGCTGTAGCTGCGCTACGCTATGATACTACTTTCCCTCATGAGCTAAGCAACTCTAAATCGATCGGTCGAGCCTGGGTCTGGAACTTCAGGTCGAGGAGTTTCAGAGTCTTCGTTCTCACCCTCTGGAGCCTGTGCTTCTCGAAGGAGCGGACTACCCGGCGTGTATCTGTCGTGCTCAGATTCGTAGTCTTGTGCTCCGTCGATTGAGGTTCCCTTGTCACCGGATGGGACACATTCTCAGTGTTGGTCGACTGAGCCGTATCAGTATCCACCTGCAGCATACCCGCACTTGTCATTATACTCCAATTAGTCAAGTGTTCGTACTCGGTGGGAGAATGAGCCCCAGGTTTAGCATCCTGTGGTCGCTTTTATCCCTTCTAAACAATCAGCCGAGTCATCAGGCAGTCATTTCCACTCCCGTTTTTATCTTGTTTCATCCCATCCCGTGCCATCCGCCATGCACTTTATCCAACTTGTGGTAGACCTGCAAGTTTATCAGGCCAAAGTTGCTGAGGTCTCTATGCCCACGTCTTATTTGAGTAATTGGACCCCGTGCATGTTCAGTGCTCGGGAAGTTTTCTGTCAGCTTTTCGAAAGATTGCAGAGGGTTGACCAGTACAGAACGTCGTCGAAGGGCCAGCCTGGAGCAGGTTCTGGTGAGACTTCAGGAGAGCACTAAATTGATTCATTGGGTGGTTACTTTGATCATACTCTTTAATGTTTACTCGAAACTCATAATATCCGGGTCGTCGTTGGAAACACCGGCACATTTCCAAGTCATTGTATTTCTCTCTCTCAACATTCTTCTCTGGCACTCGAGACAACTCTGGGAATCACTAAAATAGATCTCGTTGAACGTGTTGTCCCGGTCGCCTGATGCGATTCCCAGGTGAGTTGTGTGATCGCGACAGTATTTGATGAACTGTCTTCGTTTGGCACTGGCGCCGCCCAATCGTTTCGCCGGCCAGCTTGCGTTAGAAAGCCGAAGATGATTGCTGGATCGCCTACTGGAACCGATCTCGGGGGTTCTCTTTCCTTACCAGCAAAACAACATAGGATAGACTTCGGATGTACTGAAACGAAACCTCGAGGGTTATGTGAGCCTCGTCAAAGGGAGTGTCACTATTTTCAATTCCATCCAATGTTGAATGTACATTATCAAGAGGCAAACAATTACCTCCTTCTAAGTATTGGCATGCAATTTTTAGCCACTGGAAATCTTGCCGGCGTAACAAAAGTCCTTTAGACTGCCTGCATTGCTCTTATATTTTGGACCCAGTTGGACCACAAACACTAACATTCCCCCGAGAACCAACTAGAGCTACAATTCTTACAAAAAGGGTCTTAGCGCAGAACGATCCGCAAGGAAAAATAACGGCTCGTTCAATGGCTAGCAAATGGGCGAACAAACATCAGTAACACCAGCCTCCACAATAGGCCCGTTCGAGGAAACTCAGGAGAGTGGCCACACAGAACCCTCGACAATACATCAAACTGGCTGCTCTATAAAGCCCTCACCTGTGCTAGCCGCCAAATAGTTTTCGATTGACAAGAAAAATTTCAGATATGAAAACTGTGCGGAACCCAATTCCCGGAAATTGGTCGTACGGCCAGCGGCGTCCGAAGTTGAGGTTGATGCACCAGAAGACCTACCCTGATCTTTACATTCTAGTAGGGTGTGAGATTAGTCCAATCATGCCATGGAAGGCCACCTTCAGCCTCCGTCTATCGTCGGTAATAGGGCGGTCAGAAATCATGTGCGTGACCCGTTCTCTAGTTAACACACAGCAGGGATAGCCCTTCCTAGGTTCAGTGTAGACTGAGCAGATAGAGAATGTCGGGCTACAGTGCCTTTGACTTTAAACGACTGTCTTTTCCATTTTACTGCTACTATAGCTATTTGACTGATGATGGATGAACCCTACGCACCAAACCCTCGGTGCACGGCCAACTGTTAGAACTTCAGAGATGAAACCTCTGATGTATCGGCAATTGATTCAAGTGTGCAGCCAAAAGGCGCCTTTTTCTCTATTTAAGGCCCTTATGGCCTACTTCGCTCCTTACGGTATGCGATGATCAGAGACACATTCAATCCTATGCTTTGTTGTAGCATGCAATAAGTCTGATGGAGAATGACACTTGCAGTCTAACCCAAACCAACTTTCAGGTTCCAACAATTGGACATAGCACACCATTGTTACTCAGGTTTCAGCCTCTCACGTTCACACAATCATGGTATCAACCGCCACCAACTCGGACTCCGCCCTCCAGCGCGCTATCGATAACGCCGATGTGAAGATCCTCCACGCCGTGCTAAAGCACATGTGTCAGCACTCAGCAGAATGCCATATCTAAGTCTCAGTGTGCTTGCTTCTGCTTCTGTCTAGCTTCATCTCGCAGATGTGAAGTCAAGGGTCCCCCCCCCCCAAAAGAAGAATCGACTTCTAAGAAAATGAAGACGGAAGTCAGATAAAAAGCAGATGAAAAAGAAGAAGGGTTTGAAGTGGAAGTGGAAGAGGTAAAAGCCTTGACACTTGAGAAGTGCTTGACATGGGAGAGGAGGTGCATATATCGACCCCCACATTGAGCGCGTCTAACTATGTGCGGACGGGATTATCGGGAATTGTTGTGAGAGGAACTCTCGGAGTAAGTCGTTTGTATTGAGAGGCATATTGCTATGTGACATGCTTCAATGTCTTGAGATGGAAATTGGGAGAGTTAAGGTTTCATTCTGTTATGGGACTTATTGCAAGTTATAACAAAGCATAGAATTGAATGTGTCTCTGATCTCTCCAAGTACATAGGAGTGATAGTGGCCATAATAACCTTAGTACAGAAAAGTCTGCCTTGTGGCTGTACATTGGAATCAGTTGCTGATACACCGGAGGTTTCGTCTCTGAAGTTCTAACAGTTGGCCGTGCACCAAGGGTGTGGTGCGTAGTTTCCGGGTAACAACTGGCTGTAATGAAGGTCGAAGGCTAGTACAGTCCGACAAATTTGGTCGGTTTACGAAAATGTTGCGTTGTCGGCAATCATGTCATCGGCAACTATGAAAAATTGATATTGTTTTAAAACTATCTGCCAAACAGTGCCGTACTGTGGATGTCAAACTAATTTATTATTTACAGAGTCCTCTGAGCAATGCCACCAATAGCGTACTGATCACCGCGACTTCCACCAGTCAAACCACCTACACCGTGGCTGAGCCCGGATTGTGACTGGCCGGTAACACTAGAGAGTTGTTAACCACGAGACCCAGACGAATTTCCAAGACCAGCTTGTTACTGTCCACGCTGCTGCCTCGTCGTACTCCCAGGTGCATTCAACACCGCATCCAACATACTAATCCCCGGCGCAAAAGCGTTATCTTCACTTGGCGGAATCGCGTTCTGTGCAACACCACTGCCATTCCCACCATGACCCCTGGCCAATCCAGAAGTAATCCCACTCTCGTGCAAATCACGCATATGATGCCTCTCGCTCGACTTGGAGTCGGCACCAACCCAACTCCCGCCACCAACGCCAGTTTCCTGGCTGTTTCTCGCGGTATCGTACCTTTTGGTACTATGGTCGCGGAGCGAGGACGAGTTTCCGACATTAGAGGAGTGGAATCCGTTGCCGACTGACATGTACGAGTTCAGAGTGCGGTCCATGATCCCACCGCCGCCGGTGCTGCTGTGGCGTGATCGTTTGCTACCGGCTCCGGTTACACCGTTATGGATTCCGGTGCTGAGGATGGCGCTCGAGGCTAGTTTTGTGTAGGAGTCTTGGGGTCCCATGAGTTTGGACCCGGTTGTGTTGTGGCTGTGGCTATCGGAAGAGAAGGTGTTGGATATTTGAGAGCTGCGGACCGTCAACCCGACGGGTCCGGTTGTATCTTTGGTCGAAGAGGAAAGGGGGTTGTGGCTCCCAAGGACACCAGGACTGTGAGTATTTGAAGAGAGAACGTTGGACTTCTGGCTTCCTTGGACAGCAGATCCACGCGTATCGGAAGCGAGTGGGTTCTCAATGTTGCTTCCGGTGATGCCAGATCCAGTCGTACCAGTGTCATGAATACCCGAAAAAGTATGATTGGAGCTGTGGCTTCCAGCGACACCAGGTCCAGTGCTATTCCCAATGGCACGACTAGCGTCTCTGTCCGTATCGACTCGAGGATCGGCTGCGTTGCCTAGTCCGGAGTCATGCTGGAGCAAAGTCAGCATTCATATTCCTCACACCGAAGCATTCCAGTTTACTTACAGGTCCAGCTTCGCCCTCACACGTACTTAGCGGGTTATGGCTCGAAGTGGTACTTGGTCCACCAGTCGCCGAGGAGCTATGCAGACCATGGCTTCCACCAGCCGCAGCACCGTCCAGAGAATCTGAAGCCAGCCCTTTGCCGACGCCGTGGCTTCCCTTGCCCGCAATACTGCCCAGGGCCCCTGAGGCAAGATCGCTGGTATACTCATGGTCTCCGACTGAGGTGCTAAGGTTAGCGTGATGTTCCTGGTCGCTGTCGATCCTGGGGTCTGAAGCGTTAGCTACGCGGGAGTTGTGACTGCCGTGGGTGTCAACGTTGGAGGCATCATTGCTGGTGATATACTCAGAGCGGCCCGGGTTGGCTGTACTTGCTGATGGTGTTGTGAAAATAAAACCTTCAGCAGGTGTAGGTGGGAAGGCGCCTGGTAAGCTCAAGGTGTCAGCTGTGGGTTCGGTGGAAGAGGAGGTGGCAGTGTCCGAACGGTCGGAATGCAACATATTCTTCAATTTATCGGTGACACCCATATTCGCAGTTTTATAATGTAAATTCTTGACTTAGGTATAGAATAAGTACAATGACCATGAAATAATTGTTGCTGCCTTTGTTGGTGATACTGGTATATGCTGTTTGGGGTATGTAGATAACAGGTTACTAATAAGGTTGATGATCAACAATCATACCTACCATATATATCAGTGCCAGCACCCCAGCCTCTGTGATACCCACGTGCGTCATAAGGATATTGTCAAGCTTGTTCCCTGTACCCATACCACATCTTGCATGTTTCAGCAGAGTCCTGGATGAGGGTCAAAATGACATCAGCTGAGAAATGCCAGGCATAGCATACAAGAATATCATGATAAAATAAGCGGAGAATATTGGTGAACGTCATTCTATCTAACCTAGAGTAGTGCCAGATGGCCAGGGTGATGTTGCCTTTGCCCCGCATTCAGCCACATTGCCATTGAAGATCGTCATGGTGGGGTCCAGCATTTCCATCGGCGAACGTCACTATCCCCACACAATGTCAACCCCTGGGGGCTGCTTGCTCGTGCAAATGCATCATTACAGGGATATCGCCGCTGGGCTCTGAATAATACATTTCAATACTACCTGTTGAGCAATATTTGACCAAGGGCCAGTTCCTAAGTTTAGCACATGGAGTGCAATGGTATTGGAAGTTGCGCTTATAGAATGACAATTCTGCTCTATTGTCACTGGCAGGGTAAGATCCTATTCAGGGCTTAGCTAAGTTGGCAATCTCCTCACAGTCTAATAATCAAGTGGGAGAGTAACATGCATTCCGGTAACAGATGGTCGCTATGCTGATTCTAGTAAACAAATCCATGTAAACACTGTCTTTTCGGCAACGGAATTTCGTGACTGACCTTGGTGAGCCTAAGCGGCACTAAGAGAAAATTTCATCCCGTGAATAACACCGGCAAGGTCTTCATAAGGGGTGTGGCTTTAGTGCTTCTTAGCCCGGTTCCCCTTTGTTCCCATTTTCGGAAACTCTTCCTTCTCCTTTCCTGCCTTCATCTCTTTCTTGATACGATCCAGCAAGACCTGACAATCCATAGGCTCATCCACCTCATCCAGTCCCATCAGGTCGTCTCCGAAGGCATCCTTTTCATTTTGGTTCACCTTGATATAGAGAAGCTCCACGGCATTCATTTTGTCGCCATGCTGATGCAGCTATCGTGCTAGAGTCTGCGACACCCCTGGTCATGTTGGTGATGTCAACGAGGCATTGAAATAGGATCTTCTGAGTGGCGTGCTTGCGATTTATGAGGCCGATGAGGAGAGCTTGGGCACCTTTATCGACTTTTTTCCGGGACAAAAACAAGGGAAATTAGGGCTGTGTCCACGATGGGTTGTTCTCGGAAGGGAGGGCCGTCAGGCTGGCCGAAGGGCATTGGGAGGGGGCGTTTTGGCAATCCAATTTCAGGATATTCTTGTTCGTGTCTGTCAGATCATGTCTCTAATATTTTATGCTCCTGTGAGTGCTTATTGGGGACCCAGGAGCAACCAAATATCGTCATTAGTTTTTTAGTTCTGTAGAACTATTAGTACTTCTCGTTATTCCAAAGTTGACTTTCCGGCAACGGCGGCTTTCCTTCATCCAAAACCCCCTTCTTCATCAACAACGCTGTACATTCAAAAAAGAAGCGGTGCTGTTTCCGCCAAGTCCTCACCCCATCCACCTCCAGTGTGAGTCTCATCTATCTCTTTCAATAATCGTGAGTCGGACCTTTTACTCTAAATGATATCTCACCCCAACCTATATTATCAATATGATCTATTCACCCAATTATTGTGTTGTACTAACTAGCCTGCCTCAAAGTACGGCAACAACCCTAAATTGTTTCCATTGATGAGTCATCCCATCTATCCCCAACATAAACCTCATTTACCCCTTCCAAGCATCATAAGTCCGTCCTCTCACTCCAAACATTCCAACCGCAACCTGTATCATCCGCTACGTCTTTCACCCCATCCTTGCATTATACTAATTCTCGCAGCTGACACACAAGGGGGTTTAGTCAACCCTTACGGCGCGCGCCCACCTTGTTGACTTCGCCTACCTAGCGATAATAGGGAGATTGGTGCAGTTTAGGATTACGAGCATCCTAGCCAGTCGACCGTCAAGCACTACGTTGGCGGAATATAACTCGACAGCCGGTCCAGAATTCGAATCGTTAATCCGACCCCTTATCGGACCCCCGCTCGCCGCGATTCTTGCGAGCGTCTAGACCACGTTACGGTCTATCCACTTGAGCGTATGGTTGAGATGTATACGCTCGACGAGAACCCCAATTAGCAGATACTACGACTTGTCGCGACAAAAAATAGTCGAGCATCTTCTGCACATCAGCAGCATCCCACCCCTGAGGACGAATTTAAGTGCCACATTACCACACTTATCGGTAGTTCAGGCAGGGGTTGTAGCACAGACTGAGGGAGGGACAGGAGGTTTAGTAGTCGTTTGGCTACAAGTTTACCTGTATAACCGCCCGACGCGGCTTAAGGGCCCGCTATATCATCTATAGCCCCTTAAGGGAGTACTTGTAGAGGTACCGAGGGTTAACACCTACGGCGTATTTAATATTATTACTAACTCTCCATTTCCATATAGCGCCAAGAAAGTGCCAAGAACCAGCAATCATAGTCGCATCAGCGGACGCAGACCAGAAAATTGAGGAGATCCGTCTTGCAATTCAAGACAATGAAGAAGAAATAGCCCAGGCTATAGCAGCCGGTAATATCCCCGATCACCGACTCAACATCATCCTCACCCACAGTGAATTCAAAAGGCCCTGCAAAATCTGCTCGCCCGCCTCATCTGAATCGTCTGCATAACCACGAGGCTTTCCCGCAAAATAAAGTACCTCACCTGCCAGCACCTCTTCTGCAGTGACTGCCTCCAGTAAGTAGGGCTCATGTCCCTGACCTCCGTACCCTACAGTTCCGTCAAATGCTGCATCGTCATTCCCGTCAAGTGCTCAAGACGGTGTACGCCTTTGCCATAGAAGCCTAGAATGCGTAATACCACAACAAGCTCCAAGAGCTGACGAAGCTTCACTGCTTGGACATTAATTGCGGCGCTTTCATCCCTGAAGCGTAAAAGAAGGGGCTCGCTGGCAACTGTCCCACCTGTGACAAAAAGACTTGCAAGTCTGGGGAGTCGCACTTCGCGGGGTACAAGCAACGCTTTGCTATGCCTGTGATTAACCTAATCTGCCCAGCTGCTAGCATCATGAATGCCCCAAAAACGCTGCAGGACAGGTACACAGAATCATGAAAGTCCCAAGAAGACGCTGCTGGATCAGCACCCACTGTCAACAGCAACAAACGTTAAACGCAACGGCAACGAGATCTCGTCGAATCGAGGATTTAAGCTCTAGAGAAGGAAATCAGGGGAATTTGTAATTGAAATTATAATTACTTAGATACTCATACAGCTCACACAAATGGAATCAAAAACACATTGCTTGTATATTGAACTTGTCTTGATACTCTATGTTGCGACCTACTTGATTGTCATCTAATTGACTGAACAGTTCGCCATCTGGGCAAATCCTCTTCCTTTGGATGAAATGGTTATGCTACCAAGACATATGAGGGGGAAACGTATCATGACAATTTTGTGACACCATGAGATTTGGCTCATATATTTCGTCATATCATTCTCCTTGTGGGGATTTAGCAGTATATTCTCTTCTGAGTTGGGGGTGATGTGTAGACGAGACAAGAACAAATTTATCGACTCTCGTGGCCTTGTCATAGATTTCCATACTAACCATACAGTTTGGGGGATCATATCACACGGTATTTGACATCGAACCCTGCCAGTTCCTCAGGAACAACATCTAGCTTTCTCTTCTTCTTGGGCGATTAACCTTCGATTTCCTCGTCGTCGATCATTTAAAAATCGCTGTCCGATTCTGATCATTTTTGATGTCTTTCTCCGTTGCATAGACTCTGATAAGGTGCCAAAGCCACTTATTGGCATCCCGTGAGGGTTGTGTCTCAAGGCCAGGACCACTGTCGAGAGGAAGTAGAACTTATTTTGTGTGTATTTGCTCCGTTACTGTCTTAAGTCAGGGAACGTCAGCCTTCTTATTCCGGCTGTTGATTCCGGTGACCTTCCCATGATAATTGGCCCTTCACAATATAGTGGCCGGCCCGTGAAAGGGCTAATCTCATTGGTCCGGATGGGGTTATAATGGCGTCGGGCTAGGCTTTCCAAATATTTGCAAAGCAAACAACCAAATCAAATTGTAAAGATTGCCTCCTAAATCTTCTGATCATGCCGTCTCGATGTGGATGAAATCATCTACTCCCCAATACGGTGCAATTCACAGTTCCATGCGTGAATTTTGGGCATTGGCGCTTGTGTTCATCAACGCCTACTGTTTTTGCAAGATTACGCGTATGAGGGAGTCGGTACAAGCGAATCGGCTTACCAAGGCCTACCGAGAGAAGCAGCTGGTGGTTGTTGGGGATTAATACTGCCTTCGTTAATCAATCTTGGGGCACCCAGGACTATCTCTGAAAATAAAACACCCGGCATAAGCAAGCTATGCAATTCATCTTTGACTGAAGTATCGGGCTTATTGCAAACTATAACAAAGCATACAACCGATGACCGCTATACAATATAAATAAATGTGCTCCTGTTGGACCTTCAAGGCTACTCCATCAAGACTGCCAAGTCAAGGAGAAAAGTATAGCCGCAAACCGTACGAGTATGGGCCAATATGACCTCTACCCATTGAACCACACAAGTCCTGGCTGTGGGACAGGCATCGGTCATTTCTGTCTATATAAGGCCCCTATGGCCGCCATTTACGTCTCTCAAAAACTCTCCAGAGATCATGACACTTTCAATACAAGACCATTTGCCTACAATCCAACAGCTCCCCTAGGACCCTCTTTTGCAAAAAGATTAAAACATAGATTATATATTTAGAAGCCGTGCGAGAGAAGTTGAACGCTAGATCAGAGCGCTAGATCTGTATCATAAACCCGCAAAATAATGACTTTTCCGGAATTGCATCCAATCACTACCGTAGAACCAGATACAGCTGAAGAACGTGGTCGAGAATCTGCTGTCAACCAAAGGACATTTTTACCGTGTAGAGTTATCCAGCAACGATCAGTGCTTATACCGTAACCAGAGCCATAATCTCGACTATTAGGTGTAGATTGTGGCAGACTTTGAAGAGAAATAGTACCAACATCGGTAAATAGGTACAGCCCTTTACGATCAAAAGAAAAGGTGGATAAAACCCCATCGACTTCCATTCTTTGTAATTCTTCGCCCGTCGCCGCCGACCAGAGTCGGCAATTACACCAAAGAGTGCCAGCCTGTGACGACATATGGCCACAATTATCCTACGATATCGGCCAATGTGGCATACACCCTTCGAACCACTCAACTTTTGCCGGTGGACGGGCATCGCCCATTTTTACCTATATAAGACCCTACTGGTCACAGTACAATTCTGGGAGGGACTCTCCATAGATCATCACATTCATTGAAAAGACCATTTGCTCTCACAGTCCGTTAATGGCCACACTGATCGTTCTCTGAGGCCACGTGGCAAGATCCAGATCCCTGTACAAATCCAGCCAGAAATGACTCTGAAAATACAAAGCAATGGTGTTGAGCACCAATCCCTGTATGGATTCCGTTAAAAATCGATCTGATATCCCCCATGTAATTGGCGGCCACAAAGCTGCCTCGCATCAGGATTCGGCTCTTCGTTACTCCCGCTAAGCCCTACAGTCAAGCCACCCGTCCCCTCGGGTTCGTCGTTCCATAGGCAAATCATTTCGACGAGCAGGTTGTAGATTTCTACATCTAACTTGCGTAAAACAAAATAGACCGAGTGTTGACGGAGTCGTCCGGGAAGTTATAGGAAGTATTATTTCATATATCAAGTAAATTACAATATGCACAGTAACAGCATTTCTGGCATACTTTTGAAGCTGTTGTGGTGAATGGTTTGTGATCACATTAATACAATGTAGTGGAATATCGTGTCAGTTCCACGAGTGGCTCAATCTGTTTTTGAGGCTGATAGGGAGGAAGCCGAATTCGTTACCTACTATGTACTGTACAGGGTGATCGGGCTGTTGAGTTGATACCGGAAGGTCTGGCCATTCAGGCGCTACAGCCAGGAAAACTCTAATATAGTCGTTGGGTGCTGGAAGGCCCAGAACAGGGCTGGTGCGGTCCAACAGACAAGAGTTCCAATGCCGTTTAGACCCAGGTCAATGCGTGGATAATTGGGGACAGTGATTTATCTATCTTCTAATTGGTCTCGATACTTTCGCAATCCTGACACGTATCAGCTCTATCGTGCGTATGAATATGTCTCCATACTACGAAAGACAGATGCCGGATCTGCCTGGATTGGTTCCTGCTATGAAAGATTTAGTCTATTGTCCCGTGTTACAAGTAGATGCTGGCTAACTGGGAAGCAAATCATTTTATTGCATAAACCAGCGGACAACGACATACTATGTGTAAACATAGGAGGACCAAAGTAGCCAGTTCAGCATTGCACGTTGAGGCTCCTGCCTCTGTCAGACACACGTAGTTGACAAACGTAGTTTTCAAACGACTGGATAAGCCTTGACCTTCTGTTACGGAACCAGACCATCGAGAAGATCACTACGTGGCCATGGTGGTCGCTTTACAGTCCTAATAGCGACTGCAATGTGTCATTATCCAAAAATCGATGGCTGAATGTGAGACTCTCACTGTCTTCGTCTGCTGCTTCTTATAGGAACGAGTGGACTGTCCGAAGGCATCGACTTTGGCATAACCCAGATATCTTCCATACCTGCATGTTGTGTAATCGTATTCGCCGGAACTTTCACTGCTGTCGCCGTCCCAGCTGCAGTCATGGCTAAGCACTTCATCCACCATAGAGCGCCCCACTGAGGAATGCAACGATATAAACTTTATGCACACCTCCTTTGTCAACAATCCCTCTAGATAGCTCAGTTGGAAGAGCGACGGACTGTAATAGTACAAGACATCCGCAGGTCGAGGGTTCGACTCCCTCTCTGGAGACACTTTCTTTTTGCGACTCTTTCCGTTGTCGCAAATCTGTGTCTTTTTAGTTAATCTAACTTACAGACCCACAACCATGATCTTCGCAATTATGTTAGCTATACCGAAATGGCAAAAGCAAGTTTAGTTCTCATCTACGCATATTCAAACTTGCAAAAACGGAAAGAGCCAAAAGTTGAGTAAAAGCGAGACTGCGACGCCTGCAGGATTCGAACCTGCGCCTCCGAAGAGAATGCCTATACTACATGATAGCAGGGCACCGCATTAGGCCACTCTGCCAAAGCGCCAGTGAGCCTAGACGACGTATCTAGATTGGGACAACTCGTGCGCTACTACGTGGCTTATTCAACAGGTCACGGAATTGTGGGGTAAAGTCCCCTTGCCCGTCAGTACAACCACGGTGATGAAACTTCGCTCATCCCCAAAACTTCATTTCAATCTGCAGTTGTTGAAATTCCGTCATTGTAAGTACACAGCTTAAACTGCTAGCTTTACTAGGTATCGTACGCCCGGAACAAACTGGACGGTATGCATTTTTGAATGGATCGCATCCAGGTCGGCCAGTCACTACTTTGCTTAACATGCTATCTTGCTTAAGGTTACTTGATAGTATCATGCGGTTTATGGAGTCAATCAGAAGGACATAGTAGCATGATAAAGCTCTAGCGGATGATGGAGATCGACTTCTAGTTGTCGTAGAGCTGGGTACAAGCTTCGAATTAAGTTAAACCGTACCAGAGCTAGAAAGGTTTTGTATCCTACAGATATCACCTCTTCAACAAATATACTAAAGGGCATGTAACTCAAGCGGTGTGTCGAGCTTTCCGCCGCAACCAAAGTAGAGACACGTATCACTGAAAACAATAAGCCTCAACTCGCGATGTTGTTAATAAGACTCGCAAATACGGTTTACTCAAAAGCAGGAGACTGTATTTTGATCCTACCCTAGTTATTCGGGACCAGTGTATGAATTCTTCCACTTTACCCCATCCATGTATCGAAGAGCTGATCCTTCTGCAAACATGTTTCAAGTTCCAGTATTTACGCGTTGCCGATTCTGCAGCTAGTTAGAGTTTAATGTCTCTGATATCCCAGGGTCCAAAGCATTGAGAATAGTCAAAAGGGCCTTAAGTACAGAAAAATATGCCACTTGGCTGTACACTTGAGTCAGTTGCGAATACACCAGAAGTTCCGTTCCTGTAGGTTCTAACAGTTGGCTGTTGCCAAGGATTTGGTGCTCATGGTCCATCCATCATCAATCAACTGGCTGTAATGGGGAAAAGATAGCCGTTGGAAGTTGAAGGCTGGTGCGGTCCAATAAGTGTCAGATAGTCTAATTGCGATAGTAAGGACTACACTAAGAGCTATATCTTGAGCTTAGAAAAGTTGATTCGTGTAATGGAAACCATTTATTAATTAATTGATGGAGCACACCACACAATATTACGGGATGGCGGAAAGGCGAACTATCTAACTCGTTGAACATACGGTGCGTTCCGATGAAAAGATGGTAACGTGTGCGGGAATGGCAATGCTGGGATGGATTCTCATGATGCTGATAGTTCTATCACATTGTAAACGGCCAACAAATGCTTAAACAAGTCAATCTATCTGTAACTGACACGTTCAACCAACCGCACCCTCGGCTTTTTGTGCGATACGTTGCTATCAGAGCTATTGCAAGCTTTAACACATTATGAATTGGATGTGTCTCTATCATCCGAGGCCAAAGAGTGAAGGTAGCCTTGAGTAAAGAATTGGCTCTTAGCTGCACTTTTTTTTAGAGTGCTGATCACGTCTGAAAATAACAGGGGCTGATACGATAGATGAATTAGTGTACAGGTTCTATATAACATCTGGTTAACTGGCTATTACACAAAGAAGCGTAAAAACTAGCCGTTAGGGTTCAAAGGCTGGTGCGGTGCGACAGCTACTCTTCATTTATATCGATCAGTTCGGACAGATCGAAATTGTCGCTAACTTCGGAAATGTCATGGGGCCAGCTGTAGGTATCCGTCATGGGTGGGCCAAGCCAGCCCTCTTCTGGTTCTGCATCGTTCCAAGCTGTGCCTAGACCCTCTGCACTGAAGCTGGAGTTCGGCGGGGAGGAGACGCTCGTGACCAAATCAAACCTTCCGGGGGCCGGTACGTCCGGGCTTGTCGGCCTTAACCCTTGGCCTATGGATTCTCGACACTTGTGAAATCCCCGAAGTATGTATTCTTGGCTCGCTGAGGCCAGTTCACTCAAGATCCTCTCCACAGATGCGTTCCTCATGGGTACATCGATTGATGCCAACTTGCGTATCATCGCTTCTCGTAGACCGCTTCGAAGATGTGACATGATGACGTCCTCCACTTCCTCGAGTTCAATCGTAGGAATGAGTTCTGATATCGGAGTCGATCAGTGACCATACACGGCATTAGGAGAATTTCATTACCTGGCGAGGGGATAATATTATCTTCTGGGAAGAGCAGCCGCCACAAGGATTCCCAAGTGTTTATCTTCTGTTTCCGGTCTGACAACATGGATTCCACCTTTTTATCAATTCCGTCTTCCGGTTCGTGAGTTCGGTGATCTTCTTTTGGAGCTCTATATGTGCAGATACGATCTGATGGCGCCCTCATGTGGTCTATGAGTTCTTCATGGGCGGGAAAGGCTTTCTGGCACCTCACGCAGATATGAGCTTGCTGGTTACTGCCAATCGGCTGCGTATGACAGCTTTTGATATGTCGCCTTCTAGGTGGGTCAATTCCGGATAGCTTCTAAATAGGCTTGCTGACGTACTTGAGCGATAAAAGGGTAGGCCACTCTTGCAAGGCACAATCCTTATATGTTCGCACGTTAAAACGTAGCCTATTTCGTTGTCTAAATGGGCAGGCATATCCTCCCCTTGAACCCAACACTTTACTCTGCTTGTATATGCAGGTAGTCCTTGAGATTTCGCGACCCTGAGGCCTTTGATCTGTGTTAAGAGTTTCCAATCTCCCAGGATCCTCAAGTGATTGCACCAGGGTTCTGGAAGGTTCTTTCTCCTGTGTTAATACACTATTAGCTGAATATTCCTTTGGGTACTTATATGGGTGCTCAGGTGTAACCCGCGCGTCGAAAGTAGAGCAGGTGCTCATGGTGCTCATGGTGCCTGAAAGGCTCGTGTTGCTGTTGTCGATTCCAGAATGAACCACAGGTTCTTGCTGGATATTGTCCGAATCCATAGGGCTTACAAACGACTCAAAGTCGAATATACTGTTCGAAAAGTTGACCTCTGATGGTTCTTGGCTTGTTCTGATGCAAGGAGACCCCTCTGGTGTATGGTACTCCACGTCCGAGGGTGTTCTGACTATGGTTTACATAATGTTAGAAGTCACTCCCAGAACAGCAACTAGGAGCCCAAATGATAATGAATCTGTGTGAGTGGTCTTACCATCCATGGAATCGGGGTTGGCCTGAAGTTCGTTTCCCAGAGGTACCAAAGGCAGCCCTCGATCCAACCGCTGTATCTTTTGCCGGGATATGGCCCGTCCTCGAATTATAAATACAGTGTCCTTTCCATCGACTTTGCGGCGTCTGTCTCTAATCCTTGACATGGCATGCCTATCACTTGCGTTGATATTCTTGGTTAATCTCCATTCACTAATCACTTTGGATTCAAATTGGCGTTTCCTGGATAGATGTGTCAGTGAGCTATCTTTCACTGCGCGTGCGTGATCTTACGACATCTCAAATCCGTGCTCTCTGGCCATGATGTTTATAACTTCTCTCATCTTCAAATCCCGATGTAGGTAAAGCTCCTTGATAATTGATTTGTATTGATCCCATTCTTCCTGGCGTATCGGAGTTCGCGTCATTGTGAGTTTGTGATGTCGCTGCCATCATGAAGCAGGCATGGTAGTAAGAACTTAGGATCGGTACTGCTCGAAAGCTGAAAATAACAGGTCTTGGGGGCGCAGCACGTTTATGAATGCACACACCGTATCTTCGTTGACGGGACATATATTTATTGATATGATTGGGTGAAACCCCACTAGGCAGCGACCCGGGCGTGTTTGGATTCATTGTCCAAATACGGGCGAAACCATCAAATCTCGATTATGCTGCAGCCCCCAAAAAGGCGTCTAGGGAGGCCATTGGACAGCAGGGAATTAGTTCATCTAGTAGGGCTTTCATTGGACCATGACGAAATCCCACACTTGAGCGGCAAGAGCTCTGTCATTGGAACATGGCAAAACCCCCAAATGTGAGATTGCGCGTCTACGAAAGAGTCAAAAATACCATTTATGGGTGCGAAGGACTGTGATATATTAGATATCGTAATCTCTAAATTATTTGGATACTCCAGACATGTCGGCGTCTCATTATCTACAAGAGTTTCTCCCCGTATAGCGGCTCCTTGCTCTCCGTTGACTCCAACATCTTGCACGAATTCGACCTCCATCAAACTCGGCGCAATATTGATTCTCTCCGATGATCTCTGGCGACTAACCGAGCCCAGTCACCTCCGGACTTTGTTGAAGGATGGGAGGGTGAGAATCCAAGTGAAGGAAGCCAAGTACACCTGCAGGGGCGAGGGGATTCAGTTGACCCTGAACCGACAGACCGCCTGACCTCTCGAACACGCAGCCGCTCAGTGAGGCAAAACCATTGCTCCGACCTGCGATAAACTGGTTGCCTTGTCGACTAGTGCCGTTGCCTGCGCGGATTATTGGAGTGATGAGAAGCAGTGCTGCTGCAGCAATCACTTGCCATCCTCCTTCCTGGGGATAGCTTTGCTTCAGGTTAATCATGGTGGCTTCCGCGCTAACTATAAGCAGGTCCACAGGCCGGCACACCACTGAACTCGGACGACGAGTTGCCAATATTCATTTATTCGCAGAGTCGACTAGGTGATCAACGAGGGGGCAACGGATTGGCGGTGGCGAAAGCTCGAGATCGCAAGCCGGGGAGATGGTCTCGAGGGTCTGCTCTGGCAAGCGCACGCGCAAGACAGAAGACGAGCTCGTACGTCCACGTCATCGCCCTCTGTCATCTTCAAAGGTTCCTATTCTTGGCGGCTGAAGAAGTCCTGGCGCGCGAAAAAATGGTTGATACAGTGCACAAGGCAAGGCCAGACCATGTTTTCTACTCCATATGGTTTGGTACCTGGGACCCCATTGCTCAGTTGCCCTGGCTCATTGTTCAATGAAGACATTCAATTTCACTCAACTTTACCTTCAATTACTGATAAACCTGACGTGCATTGTGATGATGCCCGCCATGCTCTTGCACAGGCTACTTTACAGTGCTGTGCAGGTACAGTAGCTCTGTACTCTCTGAGGGAAAACACCTTACCCACACCTACCTCGACATCGACAATCATGAAAGCGGTATCCAGTCACTCGTCGAATGCCAAAACCATAGAGCCATCCCGTCTTGGTAAATATAACCGCAGATACTGTACTATGGTACAATGAAGGGCCCATATCTGGATATGCTTCTGTCGAACTTATCTTGAGTTTGAAGCATCTACGATCGATGAACATGATAACTGGTAAGTCGCCCTGTCAGACCACACAGTCCTCATGACAGACTCGTAATTGACGCGCACTAGTCCAAGTTACTTGCTCCAGGAGAAGGTAACATGAATCGGTAGAGCTGCATGAATCTCATTGCCCGTGATCAACTTTAAGTCCCACCGTGTCGACGTCTCGCTCGCCATGTCATTTAATGCGTCCATGTCTGTAAACACCCACATCCCTTCCCCTCGCCCCTCGGTGACGCTGCGGAACTGCTTTCCCTTGGGATTCAACGACCAATCTTGCAGACATACTCATTTCGATTCTTCCGAATAACTACGCCAGGTTGCCAACTTTTTCTCCTTGTAGCGCATCCACTCGCGTTCTCTATTCCCCTACGGTTCAATTGGCCACTTCCGATATCACCAGACCTGCTTACGTGTGTCAATATCTCGATATTTCGCCATGTCAATTTGCACGACCGCCTTGCTTGTCAATGGGTACGAACATTCATATTAATTAACCACTTTCTCTCCCAACCTCTATTTCCCTGCCCCGTGATCTTGACCCTCCATTCTTTCGCTTACTACCTACCCAGTGAAGAGCCTGTCAAGGTTCCTCACAGGTACTCCGAGACGACCGGAGTGAGCGATGCAGATACCTCGACGAACAGAACGGCGACTTATATGCTTGATGTTACGAACACTGGCGCCGCGAACTTCGAGCCTCTCGATGCCAGGGCTGCCCGCATCCGCGACGTGCTGGACAACACCAACAAGCTCTTGTCTTCGCATGTTGGGGCACAACCCAGGGGTTAATTACCGATTCAGGATATTTCAACATCAGGATAACTCGGTCAGTCATCTTGTATGATGAACAACGTCTTGTACGAAACCAATTGTTCCAAAGACCATCAAGCTGTGGCGCTTCGACATATTGTCCTTGTCCTCTCCCACTCCTTCGACATATTGTCCTTGACCTCGCCCACTCCCTCTTCGACATATTGTCCTGGTCCTCTTCCACTCCCTCTTCGAAGCTCAATCCGAACCTCCTTTTCCACCATCGCTTCTTTTGCCCAACGGCAGCAATACAAAGTCAACGTGGACAGGATGGCAACGGTGTTATGATTGACGAGAAATGACAAGATTTGTTTCAAGTACGAAATGACGAGTAATGCGTTGCTTTGTACTTAGTTGCAAGCATGGATGAATAAATAGGTCTCTCATGTGATCTACTCCTTGAAGTACGAAATGACGAGTAATGCGTTGCTTTGTACTTAGTTGCAAGCATGGATGAATAAATAGGTCTCTCATGTGATCTACTCCTTGATCTATGGAACTTGACGCTGAATAGATATTGTGTCTTAATTTCATGATCATGTCTCTCACCGCTGATGCATTCTCATATTTCAATTATCCAGCGACAACGAGAACACTACTATCGTTAGAGAGACCGGGATTGTGGGCCTTGATTCTACCTAGGGCGACCTTATTTCAACAACATAGAGATAAAGAGTTGATTGAGCCACAGGGCGTTTGGTTTGACTTTTGTGGCGCTTCTCCTGGGCTGAGGCAGACCTCCCAAATAAAAATCGACCGTCATTCCAAGCAAGAAGCAACTTCTCGCCTGTCTACGTTTTCATTTACCCCATCCTTTGAGACTGTACGACTACAGTGTTCCAATATCATTTTCCAGATATATATTGGAGACTAAGACGTAAGCTCAGCCTGCTACATGAATGTAAGTCCCCTCGAACGGGCAGGAAGATACCGCGAAGAGCGACGTGTACGAGCCTAAATGGTATCTCAACTACAAGATTAACATCACGGAAAACTACTCTCTGAAGTAATTGACCACTTGTGTTGCCATATATCACTAGCATCCGTTATACTGGGCTAATCAACAGAACCAGCACGACGGAAATAAGTAGGAACTTTGCAGAACAGCAGTTTTCGGTATACTCAATCGACCCAGAAATTCGATGAGACCCACCTACCTCAGGGGAAACAATGGAAAAGAAACGTGGATAAACCCCTGAGAAACAGCTGAGAAGGAGCACACAGCAATGGAAGGGCAGGTGCGGCCAAAACTAGTGTCTGGGATTATATCACCACATCGCGGGCCTCTATCAGTGGTAACAGTTAATATACCATTCGATTCCATGTACAGGTAGTTTGTCGAATCCAGATATCTTACCATGTGGCTCCCCTATAAATATTAAACCAGCCACAGCTCCCTCAGCTTCAAAGTCAAATTGTTTGAAAAACATTGAATATTAACTATTCGTACAGTGAAGGAAGTAGTGCCATAGGAACCGGACCCGTCTGCACCGGTCGACTAGGATAAAGCTCGAAGCAGCTTATCTATCTGTTGCGTGCCCCAGGCACACCACCTGTGTGCTGCGTGAAGCACTCGGACGAATTGCCCATGGATGGCCGTTCCGTAGCTGCAGCCTTTGAGAGTTATACCGAAGATGATATTTATCGAGCTCTTCAAGCAATAGCTACCGGTCAAAGCCTCCGAAAAGCAGCATATGAGCATGGTGTCCCAAGGTCTACTCTTTCACGACGGATTCAGGGAGCCCAGTCAAGAGATATAGCCTTCGCTGACTACCAGAGGCTCTCTCCAGCCCAGGAATCCCATCTGGCTGAATGGGTTCGAATCCAGGCTGCCCTAGGCCTCCCACCAACCCATCAACAGCTCAAAGACTTCGCCGAGCGTATCCTACAGATCCACGGAGACACCGAACCACTTGGAAAGAACTGGGTCCAGGCTTTTATCAAGAGGAACCCTTCATTCAAGGTCCAGAGAAGCAGAGCTATCGATTCCTAGCGTATTAATGGAGCCTCAGCTAATGTGATCAGGCAATGGTTCAAATACCTCGCTATCCCTGAGATCAAAGCTATTAAGGCCTCGAATCGATACAATATGGATGAGATAGGTATTCTAGAAGGTAGAGGATCAAATGGTCTTGTTCTAGGATCATCTGAGACTCGTTCTATACGGAAGAAACAGCCTGGATCTCGAGCTTGGACATTTCTTATAGAGTGTATCTCTGCGACTGGTACTGCACTACCCCCACTTGTGATATACAAGGGGAATTCTGTCCAGCAGCAGTGGTTCCCTCTGGACTTGACTCCATACGAAGCCTGGAGGTTTACAGCAACAGAGAATGGGTGGATGTCAGACTCTACGGCTATTGAATGGCTACAAAAGATCTTTATTCCTTTGACTCAACCAGAGGACCCTGAAGAGACTAGGTTACTTATCCTAGATGGGCATAGTAGCCACGAAACGACAGAGTTTATGTACCTCTGCTTCATAAACAAGATACACTTGCTTTTCTTACCGCCACACACATCCCACATTCTCCAGCCTCTCGATCAGTCAGTCTTTGGACCCCTCAAGGCAGCCTATAAGAAAGAGCTTGGTTACCTTAACCAATGGGATACTACTACTGTCGTAGGGAAGAGAAACTTTCTCCTATGATATAGAAAGGCACGTCTAGCAGCATTGACCGTCAAGAACATTATCAGTGGATGGAAATATACTGGTCTCTGGCCTTCGAGCATAGCTAGACCCCTTATGAGCCCCCTGCTCCTTGAGAATACATCAGCACCAATCAAACAGCCTAGTCAGACTTGCAAAGGGTACTCTAGTAGTCAGGACTGGACGTTAGAGACATCAGCAGTAGCCTGATTAACGCCTAAGAGGAGAGATAAGCTCCAAGATCAACTCAGCTTATTCAGCAAGCTTGATAGTGATCCAAATACCCAGCGGCTACTCTTTCGGAAAGTTCAAAAGGGCTTTGATGAGAAGGACTACCAGTTAGCTGTCGCACAGCGAAAGATTGAGGCAATAGAGGCAGAGCTTGAGGCTAGTAGGGCTAGGAAGCGGAGGAAGGTCAAGATGAGCCCTAATTCGAAGTTTACTAATATCAAGGCTATTCGGAAAGCTCAAATCGAGGCTGGTGAAATTGAGGATAGTACAGATGAGTCTAGCGAGTCTGAAAACCCTAGTGACGGTGAAAGCTGTATTGTAGTCGCATCAGAATAAGTGTAAAAAAAGGTTGAAGTCAATGGTTATAATATACAGCATCATTTTTAGGGCGTCCCACATGTGGGGGTGTCCCGGATGTGGGTGTGGGACGTTACCATTTAAATATTTTCTTTCTTCTTGTAGAAAAGCGTTTGGAGCTGCTTCCACCGAACAGGCAAAAGATACCGTTTATTTCCATGGTTCAAAAAACATGTGCCTTTTAATATATTCCCAATGATGAACAGTGGAATCAGACGGTCAGAGCTTTTGTTGTTAGATTTGCAGTAAAAAGTAATCGGTTCGATACCGTCTACTCTTAGTAAAACGCCTACGAATATTCTACGTTCTTGCCTCTGAAGTATACCATACGAACAAGCGACTTGACAGGGGGTAGTTTCGAGTTATTCTTTCCAGCGATTTAGGCTGAACACCATGACCGAAACCGTTACATGTCCCGTGCCTGTTTCGGGGAAATGATACATGTTTTTGTTCTCAGAGAGTGACTGTCAGTCCCGATATTATATCTCATCGGCAGTCTATGGTTGAGCGAATAGATAATCTCGCGATACTCATGTTTTAATTCTGGTGGCACTTTCCTGTCACATACAGAAGCGCAATATCCAGCCTCCCTCAGTTCGAGGGGTTCCCAGATACAAAGGTTTCAATCTTTCAATTATATCATCTGCTTACTACATAATTTGCTATAAATATCTGAACCTGTCTCCTTTCCGAATAGTTTTTGGTTCTTTGAAGTGATATATATGTTGACCAGTACCAAACATTCAAAGCCTTCCACTTATGGCTCATAGCATTAGCTTGGCGCCTCAAGCAAGAAGTCAGTTACCTTGCGTGTAATTACAAAGCACGATAATATCACATTACTTTAAGCTTATTATCTGAGAGTCGCTACGCATCCCCCAAAATCTAGGATGTGGTTATGGGGCCAAACCTTCGCAACCGGCCTGAAATGCCTCAACAGTTATTATGGTTTATCTAATTGACGAGCTGGACGGCTTGTGTGATCACGTCATAATAACTTGGTTCTGAGGGTTAGATTTGCAGTCTATTTAACTATAGGTCGCTCGCTTCATAGATTCAATACAGCAAGCAGTCAATCATTCTTCCATTTCTACCAACCCTCGTATATAATAAATCATGGACTACCCGCAAATTTTGGCTGGCCAAATCAAAGTCTTGTATAGACAGACTGTAACAGCTAGTTAACATTAAGTTGTTGAGGGAGCAAGATCTTTGCGGATATAACTCAGATCGTCCACTGCATCAGTTGAAAATTTGACAGTCAAACTTCTTGGACTGCCCAAGTTGAATTCCGAATTGAACCGTCATTTGATTGGTGGTTCAAAAGTGCGGAGTGGGAAGGTCGTTTTTCGTTGGCTGTCACCAATCAATAATTACATGGATATAAGTGTATGCTCAACTCATTGGCTCGCTCTTTTCACCCTTGGTTTTTGGGATAGAACTGGCACTTCGATATAATTGGGGGAGTACGCAGTGATGTCGTATTGCGACCGCCACTGCTCAATGGTGATTGGCAAGAATACGGGTTTCTCGAGGAAACTTCAGTTCACGGGCACATATCAGTGGAGAGGGGCGGCAATTGCTTAGACGAGGTAGGTCTAGCTTTCACCGGATGTTCAGGGAAAAGCACAGTCTCAGGCATACTAGTCACATATAAGTCAAGTGTGAACCCCGAACCTTTCTGGTTAGAACTCCAAGTTCTTGGATCTTTCTCCGTCCGGTTGATAACCACGTCTGGGCGCGATGCATGGGCAAGTGTCCATCTACTCTCCATCCGTATCGGATCCTATGTCCTACGATACAGCCGGTGGAGCCCCCAGATAGCCTGGCATCTTCAACCATCTTCAACCATCCACATCGTCCGGAACATCATTCGCCCCTTCCGATATGGCTAATGCGATGCCTCCGACTCTGATCGAGCCGCCGTCCCCCTCTGCGACCGAGGAAATGAAAACAAGAAGAAAGTAGCAGCATGTTATATTGGGGGCAGGCTTTTGACCCCAGAATTCCAGGGGCACCTCGTCTTCCTTTTTTGGTTGTTCAGGTGGCAAGAATCCTGGTCGTCTTGGCTGGTTGGCCTTGCTGCCTTTATATGCCTTTTCATGCTGCGCCGCGTGTGATTAAGCGCGCTGAAATGCAAAAGACCACACCCCATACATCAATACCTAAGCCGCCTTCTCACGTTGTGGGGGCCAAAACGAGATGATACCGATGACAAATATACGCAACGCCAATCATATTAGGCGACTGGCTTCGTGTTACAACAGAAAACTTCTCCATGCACCCGAGACCTCAGCTTCCCCCGCCATGGAAAGCTGTGCATGGAGTACGATGATGGGAAGGTTATCGAGCCTGGCGATCGAGGAGAAGCAGGCTGGAAGCCAAAAGGGAAGCGTCACTTGGAACCATGCTTGCGATCCTGGCGCTTGGTGTTGATGATTGTGTCGGCCAGGCCGATAGTGTGCGCAATGGGCATGATGCTGAGCATGGTACTCTGCAGCGCCCAGCCTCGACGATTCTTCGGCCCCCACTGCCTACGATCTACTGCACGATGTCAGAGTCTCCCTTTCTACCCTGCGTCTTTGGTCCCTGCTAACCATTTCATTTCGATTTACTCTTCGTCTCCGAGCGTTTGGTTTACGGCATCCTTCCGTATTTTCCGATTGGTGGCCACTCGGTGTTCTGACCCAGCACTCAAGCACCATCAATGGCCGGCCGGAGTGAGACACGTGTGGACTACTAGTTAAGCCTTGTCAGAGAGCTTACAGCTGAACATGCGTGTCATATCTTAGGGTGAACTACTCGGTCGGCTTGCCGATCAGCTTGGAAGCCGGTTGGAACTGGTGCTTATACATATCCTTGTGAAACGGCTCTAACCTTTTCTCGAAGGATTCTGCAGATATGCTGTCGAACTACTCATCTGGCCGCACTGAGTAGCATCTCCACCTCTGCTCTCATTGATGCCACCCCACGACTCTCACAATGCTGGATATCATTTCGGCCCCAACTTTGTCATCTACTCTGGCCTGACGATTTCGTTCAGCCCTGGATAGAGAGACAAGGTCATCGGCAGTTGTTACCCAGAAAAGGACGCCTACATTCGGGTGCTTTCATTAGCCCGTCCAGCCTCATGAATTGTCAGCTGCCAAAGTACGCTTGTACTACCATCAAGTGGTAAGAAATCAACGGCGCTTGATTTAAAATGAACGCAATATGGAAGAACGTCGGATTGTAATCAGAGACACCATTCTTGGTAATAGAATCGGTATCGACTACTCTAGTTCTCTGTACCCAGGCATATGTCGGTAGATGATGCAGAGTGAGTTGACTCGTGCTGTTCCACTTGCCTTGTCTTCACTCTCTGTGCAACAGCACACTGAAAACTACTACATCTACTTATTCTCTTTTCACTTCGCTGAAGTTTTGGTTTCTTCGTATCCGCGAAATCTGTTTACAACCTCTCCTGACATTCTCTCGGAACTCGTTTGGCACTTTAGTCTTTTTCAATACCGGCAACACAAACCTTCCCACACTTTTCTTCCAACACTTTTCTTCCAACACTTTTCTTCCAACACTTTTATATCATTTGAGACGGGGTAGGCAAAACAAGAATACTTGACTTTCGTACACATCTTTCTCGTGCTAGTCTTGTCCCACCATGTCAACTCCTCCCTGTCTTTCTCTGGTTACTACAACACTATCCACACAAGCCATGCCTACCAGCACAACGGCCTCACTTTACAGCGGGTAAGAGCTGAAAAACGGTCCCTGATCTCAGGGAGCCCCTTTTCTGAACCCAACTTGTTCTCGCATCAGTCTTAACTAACTGCAGCTCGACAGCCATAAGCCCACAAAGAAACGGCACAGGTATTCCAACATGGATAGCTCGGCAATCGACAAGAACATCAAACAACACGGAAAAACAGCCTGTTACGTTGCTTCGGAAACCAACGGCGGTGCCGTGTTCAGCGAGTCGGTTGATGCGAGGTCGCAGCGGGTGCAAGGCGTACTGGCAGATACCGCTGCGGCGCTTGCTTCTCCGAGTGGGGCACTGGGATAGATGCAGCGGCTTTGAATGTCTGAGATGCCAGGAAAGTCGAGAAGTTATCCACGTCCTTGGGGAGCTTGTTGTGGGCCGAGGATTTGATTTTAATTGATGAGTGGGATCGCCGGCAGCTTTGGGATTGGAGAGGCTCCACAGGCCCACCAATGAGCCGGATCCCTCAGCCAACATATGCAAAATGGTGCTCGGGTTTTCGATGGCATGACGTTGCCGCTCTAGTTTGGACTGGCTTTTGGATGGAGTGTATTTGGGTTTCCGCCTTAAGGGGCTTTGTTGAAGGACTTGTACGAGTATTGTCAGCAACGAGATCATACAACTGGTTTATCCGTGTCTTATAGATGATTTATTTCACTGCCAAGCTTACGCTGGTTTAAGATAGCCAAATAGTCTGTCTTCCCCTACCCTTCCCTCGAAGTCGCCAGGGCAGAGGCGTACTGTGCCTCCTGTGCTGTATGATCTTCTCGCTTCTACTGCCTCATTACTGGGGTTCCCCAATGGCTATGGCTGTTATTTACTCTTCCATTCTTCAAGGAAATTTTCATATTGTATGATACTTTGTACTTAGGATGAGAAAAAGATGGCTTAACTTTAGAAGCTGTCAATTAACTAAAACACAACAACGAGACACTGATAGTGAGCAGTAGTTGGTAAAGGTTAGATTCTAGCTAGTATTGATGCAACATACGCTCCCAACCAAACCGGTCCTCAAACGAGCGAGTTTGTAGTAAGACCAAACAGTACACCTTAAACACGAGAACTGATCCCTAAACGAGTGTCATGTGTATTTTATGACCCAGAGAAAGAGTACCAAAAACAATTGGACCGAACCTAACATTCCATGAAAATAGTTCTATGCGCTATATCGATGATACATCTTATCACGTTCTTAAAGGTCGGCTTATGGATTAAATCTAAGTTCTCACTGGGTGGGGGATGGTATCGGAGTTATCGCAAGCTATAACAAAGCATGGAATTTGATGAGGCTCCCTTTCTCTTCTAATCGAAAGGAGTGAAAATGGTCAGAAGTGCCTTACTTACGGAAAATGTGCCTCGTGGTTGCAAATTTTGCGACTGCTGATCACGTCTGAGCATAGAAGTAGCTGTTACACAGAGAATTCGTTGCTGAAGATATTACAGGGACTGATACACCGGAGGATTTGGGGCTTAGTACTCAGAATCCTGTCAACTAGCTTTGTAGCAGGAATTGGGGGGAAAAAGCCGTTGGGGGCCAAAGGCTGACGCGGGTCGACAGATGGGAGTAGTTGACGCTCAGAAACGGGTTTTTCTTGAGGTTGGAATAATATGCTTAGGTGCTTGACTGGGTTTTGCTGGCCGCCGAGTCTCCATTAGAGCCTGCGCCTCCAGTTTGCCCTGTGATCCCGGATGTGCTTTTTACCTCTGGTTCTCACTATGTTGTGAGCTGTCGGTTGTGACAGCTTTTGATTGTCGGAGTCCAGCTCAGCGGTGCAGTTTTCAAACGTGCCGTTTCTCCTATTACCGAGATGCTGTTTGGTGGTAATGATAGCTGTAGGTACGAGGCAATGCTGCATTTGTTTCTAGTGGAGCATGAACTGAAAGGTGCAGGATATCTTACCTAGGTTTACCTAAGTTTACGTAAGTAAGTATGCTTGCACCAGAAACTTGGAGAAATTTAAGTGCTACAACCGCATACTTGGTAAAACGTCTCCGCTATCACGCCTCTATCGCTATTTCGCTAACAGTTGCTTCCAGATATTAGGGCTGAACGGCTCACGATTTACCGACCATGCAGGCACCAACGGATTCGTACATGAGCTGTACGACTACCTGCCAAATCGGTGGGCCCCCTCCCCCACCCCGGCAACAGGGCTGAAGGATTGGGACTTGCAGGGGTACATTGAGGAGTGCAAAGCCGAGTCGAACCCTCCAGGGAGCAAGTTTTGCTTGCGTTTCCCCGGATTAGAGGAGGTTTTTGATCGTGAGTAGTCATGGACAATGGTCGAACGATCCGCAATGCAAGGTCCACCCTCTGAGGAGAGAATGAACTTGGTGGCTATGGTCAAGACGATGATGGTGACAGACCCTGCGAAGCCCCCAAACATGGCCGAAATCCCGACCCATGCGAATTTCAGAAGTTACTGTGCTCATCTGGAAAGAGAACGGCTATCCCTACTCAAAGAACATGGATAGACCAAAAAGCGACCGTGGTGGAAAGGACACCATCCACTTCATTCGCGAAAAGGGCGAAAAGACACCGACAGCGGAATTACGGCGTCAGAAGTGCCTTTGGTAAGAAGGACGCTAATCTTCGCCTCAGCCCCATGATGAAACACTAAGTGTGATACGTGAGGTGGGAAGGTACGGCCAAGTACAGGGCTACAAAATCCCGCCCCAAAACCAGAAGTAACCATCATAGAGAAAGAAAAAGAAACATCTTTTTTTGGCCTTCATATAAATCTACGTGAACCTATGGGGGGTTACCCTGTAGCTATAGATAAGATAGATAAGAGCTGTAAAAAGAGCTCTGCCAGGCCAGAATAGCTGACCTGGCCATCCTTTCCCAATACAACAATTCACACCCCATATGCACTCGCACCAAAGTGAGTCGACCGTTTCAGGGGTATTAATCACAATTAAGCTATATGGCGAGACAACCGGATCTTGCTGCTACGTATGCTAGTTATATGATTTCACTGCATTAGATCATGAATTCATGAATTTCCAGAGAATAAATGCATAATCAGTGCGTAAATTCAGTGCCTGCACCATCTGCTAAAGCTCAACAGGGTGATGTACAATTGAACAATAGACCCAAAGTCAATACCGTAATAGTGGACCACAGACTGCATTGTGGGACCAGTGTATCTGATCTGTATTAGGGAAATAGGTACCGGAAGTAAATTAAATAGAAAACTAACAGACATTGTGTTTCCTAGGTACTGCTTAACTTTCTCTGAATAAGGCTGCGCTGAGTTTATGGCAACAAGTTAAAAACAGAAGATCACTATCTTTCCTTTCAGTAAACATTACTCTCAAACGTCTGAAATGATGGCAAGGACCATAATCATTAAAAACAAGTAAACATAAAAATAAAAATGATAAGTCTTTGCCTCATCCAAGTCTAAGAAACAGGAGCCAATGTCATTTCAAAACTTAAAGGTTTGATCAATCTCTACATAACCACAAAGCGCCTCTAGCGGCATCTTCTCGGTGATTTCAATGGGCACAGGTTCTGAGAATAAAAACACAGGGGTGGAATTAAGCCCTGCGACAGTTTCCTTGCACATGAATCCGTCGCTATTTCTTCGCATTTCTTCGCTGGACAGTTTAACCCCGATACTGAGATGGTTTATATAGCGATCCCCGTCTTCACTTATAAAGGCAGCTTTTATAGACAGTCATCTTAATACCAACTATTAAACAGCCAAGATTGGGAAACTAAGAAAAGGGATGAGTGCAGACTCACTAACCAGGTCGGGCGCCTGGCATAAATACCCTTGCAAGTGCACTGCATGGAATCAGTAACACAGCTATCTTTGCACCGCGGCCGAAATTTGGAGGTCAGCACGCCATTGACCTGGGATACGACCCCGTCGGCGCGGCGACGCGACGGGCCACTCGCCGCAGTCTGATTCTTTCGGGTTGGAGGCGCCTATGTACTCGACGTCTGCACATTAGGAAGGCGAGCATATTCTCAAGGACGGCGATTCTGCTGATGTTTTCGGAGCAAGTTGCTTGATCAGGTGTGTGCTTAAATTATAAACGAAAACCATCATTTAGGGGCTCAGGGCTCCAGGATTAGGAGTGGGGTGTAGCCTACTAAGTTGTCTCATAAAATATTTCGGCACAATCTTCCTGCTCTTAATAGTCGTCTCCACATCATCCATGAGCGCAACTCGAAACGAGTGTTATATACGCACTACGACTTTAAGAAATAAAGAAGTCCCAAGCCAAAATTTCAAGACGGATTCCTTAACCTGTGTTTCCATGCCTCCATCTCGAATTTACTGCTTCCGTTCGCTATTAATCCAAACCTTCTGACCAGACGGACCGAACCAAAGGGACAAAGGAAAGACTGAATAAGAAGCTACTTAGGGGATTTCCCTCCAGCCTCGAGATTCTTCACATTCCTCCTAGCATCTGAGCATATGTAAAACTTGTTTGAATGTCGTGGGCTGTACCAATGATCCATCTTATCACTATCTTATAGGTCGGCTTCTGGATTCGATCTTAGTCCTTACTGCATTGAGGAAGAGGTTAGTTAGTCTCCAGGATCGGGTTCCTCTCGAGGTTCATATTTTTTCAGGTCCCTTGGTAGCATTGATTAGAGCCACCGCCTTGATAAAAGTTGGGACCGCCTCTGGTAAACCCTGTGCCCCTGTTCGGCCGTTTGACTCTATTAGGCCATGAGGGTTCATTAAACCCTAGGTCTCCTATATAGGTTCCTGAACCTCCTCTGACCCCTTGGCCACCTATAATAATCTCCGGCCCCCAGCTAAACTCCAGGCCTCCCATACCAGCCCTTACGCCTCCGGTAAAGCCTGTGACTCTGTTAGGCCCAAGGAATCCCCTAACCCCTAAACCTACTTTGCTAGCATTTAGTGCGCCGTTTCCAGCCCATCCACCCACTCCTATAGCTCCGGTTCCAGCATCTCCAATGCACCATTGCAGTCCGTGTTTCATCAAGATACCATATTATTCTGAGCCACCTCATCACTACGAAGAAACCCTCCATGGCGTCTCACTTCGGCATTACGAACGGCAACCGCCCTGTCGCATGCTACCAGACTATGCAACGCGCATCTTGAAACGAGCAGCCCGCCGCGCGAACTGTCGAGGTTTACAACCGCGTGACCACCGCTACCTGCGTTACGTCTTAGGAGGACGTCGTCGTTTTTTCTTTTGACTCTATGGAAGAACGCGTACGTTTACCCGTCTATATCCTATCACTCTGATCACTTACCCGTTGGCGCAGTGCAATAGTCTTGCCTTCCTTCGCCAGACAGTTCCCTTGCATTCTCAGAGTGCCTAGAACACTGGCTTGGGTGGAGCATGCCCTAGGTGTATCCTTCGATATCGATACTATTGGTTCATTTAACGATGGCAAAGTTTGACTGTCGAAGAGTGCGCTCCTTACTGCGCGTGCTACGATCAGGTCCCAGAATGACAACCACGGCCCCACTCCGATCCAGATGGCTGTCCTATCCAATCTTCTTGAGCGCTTCGAACAAAGTCCAACAAGATATCAGTAGCCTGGATGATCCTCGATTGGGGCAGGTTGTGTTCGGTATAGGCCACACTTTTAAACTTACAAAGGAACCTGGCCTGTCATCTCGATGCTACCCCCTCTGTTCTGAAGCGTCCGCAGTCATTGGGGTTTGGGACCCGTAGTGTCACTTGCAGCCGTATATCTTGCTGCATGTACTGAGAAGATGAGAACTGAGGCATTGGAGGCATCGGGCCCTGGCGGCCCTGTGGAGGAGGCGTCGGTAAAGCTCGGGGTACAGCTGATATAGGGGTGTGGGTATGCGGCAGCCCCCAACGAGCCTGAGGTCCCGCAGCCGGAGTACCTGGGCTCATGTTTATGGGAGTCTATGGGACTGAGACAAGGTGACGTGCAGTATGTCAGACCTTATAACTACCTCATTCTACAACGAGTGGGTCCCTCGTCTTTTGACGGTCAATTTGGTCCAACAGTTATGAGCCCGGGTTTGCGTCTTAAGACTGCAAGATTTTATCGGGTATTATCAGTCCTCTAATTCCGCATAAGATCATCGGCAATGGTTCGAGACGTAGCCAAACCGCGTCAAAAAATAAGAGTTTTATTACAGAATTCATACTCAAGGTAGAGGGGCGGACAATAAAAAAGATGTTCAAGACCCTGCAGACACCGTAGATGAAAAGATGTATGACGGCCAACGAGGCCAACCAACGACATAAGCCAGATGCTACTACAACTTGACGATATCTCTCCAAGCTGAGGGGGTGTGTCAGACCCTATAACTACCAAAAATACCTCATTCTACATCGAGTGGGTCCCTCGTCTTTTGACGGTCAATTTGGTCCAACACAGCAGTAGAGGGACCGGGGTCTCGAATGGCCCGAGCCCTACACTACGGCTTCATATTAGTTTCTTCCCAGTACATCATTCCTGCTCCGTAGTCTTTAGTATAAGAAAGAGTACATAGCACGCCCAGCGCTCGTTGACTTCTCCGGCACAAACCACGAAAGAAGTTCATCGTCATTATAATCCTTTATATGTTCAGAACACACCTAAATACCATTGTCCTAGATCCGCTATTTCGAGACCTCAGTGCAGAGTTTCCCATATTATCCTGGAGGTTGCGAGGTAGAAATTCACGTGTTGTGCAGCCTTTCGGGGATCTAATATACTGTGTACTTTCATAAACAGCTCAACTGCGAATTGGCATCCGCCTACGTCAAGACCTCCATTCCACTCGCACTCAGGGTCATGAATACCTCTAAAGCCTGCAAAATGGTGAATAGCAAGTCATCAATAGCCTTGGTCATCTCACGATATATTTCTTCATGATGCGGGACGCGAGTAATCTAGCTTAACCGTCATTGGAGGTACTACTCGTACATGTATCCCATCAGTGATGATCCTAGCAACTTCGCCACATCTTATTTAATCAGATGTACCTTTTCACGCCAGATCATTGTTGCTAGTCCCCTCTTTGCCATGCCAGGTTGATATTAGCAATGGCTATCGCTATCCAGTGCTTCGTAGTAGTATGGAATTTGATGTATCACCATCACCGATAAATTCCGATCTGTCAGGTGGAGATGGCCAGGTTTCCCGGGCTGCCCTGCTAAACGACGCGACCGGCTTGGAGTTACACGATTGACGTGACTTTGTGCGCGAATCTAGCTTCTTGGTCTGATGATGCTTCGTGCACGACCTATAAGACTTTACCAGTCAAGCTCCGAAATGGGAGCCCACGCTTGCAGGGTTATGTTAGTCCATTTTGTTCAGGCACCAGCGTTTGCAGCCTTCTGCCGCCATTACGCGCTCTGGAGTATCCACACATCCACACCAAATCAGATGCACCAGGGACTTTCACCTACTTGGCTTCAGCGGCTAAAACGTCGATCTGAAGAGACATGGGGCTGTGCCAGATGAAGCTGGGGGGAGCTTGTCTCAGACTCTGCAGCTTTGTAGCACTCCAAACCTGTTGGGGCACCTCAATGACTACATCTGGAAAATGCAAAGCCTGAAATAAACAGTTGGCCACGAGATCCAACCAATTTGGTGCAAGGGCGCCTGACTAACCACCTCCTGGCCAATCGAAAGCCTGTTAGGTGCGTGCATTCAACTGTTCCTTGACAGAAAGCAAGACTATCAGGCTGATTCGTACTTGCAATTGCGCGCGCCAGTCTTCTGCTTCGCCGAACAACCCACTCGCCGGAAAACCCTTGTCATTTTTAAGGTCGGTCGGCAAGATTTTCGATGGTTGAACGAGAAGGCCGAGACATGGGGCACTATTGGGGCTTTATGCCGTCCTATGATTAGCTCATTAAACGCCCTCAAAACAAAACATCGTTTTACAGCGACAGGACAATGTGGGGAGTATTCTCAAAGCCCATAATGGCACGAACAGCGTCAGGCGGTTACAGCAACTGTTGCCCGTAAGGATTAGGATTGATTTAAAGGGATCTCGTAACGTTCTCGCCTAGATTGCTGTCCTCTCGCCGTTGCCATACGTAGTACGCAAGACACAATATTACGGACCCGCTGAAGCAGTCTTGTCTGGCAATAGTCCCCGGCCCCATCGACTGGATTTATTTGTTCCATGTCAGCACTACCCCGCAACACCCACGCTGAGGCAGACTGTTGTTGATGACCTAAGCTGGAAATTCCATGCCACGAGAATTACTGCCGTCGCTCGTCGTTACTTATCAACATCTTTCGTACGGCCCGTTGTTTAGCACAATTGATCATGTAAGTTTAAACTAAACCTATAGTAAGTGAGGATTCTAATAGGATAGTAGCGCTCTTGATTGAGAAAAAAATATATATTACGACAAGACGACTTCGGATTTTTCCATCCAAAATTGTCCTCGAGGATGTCCAATCCATCTCAGAACATCGAGCCCCGACTACCACTACATGAATATACCGTGGGATGGATCAGCGCATTGCCGATCGAGCATGCCGCAGCGGCCGAAATGCTCGATGAAGAGCATGAAGCACCAGCTCGGCAAGACAACGACGACACCCTGTATACCCTTGGCCGTATACAAGGTCATAATGTGGTAATCGCCTGTCTCCCTGCTGGCTTGATTGGGGCTGCCTCGGCGGCAAGCGTCGCAAAGGGTCTAACTGACCGGTTTCCTAACGTTAAGCTTGGCCTTATGGTGGGCATTGGCCATGGAGTCCCGTCAGAGGAGGTGGATATCCGCCTAGGGGATGTCGTCGTTAGTCAACCTAGAAGAGGTAACGGCGGGGTGGTACAATACGATATGGGGAATCGACAATCCAACGGCAAATTTCAAGACACTAGCCACCTTAACACCCCTTCACCACTCTTGCTAAGTGCACTCGCCCAAGTGCAATCAAATCATATCCGACGGCGGAGCACATTCGCCAACCACATGTCCAAGTTCGAAGGAAATGAAGAATTCGAACGAGGACAAGCAGGACCCGATCAATTGTTTCAACCAACGTATCAGCACAAGCGAGGCCCTACCTGTGCGGAATGCGATAAGCAGGCACTTATAAAGAGAGATTCTCGTCCTTCGCATAAGGCGGTACACTTTCATTACGGGACGATCGCATCAGCGAACACGCTCATGAAGGATGGGGTAGAGCGAGACCAGACCTGCCAACGGCTCGGTGGTCACGTTCTTTGTTTCGAGATGGAGGCCGCCGGACTGATGAACAATTTCCCTTGTCTTGTGATCCGTGGCATTTGTGACTATGCTGATTCTCACAAAAACGAAAGATGGCAACCGTATGCCGCTGCGACGGCGGCCGCCTTTGCGAAGGAAATCCTCTCGGTTATCCCGGCGAAGGACGTGGTAGATCTGGTCCCGACCAAAGGTACGCTACGTCATGCTATCAATTATGTTCCAGAGTATGAGGAGATGGAGTTTTTAGCGATGAAATTATGATGTGATGATATGGATCAATTGCAGCATAATGATTGCTCATAGAATGAGGTTCATAGTCCCGTGGATATTACCATTCAATAGAAAACCTTCCTTTACCGGCCGAAGTGATATCCTTGCACGCCTCCATCAATGCCTGAAAGATCCAGAACGTCATCCATACGTTGCCATCCACGGTCTTGGTGGCAATGGGAAAAGCGCTGTCGCCATCGAATTCGCTTATCAAGGTCGAGATGACAATCTCGGTTGCGCCATATTCTGGGTCTCTTCATTTACGGTTGAACGTTTCTAAGAGTCATATCGGGAGATCGCTGCACATTTATAAATCTCAGGCGCCGATAACTTAGAGGAGCATATGCTGAATCCTGTTAAAAGGAAGCTGAGTGAAGAGGATCAAGGAAGGTGGCTTATGATCATCGACAATGTGGATGATAATAGCGTCCTCATCGATACCACACTGAATGGTCGCCGGCTATATGATTATCTCCCTCGTAGCCGACGTGAGATGATTATTTTCACTTCGCGTAACCGCCAGATTGCCGTTGATCTAGCACCAGATGATGTTTACCCGTTGGGTAGACTAGAGTCTAGTGAAGGAGGGGAATTGTTACGCAAATCTTTGCAGCACGAGCGAGCCCTATACTCGGAAGACTCCATCAGCGAGTTTTTCACGTTGCTCACATATTACCCCCTTAGAGGTTCTGGAAGCTATGCGGTGGTGCGTGGTTTTGTGGTGGACCTGGTGCTTCTAGGAGCTCTGGAGGCTGCGCGGTTGCCGCGTTGGTGATCTTGATGATCTTGGTCAATGCGGGGCCGAATTTGATGATTCTGGTGACAATAAAGTCGAATGGATGGATGGATGGTTTGGTGGAGTGGCTGCTCAAGCGGATTTTGCCGCTGCACCTGCTATTCAGATAGCTTGGACCATTAAATTATTGATTTAGGCATTTGCTGCAGAAAACTAATCCATGACTTCGCTATCTTTAGTCGTGAGGTCAAAGTCTACATGCTTCTGCTCCTGATGAAGAGGTTAAATGATTTTAGACACCAAGTTATCATAGCATGGTATGCATACATTTATCGATACGACCTCGACTTAGCCCTTGACCCTAGTTCAGGGAATGGTATCCACCTCGTCACCGTTGGCAAACAGGTCGTTGTTGTCGCTCTTTAAGCCTTCTAATTCTTTCCATCGTGGTCGAAGGGCTTCTTGTCATCCGGTGTGGCCATTAAGATGGGATCAATAGCTACAGCCTAGAACTTAGCTTTGGTTCTTTCTATTCATGACTTATTCGGCTCGAGTTATTGATATATGCCATGAGGAAAGCGCCCAGCGAAGCGCCCAGGACTGTTGAGCCCCGTTGCTCCGTGATACCTTCCCAGATATGAACCGCCCAGAATCCCTTGTGAAACTGCCAGTTGGTTAGTATAACGGCGTAATGGGTGTGAGTATGACAACAAATATGGCAGTACAGCCAGCCAGGTGCCATCTTCTGGTGTAAGTAACGGCTGAGGTTATCCAGCTCGTGGAACAATAAAGCGCTTTGACTTTGTCACGGGTAACGAATCAAGCTCTCCGTGCCTCTTTAGTCGTTGTGTTACTTATTTCAATTCAAGTATTTGAGGACGGAAAGCATACTTACAATTACTTGGCAGCATCATCCCCAAGGGGCGCAGGGTTTTCCTACTGCTAGCCCCTCTCCATCTGTAGAGGGAGTTTCCTTCCGGCCTTTCAAGCCTGGGATGTTGAGACTGACAACCCGTCCCTGTATTCCAAGCCAACGCCAATAGCCACAGCTATGACCAAACATAGTTTCCACACTGCTGTGGTCATAAACTTGTTGACTTTGAGAATGTGCTTGGTGTGACTTGGATGCTGCGACGTAAGGTAAAGATGAAGTTGCCAAAGGCAATGTTATGAATTGCCGAGAGATAAGCACAGGAGCTGTGTCTTCCTCTAGATTTATATGAAGGCCAAAAAAAGATGTTTTTTTTCTTCTTCTATGATTCTTCTTCTATGATGGTTACTTCTGGTTTGAGGCGGGGTTTTGTAGCCCTGTACTTGGCCGTACCTTCCCACCTCCTATAATCAACTCCAACCCCTAAGCCCACCCGTTCAACTATTCAGCTTATTGCCGATTGTTCCGCAAACCAAGACTTCCATATCGTGTCATGACTCGCACATTCCTACACCAGAGCCCCACCGGTGTCCCACCGGTGCCTATGGCATTCTGTTCTCTGACAAGTAGATCCATCGTGGTGGCTGGATGAATCTTCTCTTAATGGGTTTGCTCATCCTTGTTGGTGTGTCGTTTTGTAGCAACAAAAGTCACTCAATTCTCTTGAGCATCTCACTGATCATAGTAAATATTTTATTTAATATTCCAACAAGTTTCATCTCATCAATGAGAACAAGCTCAGTATTTGGTCAGCGCGGGACAGCCAGCACATGCAGGGAACGAATGTTTCGTTTCCACAAACACCTTCTGCATGCCATCTTCCCGCTTGTCGAATTTGTAATACACCTTGTCCAGATCCTCCATGCGAACACGGTGCGACACCATCTGTAGGGGGTCGAGCTCCCCAGTCTGGATCTTCTTCAACAATTCTTCCCAGTACTTGAACACCGGCGCCTGGCCGTTTCCGATAAGTCGGATGCCGCGCTGCATCATAGAGCCTATGTTGAAGTGATTGGTCTGTTTCGGTTAATATTGTGTGCAGATTGCCCTTAAGAGACACAACTTACGTAGCCAACATAAACACCTGTGACGCCGCATCGTCCGTAATTCCTCACGCCTTCAATCATTTCGTTGATGATCTCGCTCGTGTCGGTCTCGGCACCTACCATCATCTCGAGCCAATGAGCCCAGCCCTTGGCATATTCTCCTGCGGCACACTCGAGAGCGACGTCAGGACCGCGACCACCACAAAGCTCCTTCAACCTGGACACAACCGTCTCCTTATTTGTAGCTCCAAAGGACAACTGCTTGAAGTCAACCAGCTCCAACTTGCTAGCATACTTCGCTGGCCAGTGCTCTTTGACAAAGGTTAACCGAGGCTCGGTATCGACGAAAATGATCTTGCTGGCTCCCGCATCCGCGGCGAAGAACCCGGCCATTTGTCCAATGGGACCGGCACCAAACACCGCCACTTGATCGTTCTCGTAGATGGCAGTGTCGTGGGCGCAGTTGTAGCTCGTGCAGAGCACATCCGACAGGTACAGCGCCTTCTCATCGGGCACATCATCTGGGATCTCAAGGAGGTTCACATCGGCAAGCGGTACGCGCACGTACTCGGCCTGACCTCCGGCGAAGCCACCAACGAAGTGAGAGAAGCCGAACAATCCGGCGGTCTGTCCACCATACATGGCCTTGCCAATCGTGTTGGAGTTGGTCCGCTCACACTGAGAGGATAGCTTCTGTTTGCAGAAGAAGCAGTCACCGCAAGCGATCTGGAACGATGCGACATAGCGTTTACCGGTCTGGACCTTCTTCACACCTGATCCGACAGATTCCACGACACCACAGAACTCGTGTCCCAGGATATCGCCTTTTTTCAGCTGGACGACGATGCCTGTGGTGAAATTAAATTTCCAACACTTGTTCCAACAGGTTATAGGATGCAGTTGCTCACCATGTAATAGGTGGAGATCACTGCCGCACACGGTGCTTCCGGTAACTTTTAGAATCACGTCGCCATCATCGACGATCTTGGGTTTAGTCACGTCCCGAACCTCAACCTTCTGCTTACCCATCCAGCATAACGCCTTCATGGTCTCGCCCTGTTCGCCCGTCTTCTCGTAGTTGGAAATGTCCTGCTCGAGGATGGAGCTGTCATCATGGCCAATTGCCTTTTCAGCGGCGTACGCTGCTTGCGAAACTGCCATATTGACTTTATTTTCTTGTTAGTTTGTCCCTGAATTGTGTAGTTGATGGTGTCAAATTTGGTGGTGTTCTGGGCTTGATATGCGACTGTTTAGTACTCTGACGTCTATCTTTATCAGAGAATTCATTGATGCGGCAGGACGTCCGCACTCCTCGAAGGAACCACAAGATCGACCATTACAGATCATAGACCCCGCGGTTGACATCCACATTGGGAAATTGCGGTGCGTAATGGGGTGCCATGTATGACGTTGGGCTGGGCAATGGTGGGTGAAACAGAGAATGAACGTCATGGACTTGTGGCAGTTCAAAACTGGCTTCGAGGGAGAGCCAAGTCACATTATCCCCATGCCAGGGACTTCTGAGAGCTGCAGAACCGCCATCTACGATCCAATTGATATAATTCCATCTGGGTTGGCGGAAGTCAATGACAGCTACTATTGGTGTCTGGCTGCTGTCGCGGTTAGATTGATGGAATCTTGAGGTCATAGTTAAGCCCCTCCGGAATAATCAGTCCGGGGTAGGCGCAGATGGCAGACAGGTGCCAAGGCCTGCATTGCGCTTACCTGCATCAAACTTTTGCAAGTCGCTATTTGCTGAAAGCTGAAATCTTTCTCGATATACATTGGCCAACTATCTGGTTAGAATGAATGACCGTGGCTACAAAGAAGTGACGTAAAGTAGCCTTCGGCTGATTAAGCTGCGTTATGTTCAAATCTCGGCTGAAAGTAAGGCTCCGATAGGCTGGCAGCCAAGTCTCTGACATGGACCTTCCTGGCAATTCCTCCTGGTGCCTGCCAAGACAAAACTTGAGCAACGTGATTCCTTGTACGACTGCACCTGGAGGCTCTAACCATCTAGATATCAGCCAGGGTAACTTCCAAACTTCATCGCCCGGGCGGCCACACCCAAAAGGCCACCCAAGATAAAATTGATCATGGAAGACTGTGTGAAGGGCATCGAGATGCGAGAAGCTTCTGTGGAGAGGAAAGTTATAATGTCCGAGTCGGCTGGTGTAGTTGGTCACTTCGCTGGTAGATAAGTCCCGATTTGAGCCTCGCCCACTTGGGTCGGTGACGAGTCGCGGGTTCGAATCCCGCAGCTGACACACAAGGGGGTTTAGTCAACCCTTACGGCGCGCTGCCCACCTTGTTGACTTCGCCTACCTAGCGATAATAGGGAGATTGGTGCAGTTTAGGATTACGAGCATCCTAGCCAGTCGACCGTCAAGCACTACGTCGGCGGAATATAACTCGACAGCCGGTCCAGAATTCGAATCGTTAATCCGACCCCTTATCGGACCCTCACGATAGAAGGCGCGCAGCACGCCCCCTCGCCGCGATTCTTGCGAGCGTCTAGACCACGTTACGGTCTATCCACTTGAGCGTATGGTTGAGATGTATACGCTCGACGAGAACCCCAATTAGCAGATACTACGACTTGTCGCGACAAAAAATAGTCGAGCATCTTCTGCACATCAGCAGCATCCCACCCCTGAGGACGAATTTAAGTGCCACATTACCACACTTATCGGTAGTTCAGGCAGGGGTTGTAGCACAAACTTAGGGAGGGGCAGGAGGCTTAGTAGTCGTTTGGCTACAAGTTTACCTGTATAACCGCCCGATGCGGCTTAAGGGCCCGCTATATCATCTACCTATAGCCCCTCAAGGGAGTACTTGTAGAGGTACCAAGGGTTAACACCTACGGCGTATTTGTAAAAAAAATATTATTATTATAATTTCCGACCCCGATAAGATGTAAAGGTGAAATGTTCGCCTCGTATCTATGGTAACTTGTTGTTGGAGTCTGGATGAGGAGAGGTTCCTTCTGTTTTGGTTTCCTTCGTTTTCTAGTACAGAAAATTCAGTTGAACGTGCAGGCTCGTAGTTAGACAATGTAGAGGCAAGTTCAACGTACCGGGCTTGCACAGGGATTCTTGTCGGGATCATACGGCCTTGTAGTCCATTCCTCCGAATAACTGTGTTGAGGACCTGCTGCGGTGTCGACAAACCACCTCTGCACCGATGCAAGCATGGTAGAGAACTATTATTCTTCCTCTAACGGCCAATGACTGTTGACCTTCTCGAGCGTCGAAGCAAAATACGTTTTTGCAGGATCAAGAAAAGAATATAAAGGAAACGATGGTCTTCTTGTCTACCATGTGTGTACCTGGCATATTTCTTTCCAAGGCACTTCTATGTCAGGTCATTTAGAAAGCTTGCAGTGTATGTTTTTTATGATTTGAATTCAAAGAAAGAATAAAATTTAAGCAAAATTCCAGGGCTAGGTACATTTAGAGCTGGGTAGACACATCTAGGGATACTGTTGAAGGTCCCTTCAATTTGCCATGGCTCTCCATCACCAACCATTCATCAATCCCCTTATAATCCCACCGATGAAATCATCCGTGTAGATAATCAAGCAGATGTATGTCCTCTCTGAGCCCCACACCGTGTCCATCATGACAGCTAATATGTTGTACAATGAAAATGCGAGGCTCCATCGCGGATATTTATAATCTAGCAGTTATTCCCCGAGCAGCTTCCACCAATGAAGCGGAACGACTGCGAACTAGCATACTGCGAAATATCCCAGCAGGTAGTGCCCGTCGGGACGGACGCACAATTTTCCTGGCAAGGGCAGTTCCCAGAGGGGGAGACCACCAGGGCGTAATCGCCGTTGGCGCCACCATGGAACAGGATGGACCGGCGGCCGGATTCGTTGAGGCAGCCCGGGTTGGACACCTGCACGGACTCGCCGCAGCCCTGGGAGCAGTCGGTGTCGTCGCAGAACTGGGCCCAGTAGTCGGCTTTGATGACGGTCCCGTTGGATGGGAGGGCGACCGTCAGGTGGGCGGTGGCCGCGACGAGGAGGACGAGGGTCTTGATGGAGTACATTTTGGAGACGATGATGGTGATTTTGTTTTTAGTTGATGAAAAGAGTTTGGTGTGTGTGTGTGTGTGTGTGTGTGTGTGTATGTGAAGAAGATGATGGAGAAGGGCGCAAACATCAGATCAGACGGGCCTCTTTTATATTCGAGACATCACAATATCTCACTCTCAGGAAACCTTCTCTTCCGGAAGTAGGCTTCTACTGATGATGATCATGACCATAATGGATGAGTACTCTACTATGGTCAGCAGCGTCATAGTGTGCCTCATCCGATCAAGTGCTCGAAAGCTTTGAAAACATTCAGACGTTGTCGACATCCACATCATCAGGATTCAAGCCAAAGAATCCACATCAATGAATGAGCCTAATTTACGCTAAGAGTAGATATAAGAGTGCAGATCAGGCAAGGCTGGGAGGCATCTTTGCTGGAGGGCTCTAACCCATTCGTCACATATGTTGTGTATCCAGTAAGTACGAGTAGGTATCGAACGAAACGACGTGTATTGCGCGTTCTTCTTGTCACATAAAACCCTGTCTTCATTATAACCAATGATAACACAGACGATCCTTCATGACACTCGCGTGGCATTCAATCACTCGATTTGCAGTTCCTCGAGGTAAGGTACTTGATGACTAAATATTTTGGTCCACTGGGGCAGCCCCCAGCGGCTTAGACGTGCAGCTGACACGGAGCCTTTCCGAGATCCAGTAGAACCTGAGGTTTCCCTACCAAAATCGACAAACCGTTGGTCATCAGCTGTTCATGTTCCGGACCTTTGCATTCTCACTGCAAATCGCTCCTTATACGGTAACAAGAGTCGTAACATGCTCAAGCTCAATATTGAGCTGAGTCATATTGTTGAATTCGAAGGATTACTTATTCTTAGTACAGCAGGCAACTCAATAAGGCCTTCTGAATGTGCTCTGCAACACCCACAATCGTCGTAGTTTAGCGCTGGAAATTCTCCAAAACACCGAAGGCGTTGTCACTTGTAAGGTGATGAACTAACTTAACCATTGTAACTGCACCGGACTTCAAGCTAGAATAGGTTCAAAGTTATTATCATCTATCGAGATGTAACGAAGTAGAACCGACTAGTACGCGCATATAAGGAGAGTAGTTTCAAGCTAGCCCTAAGTAAGAATGTTCCAAAACGGTGTGTACCCTTTTCATGCATTTCATGCACCATAAATCCAAAATGGGTTACAATAGGCAAGGACGGGAGAAGATCTTCTAACCCAAGCCAGGGTTGAGGTGTAGGCCGTGTGTACGGACACTGTCTACCTTTGATGTAGCCTTGCCGAGGGAGCCTTGAATGGAAATTATCTACATCAGGCTGCATGCGGAGTCTTGAGCCGGAAAAATTTGTTCGTATTGTACAGACCAGTCAAAACCCCAGCACCCAAAGCTGACGTGAGAGCAACTTAGCAACCCCCAAAGGATTCCAAAAGCAAAGCCGGGACTCGTTATTTACCTGCAAGGGCCGAGGGGCTATACACCTAAACTGCTGGGACGGGATCACAATGATCCCCGCATCAGGCCTTTACCAGGCTGACATTCTGCAATTTAGCAATTTTATCCTGATTCCTCAACATTAGAAAGCTTTCTTCTCTCTTTCACAAACACGCGTTTTACGCGTTTTTGCAGTCCTACATGCCTTTGCTTGCAGTGACATTATTTCAGAATTCAATTACTTTCATAGAATCTTTTCGCTGAAGTCAAAAATAGTATGCAACTCAACGTAGGCCTGATTTTGGGCTTTTTGTTCGTTGTAAGTCAGCCATTTCAATTGACAACGGCACACTATAGTCTATTTTGGAAGAGACACACTCTCTCGGAAAGGGATATGTACTTTTCCGTGCCCTTAGTCTACCATTTCGCTTAGAACAAGGGTTAATAACATCTTGGCGCTGAAGTATTCTTCGCTCATAGGATATATCCGGTCAAAATGTTGGAAAGATCCAACGTCCAAGTTCTTCCAAGCCGAACGTGCACACGTTGCCACATATTCGGCGCATCGAATACAACAAGCTGTTGAATACGCTGACCTGGTGGGGACAGAAGAACGAGCACAAGGGAGCAGGAAGAACTCACCCGAACTATGCATAGGCGTTCCCTCGGTGCAAAGAGACGGCATATCATACCTAAAGTCAACACTGGGCTCCCTCCAATACGGCCTGACCGCAGAGGAACGAGCGGGTCTCCGCTTCGTTGTGCTCCTTGCCCATACCGACCAGACAAAGCATCCAGACTACGGTCAACCATGGCTCGCTAGCATGGCTGACAAGCTTCCTTTGTATCGCGACGATGCAGAACAACTAGCTCTGGCTAAAGTCATGGAGCTCAACCAAAGCCACGGCACCAAATCCAAGTTTGACTACTCCATCGTGATGGAAGAGTGCGAAAAGACTGGCGCGCCATACATCTTGCTTGTGGAGGATGACGTGGTCTTCTTGGACGGATGGCGGCATCGAGTTATGCAAGCTTTAGACGTGGCCACAGCCAAGTCTTGGGAAGTAGGACATACGGACTGTAAGCTTGTCGGCACCTTCATACGATGAATGGCATGGCTTAACTAATGGAAGAAACAGTCCTGTACCTACGCCTATTCTACTACGAGGGCCTTCTCGGCTGGAACTCGGAATCCTGGCCAACCTACCTATTCTCGTCCCTCGCCGTCACCACGAGCGTGATATGCCTCCTGGTCCTAACACGACGATACGTCCCCGCAACGCGCCTACACCTAGTCCGCTCCGTATTCCTCCTTACCACCCTCGTCTTTACGCCCCTCCTCATCATCCTCTTTTTCGCCGCGGGAGCCAACTGCATCCTGCCACAGCCCGCCGGCGTGCACCTGATGCCTCAGCACGCATGCTGCGGCCAGGGTCTCGTGTTCCCCCGCGCAACCGTGGCCGACGACCTGCTGCCCCTTTTCCGCAATAATAGGTGGTCCAAGGTGCCGACCGACAGCTTTATAGAGGAGCACGCGGATGCGACGGGCGCGTTGCGTTGGGCGCTGACACCGGTGGTGATGCAGCATGTTGGTGGTCAGAGTAGTCATGGCGTTTTTAGGGGCATGTATGGGAATATGACGCCGAGCTATCTATGGAATTTTGGGTTTGAGGAGAATGATGCGAGGAGCTTGGCCGCAGAGCATTCGCGGGTGAACATTGGGATGCTGTAAGCTACGGAATTTATATCTTAAGGCGGCACAGCTACGGTCGTTCGGTGCACACTGGGCAAGCATGATCTAGAGTTGCCTTTGCCTCCCAGCGTTTTCAATAGTAGCCTGATAGATATGTTATGTAATGTACCAGGTATTTACGCCCCGCTAGCATTTACTACACAATAGGTGGCAGCTGCAATGCTGGTCTCTGGGCTCTGTAATGGTCCTGAGCTGGCACAGCGCATCTGATATCTATAGGTTGGATAAGGTTCTAGCTAGAAGTTATTGCTAGCGCTTGTGACAGTAGGAATATTATTAACTTAGAGACTGCTATAATGTTTTAAGAACTTCTTATACTAGGCTAAGACCGTTACTAAGACGGTCACTAAGAGCGTCCCCCATGAAGCCTTACCGCCCCACTTTCGTCTTAGACTGTCGCACTGTCGTACGTCACCCCGTCCTTCGCCACCACACCCTGGCACATATTTTACACAGCCTCAGCTCCTTCACATAAGTAAGATATCTGCAGGGTTATAGAAGCGCGATATTTTCTTCCGTTTCCATGTCTGTGTCTGCAGCACATGTGCCGATTCGAAAAATGGGATCTTCAACGCATTTCCCCATATTCACATCTGCTGATGTCACGCTGATAGCATCCATGCACATATTTACTCTTTTCCCTATCCTTCCAGCCGAGCTACGCATCAATATATGGCAATTTGCACTAGAACGGCAGCGCATCATCAAGCTACGCCTGCGGGACCGTTGGCTAATGGACGGGCTCCTCGCCCAGCAAGAGGAGACCAGACCCCAGACGCACGAGGACGAGCGCTACGGCTTAGTTGTCGACGGCTACCAGACACTCAGCAAGTTATTCCGTGTCAACCGAGAGTCACGAGATGCAGCCTTGGGATTCTACCGAGTGCACCTTCCCTGCTGGCTGATCAAAGGCGCGACGACGAGGGAGGCCATTGCGATGAAGCCCGGCTTCCTTTACTTCAATCCTGAGTACGACTTTCTCCACATCAGCAACGACACGGGCCAAGTCATCGATTTCCTTCACGATTTGAAGACCGTCCATGACCCCCAACATGTAGGGCTGCTGAATCTTGCCATCGACCAGAACAGTCTGACGGGCGGGGGCGGCCTCTGCGGTGTCGATCCCTCTTCACTCGCTCCCCCGCTTAGAACGAGTTTGACCGGGACTCTCAGTCAACTCCAAGAAGTATTCTTTGTACAGGACCAGCACACGGGCCGTCACGTATTTGGTTATTGGAGCGGCGCGCCCACTTCTGAAAATCACATGAACCTTTCATTTCCCCTCACAGCCATGGCGCTCAACTTTGATCGTCTAGGTGCCGACCCCCGGCCTATCAGTCAGGACTTGGGCAAAGTCTTCATCAATGCTGACCCCCGTGGTATGGTCTACGCATGGCGACGGCTTTTACACAATCACTTTGGTGATGGTGTCATACCGCAAACTGAGCACCGGATTCTTTTGACCTTCGGGTCTTCCTCCGGCGTGTATGATCACCGGGACGCAGAAGAATGGCTGCAGAAAGAGCAAGACATCTGGATGAAGCAGACTTCTAAAGACGGCCAGTCCAGCCAACTTCTGGGTGACGGCTCAGAAGCGGCGGTGGAAAACGCCTTTGGGTTCTGGCTGTTTCCTGTACAGGCCTTTGGTGCGCTGCCTGAAAACCTGAACGATGGATTCAGGTTTGAGCCACCGCGCTACATGGATTTGAAAGAGCACTGGCCTGAGCTGGGATTATTGAGTTTGCCTTAGCACTGTCATATCATTTGATCGTCATACTAATGCAAGAGTATCACAATCATTCTACTTGTATATGACTTTTACTTGCTGTTTCTAGAATGCATGGTGAAGATGGGATGGTCATTATGAAAATTGCCGACTCTCTATGAACGTCCGTCTCTTGTTCCAACTAGACGATACAGAGCGTATGGGATGGAATCCTGAAGACAATCCTGAATGCCAAAATCCGTCCAGGCTACCATCTTTGAACAAAGCGACCCACCGTGTCAATAAGTCGCTATTCAAACACGATCGAGAACACAAGGTCAGGCTTGTTGCAATTGTCGTAAACCGAAGCAAATCTGGTCAAGCCGATGACGTAGATGTCAACGTATCGTAGCATTGGGGCCCGGAGCCGATGTTTTGCAGGTTCTGGTTACCCCATCCTTCCAGTCATCCTGCCAAGCCTAATTATAACAACAGAACAAAGGCTCAGCTCGGCATTGCTACTGTGCGCGCAGTTACTGTGTACAATTCAGACGATCATTACCCCACAGAACAAGGCCCCGGTATTTCCACTAGTTTATTATTACCGGAGGCTCTACAGCATGTAGCAAGATCGGAGGCCAGGGGTATTTTACCTCTGGCTGCATCTCCATTGGCGCGACTGTAGGATCTCGTAGATTGCGATCGACTGGCAGCAATACCAGATAAAGAACAAATATTGGAATGAGGAACGGAAGATGGAACGGGCGAGTGAACTGCGAAAGCCAGGTAAGGCTCAGCCTTGGATCAAAAATGCGTTGTTAGCAGCGCGTTGCCAGCAGCGCTAGAGAGACTTAGAGACGAAACAGTTACTTGCTAGGTACAACACCAAGCCTGACTGTTGATCGCTCTATATTTAAAAAGTTTCAGCTCATCCTTAAACTTGTGTGAAAACGCGTCGCCGCTTTATCAACTACTATACTCGATGTCGGCGTTGTGATGATCACCATATTCCTCAGGATCCTCACAGAAAACTCGGATCTCCACGTGAAAGTCAGGAGGGCTTGTTCCTGATGTTCTGATTTCGTCCGAGTCCCAAGTCTATACTGAGAGCAATCCTCTCGGAATGGCAAGGATATCGATATCAAGTATATAAAGTCTGTAGTCCATTGTCAACTCCAAACCTTCTCTCATTACCAGAACCAGTTTCACTCTCATCAACCACATAAAGAGAGCCTTAAGCACATACAATCAGTCCACATAGAGTCTCAGTACCTCCTTTAGAAACCTAGCAACATGCATTTCCTCAAGTCTCTCACCACCCTCTTCGCAGGCGCCGCCCTCATGGGTGTCGCCTCGGCCGCCGCTGTCAACACCAAAATTTCAGCCCGAGATTCTCCTTTCTCTGACCTCGGGCTCGATAGCGACTTCTGGGGCACCATGGACAACTACTGCCGCGGGACCGCCTCCTCAAAGCGTGTCGTTTCCTCTCTGCAGGCCCGCGCCACCGCCCCCAACGGCTACGACGTTGTTTCCCCCGGAAAATACCAGGGCTCCTTCCAAGTCATCACCAACGGCGGGGCCTGGACCGACTTCCTCGTAACTTGCTACGGCGTGGTAATTGTCGGCGATACCACCAACGCGGTAGCCAAGAATAAGTTCCTGGCGCACTTCTACGCCGTCGATTCTTTCATGGATGATCTGTGGAGCGAGCTGTCCGGCGAGGTCGGAAAGCAGGACCTCACTAATATGAAGGCCTGGGTCAGTCTGCCCGACATATCGACCGCCCCGCCCGACTTAAACCGGGACAATATGCAGACCGTCGAGAATAAGATGAAGGATCTGCTTAAGGGTCTCACAGGCCAGGCTCCTACGGCCAGGTACCACAGCATGAGCGATGCTAGTGACAGAGTTGGTGACATCGGTACGATGCAACTGAACTACGCGGATTCGACCGTCAAGATTGATGGGCAGGATGTCGCTTTTGGCAGCTAAGGTTTTTATGTATTGTCAGCCTGCTCATCTATCTCTCACTCTTAAGTATTGAGCATGGAATTGTTCGTTTGGGTAGCATGTTGGGATATATACACATATTTCAATATTTCTTGTGGTGGATTCGTAAAGGGTTATTGAGACTGTCTTTATAGTTCCTTTCGGGTGTACTTATTCATCCTGATAACGACGAAAACACTACATTATTTTTATCTTGATTTATTTATTTTAAACATGTTTCGACTGGCGATGTGCGTAGTTTTCTCTTTACATTATAATTCGTCTCTAAAGTTGCTATACTAAATACTTGGCAATCCCAGCTATTAAAATTACCAAGTGCAGTCCGTGATGTACCTCCTATACCTAAGTAGATGCCCCAACCTTCAGGTGTACCAGGACTCATGCTCCAGCTTCCTTTTCTGAAGGAGCAATGATTTGAATACGCATTCGAGTTACTCTCATAGTTCACGCATCACTAATTTGGGGAAGTCTTTGGCTCGATGTGCTAAGAGCTGTTTAGAAGTGGAAGTGAGCTGTTAATGCGTTTACTTTCCCTACCCCAGAGCGCATCTAGTTTTTATCTTATTTAGGTTCTCATGAGATAGTCATACAGAATTTGGTTATATTGGACTTCAAAAATTCCGTATCTAGTGGTCGCTATCCAGGATGTTGCGTAATTTCATATTCTGAGGTACGCTTAAGTACTGGAGTGCATATAACTCGGAGTAATAGTATCATCAAAACAGAGTTTAGGAAAACCTGACAGTTAGTAATTGCTATGGGAGTTGTCTGTCAAGGGGCGGTCGAGCTATTAGCAAACCCTCAACTTCCCCACAAGGCGTTGACTCCGACCCCCCCCAACTTTCTCCAAGACACCTCTGCCTGCAATCGATTTCTCGGAACCTGACTTGCCGCACGAGATGGACACTGTTACACAAATTCTGAATATTCCCAGTAGTGGCTTGCATATCAAATGTTGACCCCACAGCTATGCCGATCCAATTCATCACGTCGCCCGGATATTCGGTGCGATGATTCACAAGCCAAAGCAACGGCAATACACGAGCGCCAGTCCGGCCGGTTAGGGCGCTCTCTCCCCTGACTGAAACCAAATGCATCGACATCACAGTAACGCCCACCATGGCTCCCTCGTTTCTCTTCTTCAGCCTCCTGTCTACAATCGCCTCCGCGCGCCCATGCCCGTCCCTAAATAGATATCAAATGCCCCATTATCTTGACTTGCCAAGTGACCAACACAACACAACTGTCTGGCTTCGTCGCATACTCGAGCATCTTCGACCCGGATTATGTCCGTAGCAGCCAGCCTTGGTCCCAGACGAGCACCGGCATGGGGCAGTTGTATGCCAAAACCGCGTTCAAGAATGATTCTACTCTCATCAGAGGTGGTAGGTAAGGCGCGATTCTAGCTGTATCTGCGTATAGTACAGTATGCTACTACAGTCAAGACGGCGTGCTAAGGTTTTCTATGTTGCTCCGTTTTTCTAGGCCGACTTATCCTACAGTATGCTATTATCGGTATCTACCATCTATGCCTCTGCATAGGTGTACGCGAGAGCGTGGGGACATAATAGCGGTGTTGATAGGTTGGCCGGCCTAGTAGACAGAAGTGGAAAATTCCGCTCTGGACACTAATCTACTTCGAGATGCCGCCGTGCGGGGTCACTTGGCACCTCGAGGAATTGCAAACTATTGTAAACTAACGTACCCCACAAGCAAGTTGGCCACTTTTTCTTGGCACCGTATGAATAACTTCAATAACTTAACTAAACTAAAAAATAATAATTCAAACTAATCGGAATCCTCTTCCTCGTACGTATCTTTACCATTCTCACAAGTACGAGCATTATGTCCGGGCTCTCCGCAGATCCTACAGCGCCTCGTACGACGACGACTTACACGTATATCATCCTGTAGCTGCTGTTCAATATCCCGTTGAGACTGTAAGTCCTGAGCGTCTCGTAAACTAAGAGATCCTCCATCTTGTAGCTGTCGATTTTTAGTCCTTCGACGACGGCTTAGCTCTTGATTGGCCTTCCGAAGTGTAGTAACCTCATCCTCAAGTAAAACTAACCGATGCATAACAGCCGTCGCACCACGTGAAAATTGGTCAATAGCCGTAAGTATTGTCGTTGGGGAGCTATTCTGATGCTGTACGATTCTATTTTTAACGTATTCAGACTGGGATTGCGCCTCGGTTGGGTTATTTGGAGTCTTTGATTCCCAGATTAAGGGGGCGCCAGACGAGCTCCCAGGAGGTGTAGGCGTATGTAGCTTAATATCCAGCTGTGAAATCACATATTCTGGGTCGTACGGAATAAGTCCTGTCCCCCTGAAACCTGCCTGGATATTCGACTTAGTTATAGTCGTACGATACGCCCTATAGAATGCCGAAAAGAAATCCTCCTTCGAGATATGGGTTGTCACGGCCTGGGTTGCATCGCATTGGTAGAGATCTCGATTAGGTGCTATCGACGAAGATTCTACTCTAAGGAGCGAAGGAAAGAAGATCACAAACTTAGGTTTGAGGGAGCGCGACTAAGTCGTCCACGCTTGGCGGGGCTCCTGCAGGGGTTATGATTGGCTTCCCATCTGGCACTGCCATGGCAGGTGTTCCAGCTGTACGTCACCTGGTTGTAGTGAGTCTGCGAGGGTTGACCTTCACATAGGTTATATGCGCCCGTATTAGGTCTTCAATTTCTTTGCCGTACGACCTTTTCAAAGCCCTAAAACAGCCTACATCGAGAGGCTGGAGCTTATGTGACGAATTAGCAGGCATACTAAGTGTAATAATAGTATGCTCTTTGCAATATAGCTCGAAGTCAGTCGAGTGGTGGCTCTCATGCCCGTCGAGGATAAGAAGACGATAAACACCCTTCGTACGATCCTTCGTATAGCGATCAAAGCGCTGGATCCAGTCTACACCTCGCTCATTTGTTGTCCAACCGTTTTTGGTTACAGCGATTACCCAACCGGACGGGAATGGGCTATTCTCGTACCAGGATAAGAGGTGGTTTTGACCCGCGACAATAATATACGGCGGGATAGCCCAGCCGGACGAATTAATACCCTGGATTACTGTAGCCCATTCTCGATTGCCTTGTTGGACTGTACGAGGCCTTCCGCGTCGTTCGGCACTTGTAACTACCATCTCGGATGAGATTAAGCCCATCGCGAACCCTGTCTTGTCGAAGCTATAGATATCCGCCTCTTGGATACCATATTTCGCAATTGTATTTCGTACGAGCGTAAACCACGCGCGATACGCATCAGGATCTTCGCAATAGGCTCGTTGGTAGTCGATTCTTCGATTAAAACGCGTCCGAAGGTCTGGTTGTCGTCGTACGAAGTTCGAGGCCCAGTTGACGCCGACGCGTCCAGCGCCACGGTCACGGAGCAGTCAGTTAGCCATAGCTTCAACACCATGGAGCCGGGGAGGAAATTATGGCGAATCTAGGTCAAGTATGTATTGTACGACCGCTAACTCTTCTGATTCCGTAAGCTTATGACTAGATTGTCGAGTATCGCGTCGAGATAGTAGTCCGCGTTTTCGGTTAGCTAGAGTTGTACGAGGGACATTGTAGAGTTGGGCAGCGCGTCGGATGCTTAATTCGGGTTTCGATTGAAGCGCCTGACACGCTAGAATCATGTCGCTTTCTTTCCAATTCGATCCCATCTTGGTATGTGTAAAGATGTTAATTAAAAGGTTGTTCGTACGGTGCCAAGAAAAAGTGGCCAACTTGCTTGTGGGGTACGTTAGCTGTTTATCTAGTTACCAATTCAATAATTAGGCTCTACCAAACCTAGAAACTTGCCTATAGAGCCAGAGCCACCGAAAAGATAGTAGGTACTATAGGCGAAGCTTTAGGAGGTAATTCTAAGTGGACTTTGTACATGACATGTTCTTTATCACATATCCAACCTGCAGCATAGTTGGCAAAACCCGCAAGCGTCCAAGCCACTTACACATGGTACTACTTGACACCTCGAATCAATTAGCTTTCAGCTCTCTACATACTCCAATAGTACTTCACCATTCTAATTCAGCAAGGCTTCACGTTACGCTGTATGACGAAACTACGATATTGGTCGTTGAAGAAGGCTGTGCTCAACATTCCTCCACGAACCTACTTCGAGTCATCCCTTAACTGCATCCGCTATATACCATTGTACTGTATATACACCCTAATCCTAATATTGAGCCCCCCTGCATGAGATATATCTCATGACTATCCCGATCCCCCACCTCCGAGTCCTGTGTGCTCAGTCTGACCACCATATCAAAACTTGTATATCCTGTGGTCTCGCGAAGTCGTAAATAGACCAGAAGCCGTCCCCATTACATACAGACCCAGCGATTTTAATGCTAATAATCAAACGAAAGACCTTTCATGCAATGTCCCATCGTGCCCTGAACGCCATGCCCGTAACCAGTCAATAAAGCCCCGTCCCTCTTTGGTTTTTATTCCCTCCCGCAGCACATACTGCCTACCCCTGCCTCGACTGTTTGAACAGCCAATCACTACTCGCATCCACCATGAAATTCGTGATATTATATTCATTCGCCCCAGAATGGCCAGGCGTTGCCGGAGGCGGATCCGCGTGCATCGCATCCATATTCCCATTTCCGTTCCCATTTCCGTTCTGCTGCTCGTTCTGATGATGAGCAGCAGCTTGAGCTTGAACCTCATTATTAAACGGAAGTCTTGGAACATTGAAAAAATCAAACACATCCAAGTACTCAAGCTCATTCGGCGCCGGGGTTCGCGCGGGCGTCACGCTAGGTATGCGACTCGGGTCTCCCGTGTGGTGACGTGGCTGGCGGCTGATGAGAAAGTCGAGATCGAAGGCCGTCCTGCGCATGTCAGCGAGGATCCGGACCGATGATGGCGTGACGCGTTCGCCTGTCGTGCCCATACTGCGTTCGCTGTCGCTGTGTTCGTCGAGGACGCGTTGAAGGAGCTCGGAGTACCGTGCCGCGACGGGCCAATATCTTCCCATTTCCCGAAGCGTGTCGACGAAGAAGGCGATTTGGGGAGCTAGCTTGTGCTCGACTGTTGAGCCGTGGACCAGTAAGAGCCGGGCAGCTACCCACAAGGTGAATGCAAAAGGAGGTCCGAGCTTGGTCAGCAGTCCATTCTGAACTACGAACTCGCCTAAGGCCGCTATATTCTCTACTGCGCCATGGCAGCGTTGGCTCGCGCTGTAAGAGGGAGTAAATATAGGGGACCGCGTGGTCGGGTAGGCTGCTGAAGAGTGCAGCCGAATGACTGCTGTGTGGTAGGTTGCGTGTAGCATCACCCATCCAGCGTTTAATGTTTTGCTAGATCCCGGCTGGAACAGCCTAGCCATGTTGCCGTACTCGCCCGGCAGGCCAAACTTCCATGAGGTAAGCAGGTTGTCGAGTTCCTTGTACCTCATCTGCCATTTTTCCACGTCTCCCAGAGCGCTAATGTCCACAGGTTGCTTCAAGAACTTATGCACCTTTGACAGAATGCCTAGGATCTCGATGTAATAGGAGAAGGCACCCAGGTTCTCGGGCTTATTCAGGTCATGGTCTGGTAGATCCGACGGGTGATCTTGAGTCTGGAACCATCTTGTTTCTACCTTCTGATTCTTGATCCACAGATCATCGCGGCAGGGTAGAGTCCGATCAATCTCTTTGTCGTCGAGTGCGAACTCGAATGCCGTGGCAATGGTAGCGTACCTGTCCAACAAATAGACCATCCAGAACAGCCTGCGCCGCGACTCATCCTCGATGAAGTCCCTGGGTTCCGGTAACGTCATGGCCCTTAATGTGTAAATGGATGCGTAATTTGGCGATACCGAAAAGGAGGTGCTCTCCACAGCCAAGCCTAACTGTACGACGGAGCGGGTGATTAGAGCCATGATATTCCACCCTGGAGGGCCGTTACTGCTTCCAACTAAGTCTAGAGCGAGGATGACAAGAGCTTGAAGAGCCTTGACGGATGAGTTTTGCATTCCGTAGAGCAAGACCTTCTGTTTTGAGACATCATGGTAGTGGCTTCGCTTCTCCTCGGTCAGCCTGGCATCGGTGGAATATCTAAGAGTCGTGGCAACTATGGCATGCAGCAGAATCCTGTCTGTATCGTCCAGGGTTGACGGTCCAAATAAAGAATCCAGCGTCGTCTTCCGATGGAGAATGGGACACCAAGTGTTGATGTGCTTGAAGTACAGATCAGCCAAAGCATACAGCAGATCGTACGGAGGAAGATGTTGATCCGTGGAAATCTGCGTCTGGCTCTGGGCGACGTGAAGACCAGGCGAGGGAAGGGCCTGTCCATTTCCATAGAACTCCTGAGCTGCCGAGGTTTGTTGCAAGCTCGGGAGCCCATTGGGAGGGGAGATGCCGGTCATGGGCATCTGAGACTGGAAGCCGTCATGGATAGATGGCGTCGGAGGCGGTAAGCCGAACTCCATCCCCTGTGAAACCGCAGGATAAGAGGGCTTCTGCAGGAATAAGGCTGTCTCAGCCTGGGGAGTGCGCATGGGGTCGTTCTGCCGGAAGAGGGGCGCATGGTCTCGTGGTGAAGTACCGTGGTCGCTGGGAAGACTCGGGCCACTGTTACGCATGCTCGGAGCGCTCTGGGAGTTGTGTGGGACGTTGTTCAAAAAGGAGGTCTGGAGAATCTCCGAGTGAGAGCGGATAATCTCCTCGAGTTTGTCGAGACGTTGTTCCAGCTCCCGGCCATAACCGGCTCTCAGACCAGGCTTTTTCCGTTCACGATACTCGCAGAGCACCGAGTTCCGCTTACACCAACCACAGGAAGGCTGTCCCCTATCGCATTTCACCTAGACGAAGAATCAGCATACGCTTTTGCAATGTTACATGGGCAGCCAACAGTGGGTGACATGGGGCTGGTTGTCAACGCTCACCTTTCTTTGCTTGCACAGCTCGCATCTTAGGACGGCATTGAAGTTAGCAGGCCGCTTTTTCTCACTACCAGAATGAAATTCGGAGTGCTCGGGTTCGTTTCTTCGGACGATTGCCGCCGATGGGCCGGCAGTGAAAGATCGCGGCGACATGCCAAGCTGAACCACGTGGGCATCAAAGTTGCCGTCCAACGTGCCATCAAACATGTGCCACATGATGAAAGCAAATTCATAACGCAGAACAGAACAGAATAGAACGGGCACGGGGGCCAGGTGTTAAAGCAAAGTGGCAGCAACCCAGGAGTGAGACCACGTTTTGGGGAAATTGTTGGCTAGGATTTATCTCGAGGTTGATAAGATAGGTGAGAGCTAAGAAAAGCGATTGTGACATACGATACAGAGATAGGCCTTTTGCGCTTGCCATGGCGCACGACATCCGCGTCGTCGTGGTCGTCGTCCGGGTCATTCTCATCCGCGGAGTGCAAGCCATGTCCGTCCTCGCTGTCTGGCTCCGGTTTCCCATGCGGCGACGACACAGACTGCTGGGTACCGGTTTCAGATTGGGTGGTCTGCATCATAGGTACTTCGAGGCAAGTACACAACAAAAATAGTCTTGGATCAACGAGCTTAAGCGCAAAAACACGGGGAACCGCAGCTGGATTTTCGGGCTCTCGCTTGGGCGCAGCCTCATGGCAGTAATGAAGATTCTCGGGGTAATGATGAGTAGAGAGTGAGATAGGACGCGACTTTGGGGCTGTGTGGGTGAACCATCGCACCTTGGGCCTTGAGCGCGGGGAATAATTTTATTGTGGGCAGACGGACGTTCCGCGCAAAAAGAGATCCAGATTCCCGTCCGGGGTTGGTCTCATTTCTCCAAATGCCCCCAGTTGGGCCCAGTTGGGCCACAGGAGATTGGCAAGTCGGCAGGAGACCCACCATTTTGCCCTTGTAAGTGTAAGGGTGGCAGCGGCCGCGCATCTCGAACCGTTTTGATGCTTCTTTCCCTGCCCAGCACGGTTGGAGTCAACGTTGACTTGCATCAACTGTATATTGCACTGCACCCAAACCGGCAACATGGTCCTTGCCGGCCGGTGTTGAGAGCGGCCAAAGGGCAGAGCAGGGAACAGGTTGATTTTCGCTGTCTTTGCTGCCTTGAACAAGGTTTGACATGCGAGAGCCGACCGCATCTAGTGCGAATAGAGAGGCTCTTTTGCCCCGAACAGCTCTACCTGACCACGTCCAGAAAGCATGGCCGCAGATTATGCAAAGTAGCCAGGACTGTGGCTAGCCAGTATTCGTGCAGTAAGCTTCCACAGTAGGCAACTCGCATATTGTACGAAGTAGTGCTTGCAAGTACTCATCTTGTGGTCGTTTCGTCAATGTGAGCATTGAAGCGGCGCACGTACAAATTTTTAATGTTGGTGTGGGGGAGTCGGAAAACGGTGGCTGTCAAAAAGAAATGCGGAGATGACAAGGGGCACGGGGCAGGGCGCTTTCTCGGCTCAAGGCCTTGGTCTGGGCAATCTGGGGCTCCCGCCGGCCGAGTGCTGCCAAGTTAGCAATTCGCGTGGCCGCTTCCTAACGGTGGACCGGGATCGACCGACCTCGCCTAGGCTGCGCGACACAACTTGGTTGATCGTCGGGATTGAAAGGTGAAGAGAAAGTTTTGAGGGGAAATGCCGGGAAGACACATTCTGCAATAAAGGCAGCGTGAGCAGACTTCAGACTTCGTACTCGTAAAAGAGATAGACGGTGATGATCTTGACCAAGTGCATTTGGATTAATGAAAGCGAGTCCATGATTGGCTTCTAACACCAACATCTGGCTTTCCGAGGGGCCTGGTCCATTTCGGCGACGTGCTGGGACAAGTGGCCCGAGGTGACACTTCAACTCGAGCTCGAACTTCATGATTTTCTCTGCAAGATTTGGGAAATTGGGTAAGTAACAAATCTTCATGAGCAGACTCGAGGTATAGCTAACCAGGGTCATGTAGCTCAATCGCTTTGGCCGTAAAGTGTGCTAAAGCACTGCATGTGCGGAAGGGGGGGCTATCGACGGGCTTCTGAGTCTCTCACTTGGCCTGAGCCTCGTAATAAGGTAAGTCCCCCAATCTTTGCCACGGATGGAAGAATTGTTAAATACTCAATGACTGGCTACCCCGACCCGGCAGACAGCTCGCTTAACTATGTACCGCGGTGTGAGGACCCGGGGCCGTCTCTCCCGACGTTACGCAGTCCATCTGCCGCGACAGCTGCCACATTGGACAACTGCACAAGGGAGCCGTCTCCGGCCTCACATGGCGCATTGGAAACCGAGCCATCTTTCGTTGTTTCACCTCTTACACCTTGGGGTAAGTGAAAAGTGTGGGGAAACTCAAGTCCAATCGTCGGGCGATCTCATACCGACACTGTCAAAGGCTTCAGACGAACTTCAATTTCAACTGTTCGTTGTGCTCGTGACTCTTTGTTTCTGTTTATCTTATTAAATATTCCTTCTCTCTCGATTTTGTGAGGCTGTCGAGTCTCATATTCGTTCTAGTTCCCGAAGTCGTCAATTGATCGCAATCTCCTCTTACACGCGAGGAAACGACCTTACCCGTCTCGTCATCCTCCAAATTAGTTGCTAGCTCAACACCATGGCTTCATCCGTGAGAGACTTTCCCACAATCAAGGCCATTCGGTCCTTTATAATTGGTGGTGTGGGCTCAGGTGCGCCGGCATTTCCCTTTCAGCATGGCTCAAGATTGCGCAGGTTAATATGTTTCAGGTGGTGACTATCACAACGTCAAGGGTGGTCATTGGTGCGTAACGCGGCCCTGAAACAAAAAGACGATGTGTGCCGGGAAGCTGACAGTTCATTTTTGTAATTGCATAGGCTCATAGATTCCGACATCTCGACTCCATGCTCCATCTGGGATCAATACAAGAAGTCGAGGACAAGCTGGGGGATCAATGTCTTAGGATCTTTCCTAATTGAGATTGAGGCAACAGATGGGACTGTGGGAATTGCAACGGGCTTCGGAGGTATGAGGAAAGCCACACACACGCCCACGCGCACCCGCATAATGTTCCATGGCACATCTTGCAGAGGGCACCACTGATGTTGCATTTCAGGCCCCCCAGCATGCTGGCTAATCCACCAGCACTTTGAGCGCTTCCTGATCGGCGCCGACCCGCGCAACACCAACCTACTGTTCGAGCAGATGTATAGGGCCTCCATGTTCTACGGCCGCAAGGGGCTTCCCGTGGCCATCATCTCCGTCATCGACCTGGCGCTATGGGACCTGTTAGGCAAGCTGCGCAACGAGCCGGTATACAAGCTCATCGGGGGCGCCGCTCGGGAGCGCCTTGACTTCTACTGCACCGGACCCGAGCCGATGGCGGCCAAGTCAATGGGCTTCTGGGGCGCCAAAGTGCCCCTACCCTACTGCCCGGCCGATGGCCATGTGGGGCTGAGGAAGAACGTCGAGTTCCTCCGCAAGCACCGCGAGAGCGTTGGGCCCGACTTCCCCATCATGGTGGACTGCTACATGAGCCTAAACGTGTCCTACACAATCGAGATTGCCGATAAGTGCAAGGATCTCGACATCAACTGGTGGGAGGAGTGCTTGTCACCCGACGACACGGACGGCTTCGCCCAGATCAAGCGAGCCCACCCGACGCTCAAGTTTACGACGGGCGAGCACGAGTACTCGCGGTACGGCTTCCGGAAGCTGATCGAGGGCCGCAACCTCGACATCATCCAGCCCGACGTCATGTGGCTCGGCGGTCTGACAGAGCTGCTCAAGGTCTCCGCGATGGCGGCCGCGTACGATATACCCGTAGTGCCGCACGCGAGTGGGCCTTACAGCTACCACTTTGTCATTTCGCAGCCCAATACGCCATTTCAGGAGTACCTGGCTAACTCCCCCGACGGCAAGAGCGTGCTTCCCGTCTTTGGCGATTTGTTCCTCGACGAGCCCATCCCGACCAAGGGATACTTGACGACGGCCGATCTCGACAAGCCCGGGTTCGGTCTTACGCTCAACCCTGTCGCCAAGGCAAAACTGATCCCTTCTTCATATCTGCTCAACCCACCGCCCGTCGCTGCTTTGAAGCCTGCAGAGGCGGCCTCGAAAGAGAAGGAGCAAACCGGGTTAGTTGAAAAGCTGACAGAAGGTGTCAAGGGTATGAATGCCATTTAAAAGGATTTCTGTGGAGGGGTTGTGGAGTTCCTGCATGCAACTGGATGAGGACCTGCTCTGCCGACAACTGGCATTGGACATAAAACTGTTATGCATGCTCTAGGCCGGAACCAGTGTGTAGCCCTAGGCTAGATTGATATTTTGGACGGCACGAACCAACCATCAGGTGGCCCTCATTCAAGCCACGCTTCCCAGACTTGGTTGTGACGGCCGTGACACAGGATCAAGCACGATTAGTGGTCTGATCACCAAATTCCTGTATTCAAATGTTGCATTCATCAGGTTAGTAAAAACTCCAAAATAATCGACCTTCTCAACACCAAAAATTTAGGTCCCAGGGTCAATGAGAACGATGCCAAAAATCATCATATATCGGCTCAAGGGAGTGTAATGGTTGTAAGGTAGCTAACACCTAGACACCTAGGAAGCCGAGTCAAAATCCTCAAACGGCCTCGGTGGCCAATGCACCGAAACGCGGGGGTTTAGTGGACAATGAGGGGACCCCGCCTAACCTAGTGGATTCAAAGGACCACAAAAGTACACTATAGATAACTATCACGACTCTTCCGAAACCGGAACCTTCTTTCCAACGAACTGACTTGAACGTTGTCGTGAAGTTTGTACACCGCTTAGTGTTCTTGATGAAACTACAATCAAGTAACTTCAGTGGGGTAAACTGTTGAATAAGCAAACTGATCGGAACTAATACTACCCCACTGAAGTTACCCCTCCCTCACCTCACCAGCTAAACCATCAAATTCACTCTTAATACACCCCCACAACCAGCACCAAACCTGAGCTTGAAAAGCAGTGTTGCCTAGAGATCTCACAATATGGCACCAACAAACCTTCTCCAAGGCAAAACCGCCATCATAACCGGCGGCAGCACCGGCATCGGTCGGGCCATCACCCTCGAATACTTGCGACAAGGCTGTAACGTCGTGGTCAACCACCTGGGTCTCCCGCAAGACGCAACCCATCTCTCCTCCCTCATCGCCGAAGCAGCCTCCCTCAAGTCCGCCTCTCCCTCCACCACCGGCTCCCTTGACCACCTCCCCGGCGACGTGACGGACCCGGCCACAGGGACGGCCCTCGTCGCCCGCGCAGTGTCCAAATTCGGCCCCCGCCTCGATATCTGCGTCTCCAACGCCGGTGTCTGCGAATTCGCCGAGTTTTTAACGGTGGAACAGGATCTATTTACGAAAACGGTTAGGACGAATCTAGACGGCACATTCTACGTCGTCCAAGCGGCGGCGCGGCAAATGGCGCTGTCCCAGACCCCACCAGGGGGTGCCATAATCGGGCTCTCGTCCATCTCGGCGCTTGTCGGTGGTGGGAAACAAGTGCACTACACGCCCACGAAAGCCGGGGTTCTCAGCATAATGCAGAGCACGGCGGTGGCGCTGGGCAAATACGGCATAAGATGTAATGCGCTGTTACCGGGAACGGTGCGGACACAATTAAGCGTGGAGGATTTGAAGGACGATGCGAAGAGAGAGTACTTGGAAAAGCGCATACCCCTGGGAAGGATCGGGCTCCCTACGGATTTGGCTGGGCCGGCTGTGTTTTTGGCTTGTGATGAGTTGAGTGGGTTTGTTACAGGCGCTCAGCTTTTGGTGGACGGCGGGTTGTTCGTTAATCTGCAGTGAGATCAATGAATGGATAGCTTCTTAGCTAGCTATCTGGTGTAGTGGGGCCAGGCCGGACGTCAGGAAAGTAGGTGACGGGGGCCAGGGAGGACTTTCCTGTCTTCCGCACTTCTTAAGAGACACGGAGATGACAGACGACTTTCAACAACTCGTCATCTCTCTTCATCATCTTATTCAATCAACTTGACTTTTGGTTTCTATTCTAGTTAGCTAGCCCTTCGATTATGCGGTTCATTCCAACGTGCACTTAGACACTACTTTCGAAATCCTATTATTCTGCCCTCATCCTAGCCTTGACAATGACAGAGGACTGTATCTTGCTCTGATCAGAGCAATCTAGTGCTAATGAGAGCTTCAATTCGACTTCCAGAGCCAGACGTCTTGTTCTGAGAATCATTCCGACGAGAGTCTCAGAGGCACATCCGACCAACTCGCGCACCAGACGTATAAGAGCTTCGCTCTTATAACCAGTACCACGATCTTCGTCTGATAAGACCAACAGATGGGATCTGTTGGTACTGGAGCCGTCTGTTCAGTGTGTTGGGTGGACTGACCTCCTGACCCCGTTTCACTGGTCGTGTGGTGTGCTAGCTAGGTTGAAAATGAGATGATGCTGATCGTCAGGTTGAAACTCTAGTCGAGATGTTGTATTAAAATGCTGTTTGTCCTGTGTTGAAGACATATGTAAATCCATGTCGCTCAGGTCTCGATGATTGTCATTAAGTATAGTCGCAGTACGTGCAAATTAAACTCATGTAGTCGCATCCCATGCACCCCGCCACCGCCTCATTTGGAAGTCGCGATGGCTTCAGATTAGCCGAAACTAGTTAAGCCTATAAATCGTGGGGAAATTTGGACTTGGATAGTCTACCATGGCCAAGGTGTGGCGCAAGGCTTAATTCAACCGTCAAGTTTAAACACACCATTTTACATCAATTCAGTGCAATGAAAAGTAGGTGACATTTCAGCAAAGTAGTTTAACTGATTTAGATTTCAACTCTGCCAGAACCATGTATTCTGTGAGAATATGTCTCAAAGAACAGACCTTACATGTTTTGCGAAGAACTCTCCCTCTCTTTGTGCAGAAATACTTCCATCCTTTTTTGGGGCGAGGCAGATTGGAATAAAGAGAAAAAACAAGAACGCCGCCCAATGATATTCCCTATCAATCCACTTATGCCCAGCGAAGAAGCGGGACACTGCAAGTGATATAGATTCCAGCATGCAATTAGAGAAAAAATGGAAGAGCAATACCCTGTCAATGTGTCATTTCGCTTATGATCTATAAATATTGTTGAGGGTCTTTCAATATGTGTGATAGTGTAGTTTGTTGTCATAAGCGGGTCGTGACGTCGTACTGGATGTGCTCTAGTGGGCAACCAGTTCAAGAGCCCGTTCCTCGGAAGGGCTCAGCACGGCGCAGTCGGTGCTATCCAGTAGCCATCTGGGCACGTTGGTGAGCTTGGGGCGGTTGGTTCTGCCGTGATCAGCCGCCACGAGGTTGGTAGCTGACAGCTTCTTCTGTTGACGACGCTCCATCTCGCGTCGGAGACCAAAGTTCACGGCGTCCAGCACTGTGGTAACGGTGGAACGGGGTTTATATGTCGGGATGGTGCCTTGCTGGTAGACGCCAGTCTCGACCAGGATGCTATACCAGTCGTTCTCAGCCTTCGCATTGAAATCATTAGTACCCCGGATGTCACTCTCGGGGGTGTCGCCAACGAAATAGACCGTCTCGGGAGGAGAGTCGAGGTTATGCGCGTTCTTGCGCCAGCGCTTAAGGAGCCTGGTTGCGAACTCAAAGGTGCCGATCTGGGGCTTGCCGAAGGCATGCGTCGTCAAGGTCTTGCCCTTAGTAATTTCCTTGAAGGTATACTCGACGATGCCACGGAGAGCACCCATGCCAAGACGAGGGTCATCGTGGGCCGCGGACCATAGAACGTCGCTGTGGGAGAAATAAATAGGAGGACCCTCCTCGAACGTCTCCGATCGGGTCCCAACACGGCCACCCTTGGACATGGCAATATCGAGAATAATCTGCAAGTCGCCAGCCCAATCACGGGAGTCGGCGAAGACAAAGACAGCTTCAATAGTAACATTGCTGAAGTCACGCTCCTTGGAGTTGGCGAGTTCCTCTGCCGTGAGCTTACGGAACGGCGTCGTAGCACTATTGTTCTTTATGATATCACCAGGTGTGACGACATCAGTGAAACCGTAGCTCTCGGCGACCTGGCGGCACTTTTCCCCCTCACCACCAACGACGAGCACAGTGCCATACTTGGTGGCCATCTCAGACATGGGCGTGTGGCCGCAAATGAACTGAGCGGGGGAGATGTTGATTTCAAGCTGACGGGATAGATCGCCACACCGCTCGGCCTCAGACTTGCCCCCACCATTGGTCAAGAAGATGTACGGGCTGACCAACGTCAGTGATTGTTTCGTCATGAACAGTAGATCGAAAACTCACATTTTGATTCCGTACTCGTTCTCGCCGTTGAGTACCTTCATAGCCTCAATGGCCTCGGGGATGGGCCGACCACCGCGGATGAGCACGCCATCGATATCAAAGGCGAAGGCAAAACTGTCTGCAACCAGGTCTCCATCCCGGGCAGTGGTAAGTTCGGGTGGCGAAACAGCTCCCGAAGGAGGGGTAGAGGGGGCAGCGGAGTGACTTGGGCTTAAGGGAGGAGCCGACGCGGAAGTTGAAGGAGACTCGGCGAGCGATTCACCCGTGAGCAACCTGTGGGTCAGATCGGTTCTAGCGCTCTCCAGCTCGTCGACAAAGCTGCCACGGTGGAAAGACGGGACCTGATGGTGAGACTCGTGTTGGAGAGACATGGTTTATTTGGAGAGTTTGGTAAAGAACGAACTCGACACGCGATAAAAAACAGACAGTGGTTAAGGGTTGGAAAAGCGCTTGTTGCCACAGCTTGGACCGATATCTCGGGTTTGGTGTTTCGATGCGGATGGACGGAGAATAGATGGGAAGATCCAGATATTATCCCCACCGAAATAATCTGGGGAGATAGATATATATGTGGCAGCCGGGCTTCGATGCGTCTGAAAGAGTGGAATGGTGGATTGAGGATGTGGATACGGGGTCCGTGGATGGCAAATGGTGTTGAACAGGATATCAGACGCCGTTCGCGCTGGGAAGTCAGAATTCCATAGACCGAAATCAAATGTGTACGTAGTATTCACACGTAAGTCCATATCACCGTCATGGAACCTGGTGGAGCGAGCCTGAATCAGTCCCTTGCCGGAGTCTCAATATCTGAACTTGGAGCCTGTCAAAGCTTCATGTTGCTAATACCTTCCAACCCGTCACTGCTTCGTTCGTTCTTCCTCCTTGTTGCTGCCGGCGGCAATGGGAATTCAGATGTTAGACTAGGTCAGACCTGAGTACATGATACCCTGACTAGCATCACGCATCTTTGCACATCATCAACTACGTGCTTGCTAATTCAGGGTCCTTAGCGGGTCAACCTTGTCTTGCTTATGTGTACTCATCATAGGCGAAAAGGGAACGTTTACCGGCTGCCAACCAACAGGGCATGGGTACTTGGTACTTGGTACTTGCAGGCTTGCCTGGCTCGTGCCTATCTTCCTCGGACAGACCATAAGCAGACAGGCATGCGTAGCCACGGCTGCAAGGCTGCCCTGGGATGGGCAACATGGGTCAGAAACGGCCAGGCTGGGTCCCGAGTAGTATTCGCGCAAAGCAACCTGGTGTGCAATTGGATGCATGCCAAAAACCAATCGACTGACTGTACGTTGACGGAATGACGATCATCGCTGCCAATGTGGGAGTGTACGACGTGCAACCTGCATGGTTGAAGTGGTACATTGCTGCAGAGGCCCAGTTTTCCAATACTTATTCTCGCCGTGGCATGGAATGGTTAAAGATATGGAAAACTGAGCCCATTGGTGACAAGGTTTGAATTTCATGGCCATGATAGCACAATGACGGCAGCCCCGTGTATCAACATAAAGCGCCGAACAGTTCCGCGAGGTTTTCTTCGTACAACGAGGCGATGCGGTGAATCAACAACACCTGGCCGCCACAATTCCAGAATAGAGGTTTGCCCACATGATAATGACTGCATGGCTTGTCAACGTTGTTGCCCCTGGCGCGAAGGAGTCCCCCAGGGAGAAAATGCACAGCCGCATGTGCAGTTGCAACTGGTGACGTCAAGCTTGTGCCGGCGACAGCTAGAAAAGCGGAACTGGTGGGGTTATTTTCCAGCATGTGTGAAGGACTGATGCTTGCAAATCTTCTTATCTCCACAATGCCCCGCCTCCTCAATGACCCCTCACTACATGATGCCCCTCCAAAAAGATGTCCCTCGATGATGCATAGCCCCTTCCAATTCAATATGCCGTCGTCAACGATAGTGGTGTCTGATGGGTGTTGATGGGTCTCGACATTGTGGACACGCCCAGCTATTGCTGGAGCTTCGGGGAACCTTGGGTTGACTGCAACGGGGTCGGACTCTCGAGTCGCTTCATATCACCACCCGCAAAATAAATCCGTCCGCATTTAAACACCAAGGGAAGGCTGGAGGCCTCTATTTCCCCTGCTTCTGAAGTCTTTGCTGGTGGAGGGAGGGATCTCGGCCCCATCAACGCAACTTGCGAGCCTTTACTTTCACTATCTAAATACACGCAGATAACTAAACCCCTGGATCAGCACGCGGTCCGCGTTGCCACTGGCCCTTTTTCTTCATGGGTTTAATTATGCCGCAAACGTTCCAGTGCCTAGGGGTTGTACTTGTTGACCGCAACACTGTAGATCTCTCCAAATAGCTCTTCGGCAATCTCTCATGCCCAGCTAATATAGGCTATAATTTTTTAGAAATCGGAAGATATGCTGTTGTACATTACTCGCACACTGGGCGGTGGGGTACCGGCCGTGTGATCGAGATTCGCAGAATGGTTCAGCGGTTTGTTAGCTCGGGTTGAGAACCATTACTCGATAACAACCACTGGTGGTGAGCAGATGCCAAGCCGACGGCGGGTCAATTCTTAATCAGGCCCTTGCCAGCCGGATTCACTGGGTGTTTAATCAATAGGCTCGTCCGTAGTGGTGTAAAACGTTTTGTCCGACACCACTTCGATGCGGCTTCTGCCATTCTAGGAAACCACACTGTAATGAACTCAAGTCAATCTTGCGTTCCTCTGTTTGACGGGCCGTTGCCCTGACGTGTGGCACAGCATTTCATGCAGAGTGACGTGAGAGCCGCAGCGCAGGAGGAGTCATAGAACAGAAGAGAGTAGATACGCTGGCTTGTCTGACATCTGATGCCCCGGTAGCTGTATTGACCGCAGCCCAAAGACTTGGTTGCATTGCGGTGCAGATAAGAGTACTCTAAGGAGGGTCTCATGAGTGTCGTGTGTGTCTTGGGCCGCCTGTCGAATCGCAGGTCAGTTTCGCGTGGAGGAATTTTGGTTCGCATGCATGTGAAAGAGACTTCGTGCTGCTTGATGACGGCTGTGTCACAGTAGGTCGTTTTACAATATTGCCGGGCGAATGCATGTATCCGTGGGTAACATCATATGCCGTCCCTTGCGCCGCTCACTGTACCTATCGGAGCTAATCTACCGATTTAATTGTTGATGGTTTGGATCGCCATACCATTTTTAGACCCGCTTACATGGTGGGTGGGTGCACGGGGTGCAGTTTTCACCCTGAGATCGAAGCGGTTGTATAACCTGCCAATCAATACTCCAGTAGCATGCCACATGTGGCCGATTTTGAAGTGGTTGGCCAGTATCGTGATAAAAAAGTTTTCCGCCCGCAGAGCCGCGACGGTTCCGAACGGTCGATATGCCAGGTTCCTGGATTTAGAGCCTGGGATCGTCGGGGAGTAGCTGTTCACTGCTATTCTTTATGAAATTTGCCCGTTGAAAAATTCCCCGTATTCTGCAGTATTGCCCAATTAAGCTTGCCAAAGAGCGAAAACGACGTGTGACTTCCCAATCCACCACAGCAGCTCAAGTCGAACCAACGATGAAGATACAGATGATTGAAACCTGGACCTTTCGCTTTCGCTCTCCTGCTGAGCTATATCCCTTAATTATCCGTGCCTTGCGATGACTCCTCTATTCTCCTTGGCGACGGACTGATCGACCAATAGGTCGCTCTAAATTGTTTTACTACTCTAGCAAAACATTGTAGATGCGAAAACAGAGCAGCCCTCGGGCGGATATTAGGGAAGCGCTCGGCCCTATTATTTGTCTTCTCCACGGGGTTTAAAGCGGGTTTGATGGCCGATCGGGTTTATCAGCGTAACTCGATGTCGAGGATGCCATGCATAACACGTTTTTTAGAAACATCGAGAGAAAAACTTGCAAAATGTACAAAGAGGAGCTAGAATCTGGCGGTGTGAAAGACCCATTACTGATTAGATGACGACCGATGGTTGCGATGATGGTGAATGATACGCAATCTCGAAGCGTATCACATCATGTTTGACGTCGCGGCCGTTGCTGCTGATTTAATGTGATATTCTTCTCGCACATGATTGCCCTGGTTCTCTCAAATACCCTGTGTTCTTCCAGAAATCATGTCACATCATGTCGTTGTCCAATAACGACACCGATCAATTATGTGCAAATATCGGACGACCGGGGTGGCCTGCAGCTTCTGCCAACAATGGAAAGTATGCTTCATCAGTACCATAACTGGTCAACAAGCGCGGCCGCAAACTGATGACCCTTCCTTTCATCAGGCGAGAAACTCAACTTACCAGAGATCAATGTCACTGATCCGGTGGGTGATGGGCATGGTAGTGCCCGCAGTTACAAGTAGCCGCCTGAAAATCATGGAATCCCAAGTTGATCTATGCAAGTCGCCCATCAAAGTATCTCTCTGCCCTGTCTACCTTTCTCTTGCGAAGAGGGGATTCAATGCAAGGCTATTGATATACACATGTTGCGTATGTCCATGAGGAGCAAGTGATCCGGCGATCACACACACCTCTACTGAACATGACCAATAAAATCCTGTCGCTCTCGCATTATCATATTGGAAGGACTCTATGCGGTTAGATGCTGCGACTTCGAAAGAATGTCAATAGATGGGTTGTCAACATTGCTGAGAACAAAAACAAAAAAAAACCGGCTGAGCTGCCCTCAGCGCGGCCCCGGTGCGGCCACCTACCAAACCAGACCCGACTGGACGATGCATCTTCTAGACATTTGTAGCAAAGGCAAAACACCGCAAATAGAAATCGGAATGACATGAAAACAAGCCAGCCTAGATAGAATAGCTGTGGTTGCAAAGGGTATCATCACGCATCATTAGACGCAAGCCCTTAGATCAGCCCCTAGGAATGCCTCCACACCGGCTTGATTGGCTTCCAAATTGTCGGGCGCCTATGTGTTGCATGGAATCATACCAGATAGACGGACGGGGTCCACCGCTTCTTTAGTGGCACGTCGTCACGTTATACCCTCGGTCGTGGTAATCCGGTGGAACAAACACACGCACAAGTCGCCAGACGTTCGGGTTCTTGGGATCAAGCGAACCCTGTGAAAGATTATTTGATTGCGTATACATAATAACTAGCCGCAACTCTCTGATGCAATACTACACGTGATTGTAATAGCCATCTTATTGTGGCCCGTAAGCTGCAAGTCGTTGAAAGACTCTTCAACCAAACTTGCCACCTTGTGTTGAATCCGAATCGTGTATAGAAGGTAGTCGTGCGCCACGACCCCTGTTCACCTATAGGTATCAAACTGGCACAACGCAGGTGGGTTCCACCCAGCCCACTGCACGATACTACCTTGGCACCCCCATTTCCCCGGATGCACGACAACGTCATGCCTTCTCGTCCCACGGAAGCGGGTAGGTCCCCACCCAGTCAGCGACTTCAGCACGCAGCTGCACAATCTCGGCATCGTCCTCGCCAGTACCAAGTTGTTCGAAGAAGAACTTGAGCTTGTATTTCTCGCCCTTGTCCTCTGCGGCCTTGCGTGCATTCTTATCCACCCGTGCCGCGATCGTCACGGCACGATCAACGATGTCAGCCACACGGACGAAGTCGTTTTCGTTAAATCCACGAGTGGTCATGGCGGGCGTGCCTATCCGAAGTCCACCGGGAATCATGGCCGACTTGTCACCCGGTACTGTGTTCTTGTTACTGGCCACACCAACAAGCTCCAGCACCCGCTCAACTCGTGCACCGTCAACTTGTTGTGGCTTTAAGTCCACCAATACGAGATGATTGTCCGTTCCGTCACTGACAATCTTGTATCCCAGACCCCCTTTGGCCTTGGACTCGCCTAGCCGGTTCGCCAAAGCCTGAGCATTGGCAAGAACTTGCTCCTGGTACGCTCGGAATTCGGGAGATTGAGCCTGCTTCAGAGCCACTGCTAATGCGGTAATGGTGTGGTTATGAGGTCCGCCCTGGTGACCGGGGAATACGGAGGCGTTGATCGGGCCCTCCAAATCGTACATAACCTCTTCCTTCTTCTTATTGACCTTGCGGACTCCTTTTCGGAAGAAAATTATGGCACCGCGGGGTCCGCGAAGACTCTTGTGGCTCGTCGTCGTGACGATGTCTGCAAAGGAGAAGGGGCTCGGAACCACCTTGGCAGCTACCAAGCCAGAAATGTGTGCCATATCGGCAAGAAGATAGGCGCCCACCTTTTCGGTAGTCTCTTTCATCTTCTTGTAGTCAATAAATCTGCTGTAAGCACTTGCGCCGGCGACAATAATCTTCGGCCGATATATCTGCGCCAGTTCGTCCAATTTAGCATAGTCAATTGTGCCGGTCTGCTCGTCCAGTCGGTATGGGACCGTCTCGAAGTACTTGGACACGGCGGAAATCTTCTTCGTAGGTGTCTGGTATCCGTGGGACAGGTGGCCGCCGTGTGGTAGATCCAAACCCATCAGTCGATCATGGGTATCCATGAGCGCAGAGTATACGTAGAGGTTTGCCGGTGCCCCCGACAAGGCTGACGTGGTCGTTAGTCCTGAAAAGTCGAGCTATACTCAATGGATGGTTTGATGATGCTCACCTTGAACATTAACGCCCCACTCCTTCTCGTCTAGACCGAAAGCTTCCAAGGCCCGTTGCTGGCATAATCTTTCGGCCTGGTCGATGAATTCGTTACCGGCATAATATCTTGCGCCTGGGTAACCTTCGGAGTATTTGTCTGTTTCAATGTTAGCCTGGCATGACCACTCGAAGTTCCAATGGGATCGCACTCTGCATGACACTTCCCAACGCATCGAGGACTGCTTGCGAGGTGAAATTCTCGGAGGGAATCAGGTTGATGAAATGCTTCTGTCTGTTCTTTTCCTTCTCGATAATGTCAAAGACCTGGGGGTCGGCTGTCTGCAAGTGGGCAGCGAGCAACTTCATGCCACCATCATCAGTACCACGAGCTTGAACTCCGTCATTTGCAGGAACATGCCGTACACTTTGCTGGCCCTCAAGTGCGACCGCCGACGACTTGGCCCTTCGAGCACCAATCCGGCTCTGGACTGCCATTGTCGTCGTCGGCACCCATCTTGGGAAGCTGCGGAGAGCACGCGAGGCGCCTCGGAAAGCGGGAAGAGACATGGCTATCTGCAATTGCATCAGGAGTCAGCTGGGATTGCGCACTTGGGATGAGCTGGGAGGGTTCCATACAGGTGCTTCTATGGTGCCATTATTCGTGTGGAGGATATGGGTCGCTGTTTTGCAGCGAAGTCGGCTTCGTTGAATGGCTCGGTCACCACTTATTGCTTTCTCTTATCCGGGAGCTCCACCGTATGAGTGTACCTGAAAGTCATAGCATCAGACAAGTCAATGAATGAGTGGCGAGGTTGGCTACCGAACGAAGCCGAGCTCCGGACCAATCGTCATTGTGTCCTAGCGCAACAGTCACGTGGTGATAAGATAGTCCCAAACAGATATCACGCTGGATCGGAGTTTTCGCACAATTTCTCTCTTTTCTTCTTCTCTTTACAACTAAAATTGGGCGTGATGAGCCGCTCTCTGCTCCGCACACTTGATTCCGCTTTTGCTGGGATCATGCTGGATATGTCCTGGCGGCACCTCACCACCTTTGAAGGACAATTTGAGACAATCTGATCCAATTACAAGTTGACCCATGATTATAATACATATACAAATATTCTCGAATTGGGAGATTTGTTACACTCTGGAATAAAGCGAGCCATACTAGCAACTTGAGACAGCCCTGCGAACATTGAGTATCCGACGGATTGGCCCACTGACCAGACAAGTGCTAGGGTCATTGGTTGCGGATATGGAAAATGGATGAAGGAAAAAATTCAACTCGGTGACAGCCCTTAAGCAGTGCCTTCACTCCATTCTGCAAGAGGAATGTCATTATGACCACGTCATTGAAGTGCTTATGTCCCCTTTGAGGAAATAGAGGTCAAACTTTGGAAGATGCCGTTGTGCATTGCTAAGATGCTGGGTCACCTCTATCCTAAGCGAACAGTCGCGGCGCGTGAGGGCATGTTAGATGCACCTAGGAATCGACGATTCAAGTGCCGCTATGCGAGTAATCTGGCATGGGATCGAGTACATGGTTAAAGACATTCTGGCACAACACAAATGTTATGCAAAGCAAGGCAACGCTATACCATTATTGCCAAGCCTTCATGTGGTCGATTTCGGAACTTGTGCCACTTTCTTAACAATCGTCAGTGGGTGTCTCGCCTCACAGTGTTTCCTGTCTTTGTCAACTCAACACATGGACACCAACATCATCCTTCGCTTCAAAACTAGCAGATTGAGGATTGATCAGGGAAACCCCATAAAGGTTGTCTCCATCTCTTAGATGCTTCGATCCGTAGTCATCTTGTTGTATTACCATATCGTCATGTCTGTACGCAGGACGCAATTGGCCGTCCAGGATTTGGTCGACAGCGAGGGCACCAGCTTGATTCAACGCCTGGTCTATGTAGCAATTTTAGGCACCTGCTTTGCGAATCATCAGTAGACTCTTCAAAGAGCGAAGAAGTCAAGCGCTTGGTCGAATTCACTGTTGGCTTCACTAGACCTGGGCTCTGTGACGTAAAAATTAAGAGTAACAGCGAACATCAACGCTCTAGTAGAGAACTAGAGATCGACTGTGTCTAGCATTCTATCCAACGCCCAGTAAGCCAGAGGCTCACCCAACGTAGTATAAGACATTCACTTCGCAGTTCGCATGGTTCAATACCTTCACTTTATGTTATACAAAGAGGGTATTATCAACAAACTCATCCCTGCGCGCAACGTCATTCGATCATTCCAGCAGTGCATGAGCCCTAAACCTCCTAGCAATCCCACCACGGACTCCAACTTCGTTTAGGCCTGCAAGTGGATCAACATCCTGTGTGGATCACTTTACAATACTTATCCCAAGTTCCAGGATTTTTGATAGGAGATCTGGCTCAAAATTCGGCAACGGCTTTCGGACTACGCAAGGGTTGAAGGGGGATGAATCCGGGGGCGAAAGGAGAATTCAACAAGTGAAGTATTTTCATAGTGAGGGCGAGCTTGCCTGTGCCCATACACAAGAAAAGGATCATCATCTCAAAGAGGTCGCCGGCGACTAGAAAAAGTCATGAGAAACTATTAATGTAGTAGGCTGCAGCGGGCAGAGTACTCTTTGGTGTCTTTGGTGGGCGTACGGAGTTTCCCCGGTCCATACCTCATTCAAAATATAATTCATCGTTGGCCGACGCAACGTACATTTCCGTGCCAGGTCCAGCTGCATTCTACGTTCTAAACTTTCGATAATCACTATAAACTTGAATATACTGATAAATACCGCCGTGCAAAATATTTCCGCGTATGCTGCTTTGTCACGAAACGAGGCGCTGGCTTGTGTACGGAGAAGTACCAAGCAACGGGTAACAGGGGTGGGGGAAGAGGACATTGGTGATCGTTGTACCAAACGAGGAAACATCTAGGAACCGTAAGATTAGGGCTGCTGAAAATAGACTTAAGAGGTTTTGCTCTCATTAGTACTGTAGAGTTACCCGTATATGTTATAGCATGCTCACTTTTCTGTCAGCTTGATAGGAGATACTGCTTCCAACTAGACACTCTGCGGTGATCCCCTTTACTAATGGTCCTGAAGGTATAGACCTGTACTAGTTACATCATAACACGAAATGCTCCTAATAATATAAAGTTGCGTCTTGTTAGAGAAATGAGCTTCATATTACCGCTGGTGTAAATGTGACTATTAAATACTAGATTCAAGCCCCTTTTTTGGATAGTGTATTACGTGACTTATGGACAAGAGTTTGAGCCGGTTGCTGTCAAACTTCTCAAAGTGATCAACCAACATATCAATGATATTTATGGTAGTAGTACGTACAAGACCAATGCACATCGAACATGACAAAAATATCAATCAACAGTGGAAGCTTACCTACTCCAACGATTCCCTGGCCAAAACGCGAAATTCGTCAACTTCAACAACTTCACCTTCAAACTATTTGAAAATATGTTTGCCTTCTGTCTCACCACCGTAAATATGCAACAAGCTGCCATGGTCTTGAGGCATTGTCCAGAGGTACTGAAATAGCCAAAAGCTTCGAGACCTTTCGAGCGGCTGTCCAGTGGCTGAAACTCAATAGTAACGGGTACAGTGGCGCCACTGTCATCTACCAAAGCTTCAGCACCAGGCACCGTCTAAATGGGAGTGGTAGGAGTGTCGTCTGAATTTATACATCCTATATGTCCAAAAATAGGCAGAGAACGAAACATCACCGCTCGCGGCCTCTAAGTTGAAAGAGCTCAGGACTTGGCTTTAGAAAGAGAACGAAACCAAGCCGAGGGTTCTGAATGATGCAGAAAAGAAATAGCCGGGAGAGTGAATGCAAAAGCCCTAGAGACCAAATAGAGGGATATGTGGGCTGAGAGTTGCTAGGCGTGGTGAGAAGCCCGAGCAAAGCCTAAGGGTCAGGGCTCATTAAGGGGATATTGGGACACGGCCAGGCACCGGCAATCAAGTACACCAGCCTGTCACATCAGGATTCCAAACATCAATGCCACTTTAGTTCCCGATTAAAAGCTCCAATCGATGTGATAGGACTTTGCCATGACCGTAGTAGGAAGGCGCTAAACAGTGTTAGCCAAGAGTCTCAATCAGCCAACCACTAAAACTCCATTTTATGTTACACAATCGCTTGACTCGAGAGGCAATATGCTGATAAAGCAAGGTTTGATCATGAGCCCAACGGTGACGGAATGGCTAGTTATAATGTCTATATACCGAGAGGATCAGAGCGCAGCCCGTCTGATTTTATTGATTATCACTTCGACTGATTAGGTCGATGTCGCATTCGATGGCTAGGTGTTACCGTTGAGGTTGGATACTAGAACTGGCGATACGTTCATTGCGTCCAATCGTTGTGACACGGCTGGTTGCGCCAGTGGATGCTACGAGTTGAAGGTAACTTACCAAATTAGCAGTGAAACAACTATTCTGAGGAATGAAACGTACGGAACCTATCTGGGCCAAGGCCATGTCACTGGGGACCTGTTTAAAACAATAATCAATGCGCACGGCCATTGCACTCCTCAGCTGTGGTCATAATACTGGAGACTCCATTATCGGCACCTTTGTAGCACAGAGGAAACTCAAAATCCACTATTCTCCCTAAGATCTCCGTGTTTTGCCAACCCAGCCGCGAAAATAGGTAAGCTGATCCTCAGCGAAGTCGAGCCTAAGTACAGCCCGCTAGATAGCACATACAGAAACGTCCGACGGCCTAGTCTTTAGCTATGCAGGGCATCCGAATCAACGGCGTCGAATCGACGCTGCGCCGGGCTGTCTTAGTCCCGACATGTCTCTGTCATTGACGCAGGAGCTTCGCACATCTACCTTTAAACGCAGGACTGAACGCCGTTATGAACCACTTTGACGGGATCACGTATGTGCGCTATGACACTGGAGGGGATGACGATTTTTGTAGTGTGCTAGGCCGCAGCTGATGCAGCTCAAGTTCCATGACCAATTGTGTGCTGTTGATATGCTGGCCGGGAAGTCGTTTCGACAGATGGGCTATCCATCAATGTCCTGACCAAACCCAAGATACGCAGGTGTCAAGCTAGCATTTGTTGAAAAGTAATCCGATTTGGGGATTCACTGATGGGTCCGCCGTTTCTGCGATTCGTTTTCGCCGTCTTTGATTATGTTTCTGATAAGATGTACCCAGTGCAATCACGTTTGGGGAATGACGACTATTGTTGATATAGATATTGCTATGGGACGGTAAAGGCAGGTACATGCGAATATTATTTTTGCCTAGTTGTTCTCGTCCTTCTATGATACTCGGCATGGTCCCACCACCACCGACCCCTGCGTTGGTTCAGAGGAAACTTGTTCGTTGGCATATCGAAACGCTGTTTCCCGCCCGAAGGGAAAGGACGTAGTGAGACATGTGGAATAGGAACTCTCTTCAAGTGGATGCTCAAGTGGTCATGTTGAAGTCAAGGGTTGTGATCATCTCATCGGAGGTATTGACTTCAACCACCGACAATCAATGTCGGTAACCTTGAGCAATGGTGATCACTCGACTGATAGGTGGATAGAAAACATGATAAAGTAAATACAAATAGCAAATAACCCAACCTTTTTCTTTCTTCTCAATATACAGCATCCATGGCGGTACCCAAATACATTTCGTGGCATCACAAATCCAGCTCATGCAATGGAGGTAGCCGAAGGCAATTCGAGATCAGACCGTACTTTTGTCTCTACCACAGGTCTTGGAAAATCACCAGGCCTGACTCGAAAGCAAGCATCAATTGCAAGAGGAACTCCTCGATCCGTAAGAAATAGGTTTCATCACAGGATGATCTTTTTCACCACAGTTGCAAATATTTAGAAATTGCGGCGTCAACTGCTTCGACCCACTGAAACCGGAGAGTTGCAACCAGTGGATCACGTGAGCCCCGAGTGCCCTAGCGCGCCTAATCGGGCTTAGAGTCCACAAATCTGCTAAATTGGCAGTCGCTTTCCAGAATTATCACTTGAGATTCGGTTTAGAACGCCCCTCTCGATTTTTCAACTCCTTCGCAGCAGCCAGACCTCGTAATCCAACCCGACGGCCATCAGGAAACATCGACATTCAAGATGTAAGTTGCTAGCGAAATATAGCACGTAATTCACCGAAACTCCTGTCGAACAATTCCTCAATACCCAGTGCGAACCCGATACTGAAACCGCGATGTTTGGCGGCGATGGTTTGCTGTCGCCGCAATTCGCGGCACCTCGTCATCGATCTTCACCCACAACGCCAAATCATCCCCGATTCACCACCACAATTGCCAACAATCATCCAGAGAGAAATAGGAATATGGGCTAACGATATTGTGTCGGACCAGGGTCAACCTCACCACCCAGAAGCGCCTGGCCGCCTCGGTCATTGGCTGCGGCAAGAACAAGATCTGGCTCGACCCCAACGAGGTCAGCGAGATCAGCAACGCCAACTCCCGCCAAACCATCCGCAAGCTAGTCAGCGATGGCCTCATCATCCGCAAGCCCGTCACCATGCACTCGAGATCGCGCGCCCGTGAGCTGAACCTCGCCCGCCGTGATGGTCGCCACCGTGGTTTCGGTAAGCGCAAGGGTACGGCCGATGCCCGTATGCCCTCGCAGGTCCTGTGGATGCGCCGCCTCCGTGTCCTCCGCCGTCTCCTCGTCAAGTATCGTGCCAGCGGAAAGATCGACAAGCACCTGTACCACGAGCTGTACCACTCCAGCAAGGGTAACGCATTCAAGCACAAGCGCGCATTGGTTGAGCACGTACGTAGCAAATTCTCCATGCCCTCAAGCGTTTCTGGAGCCAGAACAATCAACTAACATGTCCTCCAGATCCACCGTGCTAAGGCAGAGAAGGCCCGTGAGCGTGCCATCCAAGAGGAGATGGACGCCAAGCGTGCGAAGACCAAGGCCGCCCGTGAGCGCAAGCAGGAGAGAGTGATTCAGAAGCGAAACGCGATGATGGGCGAGGACGAGGAGGAGACCAAATAGACGGACATGCCAGATGGAAGTCTCATGAGGATCCATTTCACACGGTATCTGACACGGCTGCATAAGGAGTAACTGGTTTGGGTCACCTTTTTCGAGTCTCGTTGGGCTCACGGGTGTCTGGTACATAACGCGAATGAATCCAGGCGTCCACAAGCACTTGCAAGTACGGCAATGAAGATTACGGAGCAATCACTACCAAAGTCCCAGCTGTGAACGGTGCACATGTGAGGCCTGGGCCACGTTGGTAATGAGGGCTAAGGCCATGATGGACTAGGCCTGTTGTGGATGCCGTCGTCAGCGGTCTCGGTTACGAATGTGTAAGACCAGATGACCCAGTCTTGTTGATGGCCATTATGCATTCGAGCTAGCTGCTGTCGATACGTGTTTAGGCAAGGAATATAAAATGGTGTGTCTGGTTCCCGCTTGACTTTGGCCATACTTAGAAAACTACGCGTTCAGCTGAGCGTCATTTACCCAGTAACTGCTGAAGGTAGTACTTGGCCGATACTCCAAAGAGTTCGCGATAGTTTTTACTTCCTGCAGCCAACGAGCAACTGCCGTAGACGATTCCGATCATACACAGGCGCCCAAAAGACGACTGTACTCCACGTTATTGGGGCAGTGACCACAGGCGCTTGCCCCATGTGAACAGAAGAGATCTCAACAGAAAGGGTTGACGCATTTCTGAAGGCATAAAATAGAATGGACCGATAAAGCCCAGTATCCCCAGTGTATCGGCCTAGAGATACAAATAGTAATACTGTATTATTGCTTTCGATGGAATTCGGTCATGTCTGATACCTGGCAACAGTCCTATGTCTGCCACTAGTGGCATAATGCTATTCTCTCAAGCCATCTATTTAAATACCACTAAGCAATGCAAAGCCATTGTATCCTTGAGATGGTGTCCCTATCGGTTGACTACAAATATAGTCCAATGCATCGAGGAGCCTCTTTTGAACAGTTGCCTCCACTGGAGTGTTCAGATTCTATGTCTTTGTTTGATTCATATCAGAAGAGGTATTGCTTATGATCCGAAGATTATGAATTCTAGTTTTGCTATTTCTCCTCGTCCCTTTCCGTTTTTCTTGCACGCGAAGCATCATGTGAAATTCGGAGCATGCTGTATGTGGTAGGACCAAGCTTCCCTGCGATTTTGTATGATGTACAGCCATTCTCTGGAATTGTGAACCTCCGCCCTTTTAAATGCATGAAGGAAATCAATGGTTTTGGAAACCCCTTGGTTTGGGCCATGGATTCCGAGATCCTTGAAGACTTCGTCATGTCAGGGGAAGACGCTGTCAACGATTTTGGGGTGGCATTTGAATCTTTTAGTCCTCCATCGAAGCCAACTGGGATCCCCATAGGACACAGTGCCCCTAAAGTATTTTTGGGTTCTAGACCAGGCACTGGGAGCGATATTTGGTCCCTTGCCTGCACAATTTTCGAATGGTACGCGGAAGAGAAATTTGGGAATAGAATTCCCGAGCTATCAAAAACGATGGAATTTTATCTAGGACTTCTGCCTGACGAATACAGACTCATATAGGACGAAAACTGCTGATAGAAAGAAGAGGGAAGCCGCAAGAAGTACAAAAAGAGTATGGCCCAGAACCAGCACCAAAGGATAAGACGTATCAAATTTCCAGAGTGACGTTCTAAACGATGAATATCTTCAAAGGTCCAGTCACTAGATCATGTGCATAGATATATGTAAGAGATACTTGTGGGAAAACAGGGAATTCAAGTTCCCGGTCCTCTGGGCGGTGAAGTGTGCCGTGTGCTATATGAAGTTAATAAAGGATATAAACACCCAATGAAAGGAAGAAAAGTTTACGATGACTGCTGGTGTTGATAAAATATTAAGGGCTCCGTGACTAAGGATTTCGAGTTTCTTTTATCTATTGACGAGCTTAAAACACAACTAGGATAGGTCATTGATGCCATAGTTCAATGGTTCAATTTACTAGTGTCCCGGGAATCTGTCTATAAATACTTACTATACTGTTGCTTTATAATATTAATTATCTTGGACTAAGAATGGCACCTGTACAGATTAGAAATGTATCCTGGATACCCGGTGTAAAATGAAGGCAGGCACGGGCCTTGAGGAGTGACAAACCCAGTGGAGATTATTAGAGATTATTAGAGATTGCACTTTTGAGAGCCCAAATTTAAGCTGCATTCTGCCTTTTGTTTTTACCTAATTCTACATGAAATAGATTATATTCTAATGGATTTATTGGATTGCGCGCTTTCTCAATCATAATGACTACGATCATACCCGCCGCTTAGCTTGCAAGAGGCTTGTCCGAGAGACCGCGCGGGAACTCAATTGTACTCATGCCTGGCTTAGGTATGAACTCATACATTATTTTTGAAGCTACTCCTTATTACTAATGCTTTAAGATGCGTTAACCATGCCATTTGGGCAGTTTTATCCGCCAATGGTATCCCTGTTGATTTGCCCACTCGATCCCACATCATGGTGGCATATGAGACATTGTCGACTCAGGTGTCGTGAGGGACACCTATATAATGATGAGAACGAAAACAAGACTCCGAGAAAGTTGTGCCACCCGGACAGAACCTAAGAGGTTAAAGACAATCCTCAGTTGTAGGCGGCAGGATGGCATTTTCTGTCTGATCTTCCACAGGAACATCGTAGTGAGTACTACTCGTGAAACTAGCCTACAAACAGACAAATATAGTCGCAGGAAGCTTCATCAAAGTTAAAATGGCGAAAGCAACGATGACACAAAATACAACACGGTTGTTCTCTCCCCTAGCCCCTAACCGGATCAAAGTAATAACGGCCAGATACCATTCATAGTCACTCTGGAATATCAAGCCCACTGCTTGTTATCTAGATGTGTCCGTCACATGTTGAAGCCTGTGCAGCTTTCTTGATCCGAGAAGATTTCAGGTTACACTCAGAGAAAGGTTGGTTTTGGTAGGCTCTCTGCGTTTTATCAGAAGCAAAGCAAGACTATACAACACTCATAAATATTAACTCTGTAAGAATTTTAGAAAAAATTGATGATGGAACTTGAAATGTGCGTAAAAGAAAATTCATGTCAGGCATGAGCAAGACATCCAGTAGATAATTCGTATCCACATTCACTGTAATAATAAAATACCGGCTTGGACATGGAAACAAACTTCTCTAATTAAGAGATAGCGATGTGGACATCTACTATACTCGAAGAACGCCGGTCATAATAAGAAGTTAATCGTTCCTAGCTTCGATCAACATCACAGGTGTTGTATTCTTTTGCTGTGCAAGTGTCAAAATGTATACTTCAAAGAAACACTTTCTAAAGCATAGCTCCGGTTCCTCAGCCTACATAATTAGCCAAACAGTGGTGTAACATAGCGGGAGAGATAGACATTTGCCCGAATGTCAGCGTGGTGATTCCAAATATGAGGCAAAAAGAGACGTAGGTTGAACTAACAGTTTTTTTAGTGTAATGCAATATTGACTTGACGAACGCTGGTGGTTGGCATTGAACCTGTTGAGGGAAAATTGTCGCATTTGAACAGTGTCAATTCATCATCGCTAAAAGGTCATTCAAATATCCTTGGATCGGCCCGAAAATGGTCGTAATTAATCTGTGGGCAATATAGATAAGAGAGCTAATTGGTGATGAGACTAACTTCCAGGGATCTACACCTACAAAAGGGGTATCTATGGGCAATTGACCCCAGCGCTACACGCAGCACACAGACGGGGACGAGTATAATTATTGAGTCGGTTACGGCTGTTGCTGGATGAGTCAATGCAAATTCAACTGTAAGTATGAATGCAGGAGAGTCTATAACAGGAATATGCCATGGGTGCTTGGCTTACATAATACATAATTTGTCATCAGAGGAAGTGTAGAAGCAGTTAGTTACTGATAGGAGCAAGGTAGTTCCTCAATTAGTCAGATGAAGCAGCGAGTATTCAACACCATTGGCTTCGGCTTCGGCTTGCAGATGCACACACCCACGCATACGAGCAGGGTGGGCAATTTTAAATACGTTTAGTCGTAAGTACAAGTAACACAATCCAATGAAGTTGTTAGGAAACGAATGGCGGCGTAAATTTAAAGTAGTCCGCATAGGATCAACATACCTTCACAGACAGCCACAAGCGGGGCAGTATAAAAAGGCATACCAGCAGCTATTGAAGTTATTCGCAAGTGAAGTGAAGAAGGTGCCGGTCAACCGATCATTATCTTATCATTATCTTCAAGATCGAGTCGTTACTTTCATACGGCCTTTTACCAGAGTTCAGAAACCATGAGTGTGCTCCGATCTTGCTTGCCTTGCCGATCGGCAAAGACCAAGGTTAGTAACCACTTCAATAACCTAATTAGTGACGTTCTATACTCGAGTGCATGAGTGCCTAAACACTAAATCCTCGGCAGTGCGACCTCGTCCGTCCCACATGCGGACGATGCAGCAAGCGAGGAACTACCTGTTCAGGCTTCCCTCCCGACGAAGGCTTCATTTTTCGGGACGAAAACGAAGAAGCGCAGCGGAACTCTGCGCGCGCAAGGGGGGAGAAGAGATACCTGGGCGGTCTGCAGGCTGCTTTCTCATGGGAAGTGGAAGCTTTTTCTTCTGCTGCCACGCCTACACAATAATACAAGCAGCGACAATTATTGCCACCACGGCCGCAGGAAATACCCCGGGAGACCCAGCAGGGTGTGCACAACGAAATTCAGCAGTTGCAAACAAGCCCCTACAACCCAAGGACAACAGATGACGCAGCAATCATCTACCAGCAATACCCCTGGCCCAATGCCTCAGCCCTGTCCTCCATTGTCCCTCCCTCTCTGCAACTCGACCTCGACACTTGTGCCCTGGACCGCTTCTTCGTTAACTGGACTTTGCACCCGTGTAACCACGGCGTGTCCCCGGGCCATATGGACCAGCTTCCGCGGTTGTACCTCAGCGCTGCCCCCGGATCGGTCTTATGGCACGCTATCCGGGCAGTGGCCTTTGCCGACATGAGGTATCGAACTATATCGGCTCGGGGCGAGACGCCATTTCATATCCGGGCATGGCAGCAATATGGCGAGGCGCTCAAGGCGATGAGGGCGTTAGCATTGGGGGTGAACGAGGGGGTTGCGGATGATAGTTGTTTGGCGGCCATATTGCTCATTGATAACTTTGAGGTATGTGACTTTAAATTTTCCAATATCTCATTTGGATAACTGCATTCAACGATGTTATTCATTTTTGTTCTTTACCCCTTTTCTTTGGCCATCCCCCTGTCCAAAAGTCACTTGATGCTAACTCAAACATCCAGCTCATGTACCTAGCCCGCAATGGACCCCTAGGACCCCACAGCGACGCCATCCGGTACATCCTCCACACCCGAGGCGATAGCCAACTCCTTGACCGGTCCGGCTTCGCCCTCTGGCGCATAGCCCACCACCGGCTCCAAAGCCGCCAACTGCTCCTCCGCGAGGAGCCCGATGCGGAGCAGACAGCGTAGGTGAGCAAGCTGAACACTGATCAGCCCGATATCCGCATCTGCGCCAACGTGCTGCATATGAACACGCTCAGTGCGGCGGCTAATAAATTGCTGGATGAGAGTAACATGCACAGGAAAGATGGCATGATGCCGTTGTTTCCGGATGCGGTACTACAGCGGGCGAAACTGTTGGTTAGTTCGATTCGGGAGCTGAATGCGTCGGTGGATAGTTGGGCAGCCAAATTGACGGGGGTTTGGAAACCCGAGGTCAAAGACCCGCGGAGCATCCCCATCTCTCAAGTAGAAGAAGGAGGTTTCCCCGTGCCTCGGTTCCCCTGTCCACGGTTCCTCAGCTACCACGATATCTGCCTGGCCTATTTGTGGAACCCGCACGCCGCCAGCCAACTAGTATTACGAGAGTCACTGGTTGACGTCATCCGATACATTTCCTCCCTGGGCCCGTTGGAAGAGGGCGATGAAGCGGAAGCCGAGACTTTTATCGAGGAAGAGAAGGCGGCCGTGGAGTGGCTCTCGTCCGTTATCATTCGGTCCTTGCCGCCACTTTTGGGGTTCACACACAGGCAGGAAGGGCGTAGGCCGCACTCATTTACCCAGGGAAAGATGGCGGGGAGGTTGTTCTCGCTGTTTTCTATGTGGGTCGTGGAGAGGGCACAGTTCACGTCGGTGTTGCATAAGCAGACGGCTAGGGAGGTGACGGCGTGGATTAATTCGTCTCATCGGTTGCTTTAGGGGGTTGAGGCGTCATCGTACGTGGGAATGGAAACTTGGAGACGCATGGAATTTATAGTGCACGTATATTATACCCATCATGTATTGGATTGGACTTGTGGAGTATAGCATCGTATATAATCATTTATACGGCCTTGTGTTGATATTCGACTGTATTTTGCGTGCGGCCCCTGCATACTCAGTCATCATGTCACAACTCCAACTACCTAAGATGCGCGCGTTATATGCATTCCCGGGACCGTAGAGACATCATCTGGCACTCCCGACTGTTTGTCGTAGGCACACCCCTACGGTCCTGCTATTCTGTATCCAGCAGTTAGGCCTAAATGAGTCGCACGCCTAGCGCGCGGGGCCGGCTTACATGACTATATTCGTGCGCCTAGTTCTATCAAGTCTACCCTTGAATTAGACTCAATCGTCGTACACTTCGACCAACTGACAGAATGGCCATTATAACACTGACGAAATCCACCGTAGCATTCTATTTACACAAAAACGATTTTATAAGAATCTTTGAAGCAATAGTTAATAATGTTACTACTTACGAGAAGGTCCGTACATATATCTCATTTTGGGCCTATATTATAGAATATTCCATACCAAAAGAACTAGAATATCTACAAGACTCTACTAAGATTATAAGAGGTATTTAATTTTTATAACATAGTCTAGCTGATCTTTCAATAAAATTCTACTTTCTAGTGTTACAAAGCCTTTATTATGCGAAACTGTTGGAAAACACGGTGGTGACTTCCATGGTCGATAGCTCCGGTGGTAGGTTGCTTTTGTGATCAAAATGGAACGCACGACGCAATCGTGACGGGAAGACTCAGTCCAGAATCTGACGTCAAGACTCTGACTTCACTTGAAAGGAATCTTCAGTGGTACTCCTCAGCCAACTCACTTTTCGAAGATATCTTCTAGTCAATTGGACCTCATTGCGTTGACCGATACGGTATCACTTCCATACTGCCCATACTGCCTCATTTACAAATAGAAACATAGGCAAGTAACGTATAAAAAGAGTTATATACTGATAGCTTAAGAATTATATTATTTCATCCGCTAGAAACTTCTTCCTATTTCTTTTACGTAGATATAACTAGTTACGTAGGATGCAGTACTCCAGCTGGTATAGCACTAGTGACTATGAAGGATACATAGGCCAAGGGTTAGTCCACTCGACGGCAGGCGTATGCATGTCGTCCTCGATCTCGACGCGCGCTTGCCCTTGAAGTAAGAACGAAAGACGAGATCCGAGAAGCCGACTACCACTCTGGTCTTGTCGGAGCGCAGGAAGGGGTGTATCTGCCAATTCGATCATGTCAGTTTCTCTCTTTTCGGACCTGGGCTCAACTTCAGCTTTATACGCCCCCTTGCAATTCTGAAGAGACTAGTATGAAGCCTAATAAAGCTACTGTAGTAAATAATACCAACCACGTGGGGGACGCATACATGTTGCAGGGATATTACACATCCAAGCTAATGGAAGTAAAGGATCAGGATCCTTGTCAGTATTACATGTGTGGGCAGAAATGGCAGTGTTCGGCCCCGCACGAACCACCCAGTGTGGCCACTGTAGATTAGCCAGAGCTTACGGCAAGTAACGATAGTCATAAGAACAACAACAATGAACGGTGGGCTGCGATTGCCCACAACATGCTTCTTTACGCCTTTGAATAGTAGTATCTCCTAGTGTCAATATAGTGAACCATAAGTTCCGCCACTGGCCAAATTGGACGTGAGCACATTTCAGGTGATTCCTCTCGAAGCTGGTTTCAAATAAGTTCTAGCTAGCTAGAGAAGAGACACCGATCGATGGCCCTATTTGGACTAGTCTCTGCAAATAACATGACCACACAAAGATGAGCAAGCCGAGCGCGAAGCTGAACAGGCCTGACACTGGCTCCGTACCTTATACCCCATTACCTGTTCGCCGTCTTGACGAGATTTAGCTCGTCCTCTATTAGACCTTATCGTCCTCCCGCCGAATTTCCAGTGACTCTTGACCGCCAAGTTCTTAGCCTGCGAGCGGTCCTACGGTCATACCCAGGCACGGTCGAACACCAAAGCTCCAAAACAGAGAGAGGACACCTATTCGGAGTCTGCCTAGCAACTCTAGGACTTCCCACAGGACGCGGCACTGCTTCCTAGAAAAGAGAGTACGCGTAAGCATAGTTACTGTGCGCATATCAGTTCCCATAACCCACTGCTTCTTCAAATTCCGGCTGTCGTTTGACTGGTCTTGCATATGAACAACCGCAAAGTTGGCCCTGAGGGCATGTAGTAACACATGCGACAATGCCAGTCTACGACAGTAGCCCTCAAGTATTATGTGCCCGTAATGTGTGTATAGATGATTGTGCCGAGCTCTATACTCTGTGACTTATCTATCGTGTCTACATTACTCTGCTCCGCAAGTATTGGGCGTTTATCATTACATCGTCCATGAAACCCAGCCCTCTTGCTCTGGCTCTAGAACCTCTTTCAACCGTCCTCCCCTGCAGACTACGATACGAGATGCGAGCCCCCCACGTCAGTAATATCCGTATCTGCCTGCTTAAAAGCCTCCTCGAGGGGTATATCCTTTAGCGCGACAAACTGTGTCTTCTTTAAGAATTTCCAAATGACGAATGCCAATATCACAAGTGGTATATCCCTGTGCCAAGCTGGTTAGCACTAAACAGTCATATTCGTTGAGAGCTTCAAAGTAGACAGGCGAAGAAAGGGGAAAGGGGATGGGTGAGGAAGAGAGGGGCCGACTTACAGATATGAGGAGACAAATTGGCTGGGGTCCCAGTTGCCCTTGGTGAAGACCTCGAACCCGCCGGTAAGCAAGATAACAATGCACATAAAGAGCGCGGCGTATGAGCTATAGACTGTAGGAGCAACCATCAGTACACATCTCCCGGATCGAGATCCAATCGTCCCTAAAACTTACTAGTCCAGGCATTATGCCACGGCAGCCTCGACACCGGAAACCCCTGCTTGCTCATGGCCGACTTCAGCCGAATATGATTAAACAGGATAGTCGACCACGAAACCAGCACCCCGGCCGCCGTCAAATCCACCAACCACCAAAACACCGTCATTGCCCCATTGCTCAGACTCATAAAGCTGAGGAACATAAACGCCGTAAACAGCAACACACATACGTAGGGCGTACCCCAGCTCGTAGTCCTCAGGAAGATTTTGGGCGCTTGCCCCTTGAGGGCGAGGCCGTACAGCACGCGCGTGCCCGACAGGAGAGCCTGGTTGGAGGCCGACCAGGCGGACGTGATGACGATGGCATTGACCACGGACGGAATAGCGGGGATCCCCGCCGCGGACGCGGCTAGCACAAAGGGGCTCGTGGCCGCGGTGCCAGAGTCGTTCCCCAGGGCTGGATCGTCGCTGCGGACGAGCATGCCCACGACGAGGACGGAGAGCATGTAGAAGAGGACGACCCGCAGAAAAACGTTCTTGCAAGCCCTCGGGATGGCGCGGCGCGGGTCGCGCGTCTCAGCCGCAGCCATGGCGATGGATTCCACGCCGGCAAAGGAGAAGACGGCCGAGGTCATGACCCCCCAGAATCCGAGGAATTTTCCCCAGTTGCCCGTGGTGATGTACTCGACGAAGGGGCCCGGATTCTGCCAGTACGCGAAGCCGATGCGCGGGGTTCCCGGGATGCCGCCCAGATCGATGACGAGACCCAGGATGATGAGGAAGACGACGAGGAGGATCTTGAGCACGGCGAAGAAGTACTCGACCTCTCCGAAGACGCGGATAAACGCAATCCCCACCACGAACGTGGCGATGATAAACACCACGATGAACACGCTCGGATTGATATCCGTCCAAAACTCAAACAGCACACAGATAGCCGTGATCTCGCTCGGAATCGACAGGATATTCCCATACACCAGATTCCATCCAACAGCAAACCCCAGCGCGGGATCAACGAGGAACTCAGCATGTCGTACAAACGACCCGGTGACAGGCAACAAAGCCGACACCTCGCCCAGCGCGAACTGCACGGCGCACACAATCATCCCCACAACCGCATACCCCAGCAACGCGCCCAGCGGACCGCCAGTCGATATGGCACCACCGAGACTGAGAAACAAGCCCGTGCCAATGGCGCCCGCGATGCCGAGCATAGACAGATGGCGCTCGGCGAGGCCGCGCTTGAGGTCGCGGTCTTCGGCCCACGTGACGAGATCACCATCGTGGTCGTCACGGGGGCCGGAGAGGTTCGTCTGGCAGAAGTCGTCCGAGGGGATGTCGGAATCCTCGACGGGCTGGGGCGCCATGATGGTGAGGCCCGCTGCCTTGGCTGATTCAGTCATGGTGGAGAGTAGCGGGGTTGATTCAGCGGCTTCTTCAGCTTCGGAGACCCGGATGGACAATGACGAACTGGAGGACGGAACCTCTTTGATGGTGGGAGGTCGCATGGCGAAAGACTTTTCTTCTCTTTTTCCTGGCCCGTTTTCTTCACCTCATTTGCGCTGCGTCTTGCGCAGAGTGCTGGGGTCCTGATCCGGCTAGGGCGTGGATAAGGTGTTGCTGTCGCAATGGGGACAATTGATGGTGTAATAATCGCCGGAGTGGGGATGTACCACGCGTCGTGCTACCGTAATATTTCGTGCTAGAAACCAGACTCTCTTCCTGACTCTTCCTGATCTTGAACTGCGTCGTTCGTTGAAATGGCCTTGTCCAGGCACATTTCCGTCGTGAGGTTGGATGTTTTGGCAAACACGTTGCAAGCCAGGAAAGGTAGAGTTATCTGCGGCCCCTTCCAAGATTTATGGCCACGGACGACGGCGGGTCCAGTGCAGAGGCTAGTGCCACCCAGCGGCGGCGATACTGAAACTCCCAACATCAACTGCCCAACGCCTGCGTCTAAACATCTGGCTTAATTATCGAGAACCTTGTAGTTATGGAAAAATATAGGTACTACCCAGACTAGGCGTGAATCCTGTCACGGTGAGCATAATTGAAGAGTCAAAACACTCTAATGCACTGTATTGACTTAACGATTCTCGACAAGGAAAGAAAGAGAAACTAAAACAGGCTGGCTCACATCTGAGGATCTTCAATCCCGCCTTCAGATGGCCAGTGCTCCTACGGGTCCATAGCTAGTAGGTTTCGTGGCATCGTGACACCGGCCGTCACAAATCCGTGACCAGGCTACACTAACTGGCCCTTCTCTCAACGCAAGTTGCGAGGCTGGTGCAATCAATCCATCACTGGACACACATGAAGTTTGGAGCATTCCCAGCACCTATGATCACTTCAATAGCCCCAAGACCAGAGAAGAGCAATAAACAGGTTAAACGCATCTCGCACCTTCAACGTATCGCTCCCGGTAGAAAACCAAAACATCAAAAATGGCAAAAGCTCAGGCAGGGATTGAAGCTCCAGTGGGTCGCATTGCTACCCTACGAAAACCCAAAACAAAATGGCGGCTGTCGGATTTCACAAATATACAGTGGGTGGCAATAAATTTGCTACCCTGCCAGGTATTGCCAAGCCACTAAGTCAGAAAAGGGTAACGATATATTGCTGCTTTTTAACTATCTACTTGTATATTCACCTTCTTGTTGTTGTTATGGTTATAGCAGTAATAGAAGCAGCGGGCAGCCTCTTACCCCTTTTGGATTTAGTGGCTTGGTGGTACCTGACAGGGTAGCAAATTTACTGCCACCCGCTGTACCATTCAGATGGTTCGTTCTCGATAAGGAATCCGGACTAGTCCAGCCCCATGACTTCTCCACAGGCAGGGAGGGACATTGCTAGATGTCAAGAGCCGACACCCGCATAACGTACTTTACACAAGTTGTGGCCAGACATGGCACAGTATCCGGCCTATGCACGTGGCGAGTAGCGTAACTACTACCAAGATAGGTAGAGCTGATAGACAACCTACGATAACTTCCTAATTCATCACAACAACGTCGACCGTTTCTGCCCACAAGTACAGCTAGATAGCACCTTGGAACGGAACGACCAACACGCTCCAGCATCTCTCTATTCCGAACCAATCATGAGATTTTATCAACCTAAAACGCAAAAGTCGTCTTACGCACTGGATCATATCTCACAAGCCCCGTCCAGCCGATCCCAGCATCCATGCTTCATGGCAGAAAACGTTAGGACGTCTGCATCCAGCATCCATCATTCACCCCTCTATCCCATCTCATCCCCCCTAATCATAAGAAAACACCCCCTCCCCCGCATCCACACTCCCCACACTCCAAATCTCCCTCTCATCTTCCCTCTCATCATCACTCAACCCGAGCCCACCATGCGCCTCCCTCCTCTCGCGGGCCTGCCCCGCCAATCTCGACGCCACGCGCTTGAAATAATCATTCATCATCCTCCTGGTATTCGCGTTCATCTCCTGGCCCTCCTTACCCTGGAGGAATTTCTCAAATACGCGCGCGTCTTCATCTACGACGTCGAAGAGCTGGATGAAGGCCGCTTCCGCGGCTAATTTGACGGGAATCACGGGGTCGCGGACGGATGCGAAAACGGGTGGTACGAGGAGCGACAGGTGAGGGCGCACTAGGTCCATGTTGGCTCGGCTTACGGTACGGATGATTACTAGGGCGAGGCGGCGGCTGTCGCCGGGATTGCCGGGGGCAATGATCGAGGCTAGGGTCGAGAAGATGGGTTTTGCTTGCTCGAAGGACGGCGTGGTCGAGAGGAGGTATTTGCCTGTGGCTAGGATAGCGTTGTCTGCTACGAAAAGCTTTGTGGTTTGGAAGTTAGCATCATACATTATGAGGCCGGGGCATCGAGGACGAAGGGTAGAGGCACAAAAAGTACTTACGTTCTTATTTGACATGCCTTGGCACAGCACATCAGGCAAGTCGTCAGCCAGCGGGCTCTCAAGCAGCGCCTCCTTGCTTTCGACAAACGCCGCGTTTAACGTGAGTATCGAAGCATTGGTGAAGTGCGTAGTGGTGACACGACTCTTCAACAGAGAATTTGCGAGCTCCGCCGGGACTACCTTGATGAGCGCACCAAGAAGTTTGGCATTGGTGATGATCATGGTCGAATCCGTTTCGTCCACTTCGGCGTCGATGAGCCCCAACACCGACGTCCGTGAACTCTCGCTCATGTTGGCTCCCGCTTTGCTGATGACCTCGTATAGTGCCTTCAGCATGGCTGTTCGCACCCCAGCATCCGACGTCTTGGAGCCAGTGACAAGCTCCGCGATCAGCGGATCGACACGAGGCGTGAACTTGATGAGCGTACCGAGGGCTTTGGCCGCACGGGTACGGAGTAGCTCGCTCGTCGTGTCGGCCAAGGCTCTCGCAAAGGTTCGTTGCAGCTGGGGCAAGAAGGGCTTAAGCGCCGTGGGCATTTTCTCGAGGAGATTGTTCAGAGTGAGCAGAATGGCCGCCTTGACGTCAGTCGACCGCTCAGAAACCACACGAATGAGCGGACCGGTGATCTGCGTTACGAATGGCTTGAGGGAAGCCTCGCTGGTTCGATCGACAATATCCGAAATGGCCAACGCAGCTTGAGTACGCTGTTCAGGTGTGCCGTTCATGAGACCCTGCAGGAAAATGGGCAGGATGGCATTAATGCCCTTGGGAAGCTCAAAGCCTGGTAAGTTGGCGCCAGCAACACCGACTTGGTTCAATGTCTGTCGCGTGGACGACACCAGAGCTTCCATCTCCTCCTTTTTGAGCTTCTTAGTAAAGGCGCTGAGAGCAGCCCAGGCCGACTTGATCACCTCCTTGTCTCGATCATCGAACAAGATCAACAAGCAACGAATTATATCTTGATTGTACCGAGAATAGTCGACACTGGCGTGCTCAAAGAAGTGGGCCAAGCGGTTGGCTGTACTGGCCCGCTTAAAGTGATCATCGTGCTTAACAAGCTGCAACAGGACGTTCATGATCGTGTTCAGTCCGTCGTACTCGTCAATGGACAAGATGACAATATCGAACGAGTTCTCAAGGTCGGTGCGCAAGTCGTCTTCCTTGGTGTTGACGATGTTGTCCATCAGCGAGTGGACAATGTTGGGCAGGCGACGGTTCATAGCGGCGCCAGCAACTTGAGACAAGGACGCAAGGGCCTTGGCATTGAACGCTGAAATGGGCGGCGTAATAAGTGTGGGGATGAGGTTTGGTAAGATGATGTTGGACCGCGTGCTTTCGGTAAGAAGGGTGAGAAGAGCAGACAGGGCATTGTCGGCTCCTTCGTCGGAGCGAAGCAGGTTGAGGAGGAAGGGCAGCACTTGATCGACAGCACGCTTGCCAAGAATCTGTTGTAAAGAATCGAACGCTTCGGCAGCGGCTTCTCTGACCTCTTCGTCTGAGTCCGTCAAAGCTGTCCTGACGACGGAGATCAGTGTCTTTTCGTGGTCTTCCAAGGCTTCGTCGGAAGCCGATGCAATGAGCTCCTTGAGGGCCAAGCAGATGCCTTGCTTGGCATCCGTGTCGGTGGATGTCTGCAGTCCTTCCTCGAGCGTTGGTAGCAAGCTCGAGAGAACACCATCGCCCGCTTTGCGAATCAGCTCTCCCAGTGCATTGCTGGCAATAACCTTGTGTTCCATGTTGGAGCTGCCCAGCCGACGAATGATGAGCTGTGTCAGCGTGGGCGTGAGCTCCTTCAAGGTTCGCGGCGTAGCAACCAGAGCCTTCCACACGCCGATGGCAGCCGAACGAACAGAGCCGGCAGTATCGCAGCGGCAAATGTACAAAGCAGACAGGATCTTGTTGCGCTTCTCTTCTCCAAGGACTTCCCGAAGCGAGGCACCAGCTTCCCTGGCAGATTCCTCCTCGTCCTCGGCATCGGCATTACCAGTGATGCCCGTGAGGTTGAATAGGAGGTCGCCCACGAGCTCAACTGAGCTGAGACGGATTCTATAGCTGTCGTCAGCCAAGCCGCGTTCAAGCTCAGGCAGCAGCAGGTCCACGGCTCTGGCGGCGAAATTCTTAACGAGAAGTCTACCAGCTCGGAGAGCAGTCTCCCGGATAGACTCGATATCGTCGGCAAGTCCAGCGAGAATGGGAGGAATAATCTTGCCCAGGTAGTTGGCAAAGCTGTTGCCGAAGCAGACAGGCAAGAAGATGAAGAGGGACATGAAACCTTCCCTGACGGCAGGCTTGGAGGATTCGACGTTTTGAAGAATGGTTGGCAGTGTTTCCTCCAATCTTGTCGTACCCAGCCCAGCCAAGACTTCTGAAAGTGCCTGGGCGGAACCAAGACGGTCTCCAGCACCAGTATCCGACTTGAGGGTTTGCATGAGACCAGGAATCAGATCTGGTAGAGCATCCTCGCCAAGCTTCTCGACCAGAGAACCAAGCGCCCGAGAAGCGGTCGCACGAGTTGTTGGTACCGGGTCGACGACAGCAAGTTTCAACCCAGTAACAAGGACCGGCAGATGGGCTATCAGATCCTTTCTCTCCGTCAGATGTGCCAAGCTGCCGATGACTTGAGCCGCCTTGCGCTTGGTGTTGGATCTCTCTCCCAAGCCACGCTGCAGAATCCTGGTGACCAAGGCCAAAGATGGTGCATCCAGATAGTGCACGAATTGAATCTTGATGAGTGAGTCCAAGGCGTCATCGGTGTATTTGGTCGGATCGCTGAGAGCCTTCAGGAGAATGTCGACCAAACTCTTGACTTCAGGGTTGTTGATGACCTCGCCGAAGCGTTTCAAGCTCTTGTTGGCCGCAGAGCGGACCTCTTTGTGACTATCGTTCAGCACGCCGGTCAGGGGAGGAATGATGTCAGGCAAGCTCTGCGCGAGCTGCTGAGGATCCAAATAAGCCATGGCACCTAGCAGCTCGCATGCACCTTTCTTGCTGCGCCATTGGTCATCTTCAAGACCATAGAGAAGCGTCGGGAGGATCTGTTTGACACCGTAGGAGCTCAACTTCGCGAAGCATGCCTTAGCGGCAGCCAGACAGGCATCTCTTACATCGGCGTTGCTGTCGCCGAATCCTGAGAGCAGTTGAGGGACAATCTGGATCACGTATGGCTCGAGAAGACGGCCAAGAAGTAGAGGCATCAACTCAAAGGCCAGGAAAGCTCCCTCACGCTGCTGCGATTGGGTTTTGTTTTCAGTGGCACTCTTCAGGGTCACCAGGATACGATATTCTCGCAGTACCGACACTCCTCTCCCAAGCACGAGACCAGCGAGGCCGTAGGCGGCGCCTCTTTTTGCGGCATACTTCTTGGAGTTCAGTAGCGTATCCAAAACCTTGTCAAAATATTTGGAAGACTTGTCGCCGCAGGTTCGGACAAGCGGTGGTAGGCATTCTGCGACGGCATACTGAACGGCCTCGGATGGGGTACTCAAAGTTGCCAGTAACCTTTCGATGACCACGGGAATCTTGGCATCACCAGGTTTCAAGTGTCTAGCCAGAGCACCGTACATGACAATGACGGCCTCATTCACCCGATCCGAAGCCTCCGTTCCGTTGTCGGGTCCTTCCAGAGTATGCTCAAAGGTCTTCATAAGCTTGTCAATGATGTCTCCACCGTGTATATCGATGGCGCGAATGGCAGCATCCAGCATCTCACTTCTGACAGCAGCATTTTTGTCCCCAAGAGGGCCGTTTTCGATAAGGAAATTGAAGTGGTCATCGAGTTGGCTCTTCCGCAGATGGGCCGCAAGCTCTCGGAACGCCGCGCCGATTCCATGTCGTGCTTCCCAGGGATCCGCAAGGTCTGACTTCTTTGGCATGCCGAACTGATCGAGCTCAGGCTTTCGAGGCTTAGCCAGCTCGACGTACGTTGAGCGCAGTTTGCTGAGGACTTCATCAATTGTTGCCTGGTTGGCTTTGCAAGCATCAGCCAAGGACCTTGCAGCAGCACGTCGGAGCTGGCCGTCCTTGCTCTCCAAGTAGGGCAGCATTCGGAATGGGACGTTTTTTGAAATCTGGAAGCCACTTTCCTCCCAGATCTCCATGCCAAGGTCTACGTTTTGTTCCACGTCATCATGGCAGGCGATCCATATTTCGTCCGAGAAGTCCAGTTCACTCATATCCACGTCGGCGCTAATGGATTGCAACACTGTCTCCCGCACTGAAGCGGAAGGAATGATGGCGCCTTTTGCGAGTATCTCAATCTCAGTGATGCTCATGTTCGGCGCGACGCACCGTACTAGATCGGAGAAAGAATCTTTGATAATCTTGTGGTGCTGATTGTACTGCTGCATTGAAGAGATCAGGGTGGTCATCAACTCACCCCGCGGAATAGCCTCGTCCGCACAGACATCAGTGTGGAATGAGATGAACTCCACGGCAAGAACTAGCTGGGCATCTCGCTCATCCGTTGCGTCACCAAGGCCACCCTTTTGAAGAACGAGGAATATGAGAGATAGGATGTAGACCACAGAAATGGCATCGAACGGCCTCTGCTCTCCAGCGAAACGAAGACGGTACAAGACTCGTGTGACGAGTTCTTCTAGGCCTTCACCTTGCAGGTGATCTGGCAGACCAGTCACCCCAAGACCTCGAAGTGTGGCCACACCGATGAATGGCCGGATGGAACCGAGCCGATCTGTCACTCTCTCGGACATTGCAAGATAGGTAGACGGAGCAGCGTCACCTGTGATAAGGCACGCCCCAGCTGCCATGGCCTTAAGAAGAGCCTCGACCGCGGGTCCCATCCATAGATTGGCCTCAGTAGGCGGACCGGTGACGAGCCCCTTGATGATCCCAATGCCACGCATCAAACGTGCTTCGAGCTTTTGGATTGATTTACGGATCTCCGACTCCTTGTTCAATTGCGCATGGACTTTGGCTTGCTCGTCGGGTGTAAGCTTCTTTTGTGTGCCCTTCTTCTTCGCAAGCTGGCTTCGAAGCTCTTCTTCCCACTTCAGAGTGTCGTAGTCCTTGGTGTTCTTGTTCGGAAGACTCTGGGACTTCTTGGCGAGGACATCGATGAAAGCTGTGCCTTCAGCCGTGCGAAAGATGGCTGCTTCTACAGGGCCAACATCTTGCAGTTCCTCTGTATCCAGATCATGTCGAATCAACTCTATTATTTTTGGGGTCATGGCTTCAGGCGCCACGAATGCCAGATCTGCGGCAGCTTTGCAAGCCGCACTCTTGACAGAAGAAGACTATATTCCGTTAGAAAACATCCATAACAATTGGAAAAACTTGTCGTATACCTTCTGCTCAAAGCTTGTCTTATCAACTACCTCCTGGATAAGTGCTTTCTCATGCCTTGATGCCAAATTTCCAGGATCAAGTCCGACCCTTAAACACGTGTCTATCCAGCTAGACCTAGGAATTAGGTCTGGTCGCGCGAGAACGATCAGGCGACACATCTGTGTTTCCATTAACTCTTGGTTTTGCTCGGAGCCGTTCTTGGTGAACTCTTCGGCATTCAAACATATTGATCGAAGAGGCGCATGCAGGTTAGTGTTCTCAAACTTGGCACACGCCGCTACGCTCTCCTTGTCGCCACTCTCTACTGAAACAACCCACTCCCAGAGTCCATCAATTATGGCTTCGGAGATCAGAGCAGGTTGCTTCGCATATAATTTGGATATCGTCTCGCCAGTTTCCTTTCGAATCTGAGCGCCGACAGTGGGAGAAGAAGCCAGGTATATCAATGCTTGGGACCACGATGATTTTACCTTGGCTGCAGCGTTGGGTAGGTCCGCTACGGCAGCGGAAAGCGCACAGAGAAACCACCGCAGGTCATCTTCAGTTGTCAGGCGCACATACACACGCTGGTTAAGGAGGAAGGACGGCTTGGGTTCCGTCACGAGGCATTCCTTCGACACGGCAGCCTTTTTAAGTAGGGCTTTGGTTCCAGCACTCTCGATGTGAGCCAGGGTCTGGTGCGCCAAAGTAGAGAAAACATAGGCGCCGGTGATGAGTCCGTTCTGTGCAGATGCAGGAGGGTTCTTGATGATCTCAGTCCAGGTATCCGCGAGGGGTGCCGCGACCGCTTCAGCGAATTTCACTACGTTTGGGGTCAGATTTTGAGAACTGCTGTTGAAGTTGATAAGGATCTCTCCAGTCTTCAAAATCCATATTCGTCGCGAGGCGATCTTTTTGTCGGCAAGACCTTTGACATACGCATCGACCGCGGGCTTGGCCAAATCAGTGCCTTGCTGTAGCTCAAAGTTGACCGCACGGCTGAGAGCAGACACTTCCGAAGCCAACGCAGCCTCGTTGCCTTCTTTGGCTGCAACGGGCGGTAGGGCTGTGGTGACTTTTGCAGCGACAGGGCCCGATAATGGCACACTCTGGAGCATTTCTGAGTGAAGTACCCGTTGATCAGCAGAAGCGAGCTTTCCCGACTTAAGGGGGCCAAGGACGTCGTCGGCGACTTGCTCCATGGCCTGCGGGTCCTTGCTTTTGGCGGCCGTAGCTCGAAAGGTGGTCAGGACCCCTTGCCGGATAGCCGGGTTCGTTGACTTAACATTCGAAAGCAGCGGCTTCATGAGATGACCCGCAAGAACCTTGGACAAGTCTGTATTATGAGGAAGGGAGTTGAAGACAGCCGGGACCAGATCCAAGACGACTTCAGGGGCGCGCAGAAGCCCCTTTTCTACAGGAGGGAGAATTTCCTTCTCGAGGTCCTCGATGGTAACGAAGTCGCTGAAGAAATCCCGCAGACCGGAGGCAATGTGCTGTGGGACTGCCGTTCGAGATCCCACGATTTCCCTCGTAAAAAATGTGAAATAGTCGGACTTCTTTGCGGCAAGAATAGGTTTGGCTTGAGTGTGACGAGAGCACACTCCAGCTACCACACCAAGCATGATCGCATTTCTGGTCACTGGCTGTCCCCCCTTAGCAGTGAGAGCTTGGACGGCATCTTGAATCGCCTTCTCGTGGAACTCCTTGTACCAGAACGCAGCGCGTAGTCCACGGCGGGTGATCACGATGGCGGATTGGGACACGGAGGATCTTGTTGGCGGCTGAAAGCACTTCTCCAGAGCGGCAGCATTGCTTTGAATGATATCCAGTCCAAATTTATCATACATGGACGTCCCAGCTAACCCTTTGAGCAGCAGACAGCACCATTCGACCAGCACGAAGGCGTTTGCGGCGGCTATACCGGGCTTCTGGGATTCGGCGCGGAGGGCGGCGACGAAGGGCGCAAGGACCTTGGAGTCGCTCGCGGTGGCGACCAAGGAGGCGATGCACGCCTGAACAGCGCGTCTCGACGGTCGGTCATTATAGAATGCGTGAGTATCAAAGAGGAGCTTCGACAGCTTGGGTATTGAGGAATGATCAATAGCTATGTATCACGCGGAGCATTAGCCAGCCTGACACCAATACGCAACAGCAAACTTGTAGGGTAGGGCAGAATACGGCGAAATCTCACAATTGTTCTTGATACTCTCGTCCAGCCCTCGCAATTGGGCGATTCTTCTGTTGGTAGAAGCGGAACTCAGGTCTGCCTTGACGGTGGGGAAGTCAATGGCAGCTTTCGAGGCGCCATTTGCAGTCGCTTCAGACATTTTGGCTGTTCGAAGGGAGGTTGATGGACATTATAGATTGCCCGGGAGAGGTTGGGAGAGGTTGAGGCTTGAGGAGCTTCTCTCGAGGGTCGGCGCGAATATCTCAAGTATGTTAAATTGGTCTATTCCCACCTGTCGTCTAACTTCTCGTCTTGTTCGTTGTTCAACATCTGACTGCCCACATTTTGTATCCAACCGAACAAGCGGCATTGTGGGGGGAAGAGGTGAACCTCCAGTGCTTTCAGGGTACCTTTGCTCAGTAGGGCAGGCGGTCAAGTTGATTTTCGGTGTTGACTCAGACCGGCCAACTTCTAACCCAGCCACCAAGAGGTGACAGAATAATACTGCACACTACGGGTGGAATAATACTTGTAGGATAGGTCCAGATTCAAGAGAAGCACATCATGCATATATTCCTTAAGTAACTTCTGAATACGGCGTTTATTCTATCGCCTAGTTGGGCACTTCAAAAGTTCAATGTCCGAGGGGTAAGGAAAAAGTCAGTCGACCCTGCAGCTGGGCTCTGATGTCAATTCGACCCCTCCATGCCTGCAAGCCCCTCCATTCCCCATCCGCTCTCCAAACATTGAAGCTGCCATTTTCCTCCCGCAGTAAACCGCCCAAGACTCCCTTGATGGCAAAATCAGCGCGCGCGACACATTGGACTTTTTCACTTTTGAGAGAGCGGTTGACGCTTTCTCACTTTAATACCTTCCAGTTTGCTAGATTTTGATCGCCATGGCGGGAGCTAAAAAGAAGAAGACGAAGCCCGTTGCGAACCCAGCCAGGGGCTTTGCTACCACGTCCGTCGCTTCGAAGCCAGTAGTCCGCGTTGAAGGCGCAACTGAAGCCCAGAATCCGACTATCCATGTGAATCCCGATGCTGCGGTTACTGGAGCTCCGGTATCTGCAGCTGCCGAAACTGATTCGAAGACTAAGAGTGATGCAAAAGAGACACTAAGCCCCGAGGAATTCGAGCGGAGGCTAGAAGAGTCGGAACTGCAGTTGCTGGTCGAGAAACACACACAGAAAGCGAAGCGGGATGCTCAGCGACAAAAGTCGCGACTTGAGACCGATCGCCGCTTGCTACGAGGACAGGCCGAGACGGTAAACACGCGCAAATGGCTGCCGCAAGAGCTCATGGATCATATTCTGGATCTTATTCAAGCCGAGAGTCGTTTTGCAGCGTCTTCCCTGGTGGCAGATAACAACAGCCCGGGGAAGCTTTTGCCCGAGGAGGAACTCACGATAAAGCTTTGGACACTACAACAGACGCTTACAAGTGTTGCGTTCCCTGAGGACAAGGTGAGGGCTGTTTTGCAGTATGTTCTGGACATTGCACCCAGTATCAGCGGGGCTATCAAAGAAAACATTTGGGGCTTGGAGGAGGCTTTGGACTGGCTAGCAAGAGAGTGCACAAAAGACGAACTTCCGGACTATGATCATAGGGGCAAGACGACAGCAAGGGACACACCCCAAGACAGCCCTCTGCCATCGGGCGCCAATACACCAAGACTGCTAGAGCCCAATGGTTCACAAAAGGGTCAGGGGAATGGGAAGCGCTCCCCTCGAGCCGTGTCGCCAAAGAAGGTTGTTGTCACATGCAACGAGGATATCGAGCCTGACGACCTCATTCCCGCGTATCTCGAGACCAAGACCAAGCTCTTTCATCTTCAACGCCCGAAGCAGGCCAACCAGAAGATCAAACCAATGAAAAATAGAACCACAAACGGCAATATTTCATCCAAAGATATGGAGGAAGCCAGGCTCGTCGCAAAGATCGATCGAATAGAGCAAGACGTTCTTTTCGACAAGCACATTGCTGAGCAACAATGGCGCGCTGACAAGATCATCTTGGAACAAGAATATGCTGCTGCAAGAAAACAGGAGGCAGAGGAAGCCAAAGAACAAGCCGAAGACACCCAGGATGACGAATCTGATGATGACATTACTAAGGAGGCGCGAAAACTGGCTGCGGAAATCTTGGAGCAAGGTTCTGACGATGAACAATCGCTATCTGATCTCTTTGCCAGTCTACCAGTTCAGGAGATTGACCCCAACACTGGTAAGACAGCCAATGTGATAAACAATGCCGACGGCGGTAAGACATTCGTCCGGGACTTCGGGAAATGGACCGGCGTGAGTCCTGTGCGTGCCTTGGAAGAGGCCTGCCGATCAAGGTAAGGAACGTGGGGGGACCAGAATCATTTCGTGTCTGACGTATTCTAGGGATTCTGCTGTAAAGATCAGGTATGCTGTTGTGTCTGATACTCCATTCGCAAACCGTCACATGGTCACGATTTTTTGGTCCAAGGCACAGGACCTCATCTCGCCTCCTGAGATCTCTTATCTAGAGAGCTCGGTGTTTCCTCTGCAGTTTGCCTTCAAGATGGCATCAATTGCGACCCCTGATGCGAAGCAGTCAGAGGCGTATATTGCTACAGCTGCACTTTTCTTCATTTTTGGATCAACCAAGGAGGACAAGGTTTTCATGCGATTGCCCGTGGCCTGGAAGGATCTGTGGTATGAGTTTTCCGAGGCTAAGAAGAGCCAAGCAGATGCTCGAGATAGAGCAGCCATCAAGGAGTTGCGTGCTATGGTCCGGCAGCGTCAAGATCAAGAAGAGGAGGATGGCGTGGTTCTTCAGGGCGCCTTCAGAGGCCGAGGTTCTAACCGGAATCCGGCCGACATGGGTGACGACTTGGGCCTAGACAGGTCAAAACAATTGCTGGATCCCGAGTATTACCAAAGAATATGGTCTCAGAAGTCCAGCACTCACAAGTTTCACGTCATGCTGGTAAGGTTTCCCTATGGAAGATGGACCATGATCTAGAACTAACTCTCGGCCGAAGCAATCGCGAATGCAGCTGCCCATGTGGCATTTTCGACATTCAGTTCTCGACGCAGTAGAAAACAACCAAGTCGTTATCATCTGCGGTGAAACCGGATGGTAGGCGAAACCCATCGTTACATCGAGATCCCACTGACCGAATGCTGCAGTGGCAAGAGTACCCAAGTCCCCTCGTTCCTTCTCGAGAACCAACTGTCTCTTGGACGACCATGCAAAATCTATTGTACGGAACCACGCCGAATCTCGGCCATTTCATTAGCTCGCCGAGTCAGCGAAGAACTAGGCGAGGGCAGGGGTGATCTTGGCAGTTCCAGGTCACTTGTCGGATATTCAATCCGTCTCGAATCCAACACGTCGAGAGAGACTCGATTAGTATTTGCGACGACTGGTATCGTGATGCGAATGCTTGAAGGTTCCAACGAACTTCGCGAGATCACGCACCTTGTCCTGGACGAGGTCCACGAACGCACAATCGATTCCGATTTCCTGCTAATCGTCTTGAAGAAACTCCTCATCAAGAGAAAGGACCTCAAAGTGGTGCTGATGTCTGCCACTGTGGACGCGGAGAAGTTCTCAAAGTATATGGGCGGCGCTCCTGTCCTTAATGTCCCTGGTCGGACCTTTCCAGTTAATGTTCAATACCTCGAGGACGCTATCGAGTTGACTGGTTACACACTTGACCAGCGAAATCCTCATGAAAAGATGACGGACCTCGATGACGATCCCGCTGAGAGCGAGTCTGATCCAAGCTCAACAAGCGACGCAGTGAAAGAACTACGGCAGTATTCGACCAGAACACGAAACACTCTGGCTCAAATGGACGAGTACCAAATCGAGTTCGACCTCATAGCGCAGCTGATTGGCAGAATATCGGCAGACCCCAGTCTTATCAACTACAGCAAGGCAATTCTCGTCTTTTTGCCGGGTATTGCTGAAATCAGGACGCTTAACGATATTCTACTTGGCGACCCCTACTTCCAAAGGGGCTGGGAGATATTCCCGCTACACTCGACCATCGCGACGGAAGACCAAGAGCGTGCGTTCCTCGTCCCGCCCGATGGATTCAGGAAGATTGTCCTTGCCACCAACATTGCAGAGACGGGTATCACCATCCCTGATGTCACCTGCGTTATCGACACCGGAAAGCACCGTGAGATGCGGTTCGATGAGCGAAGGCAGTTGTCTCGTCTGATCGATACCTTCATCTCGCGTGCCAATGCCAAGCAACGTAGAGGAAGAGCGGGCCGTGTTCAGGAGGGTCTTTGTTTCCACATGTTCACAAAACATCGCCATGACAACGTCATGAGCGACCAGCAAACACCGGAAATGCTGCGTCTCTCTCTTCAAGACTTGGCCATTCGCGTCAAGATCTGCAAAATCGGTGGGATCGAAGAAACTTTGGGCGAAGCTCTGGATGCTCCATCTGCAAAGAACATGCGCCGCGCCATCGACGCCTTGGTAGACGTCCGCGCCCTCACTGCATCTGAAGACCTGACACCGCTTGGCTACCAACTAGCTCGTCTTCCCCTGGATGTCTTCCTGGGCAAGCTGATCCTGCAAGGTGCTATTTTCAAATGCCTTGACATGGCCATTACAATTGCCGCAATCCTCTCCTCCAAATCGCCCTTTTCCGCACCTTTCGGTCAGCGAACACAAGCTGACCAGGCACGCAAATCCTTCCGCCGCGGCGATTCGGATCTTCTCACCATCTACAACGCTTACCTGTCATGGAAGAAGGTCTGCCAGACAACTAACAACGACTTTCAATACTGCAAAAAGAACTTCCTATCTCCGCAAACCTTGTCAAACATTGAGGATCTTAAAGGCCAGCTAATCGTTTCGCTCGTCGACTCGGGCTTCCTGCAGTTAACGGACGACGAAAGACGGACCCTAAACCGCATGCGCTACGCAAGCCGAAGACGCCAGTTCTTCGAGCTGCCTCAGCGAGTCAACATCAATTCAGATAATGATGTCATCGCCGCGTCGGTCATTGCGTGGAGCTTCTACCCTAAGCTGTTGGTGCGCGAGGGTAAGGGGTGGAGGAACGTGGGCAACAACCAGAGCATCAGTCTGCACCCTAGTAGTGTCAACAAGGGGCAACGGGAGCTGAAATGGCTGAGCTACTACCACATTATGCAGGCCAAACAGTAAGTCATGTTGGTGATTGATCTGGTGAAAGACTAAAATCTAAGCGTTTGCAGATTCCTTAATGCTCACGAGACAACGGCCGTTGATAACTTCGCCATCGCACTGCTCTGTGGCGATGTCAAGGTTGATGTAATTATTCCTTTCCGTTTACCTTCTCTCCTCTTAACATGTTATTCATCACGACCCCCGACCTCGCTTCCCTCGACACTCGTCGAAATAACGACTAACAAACCCTCTCAGATGTACGCCGGCGTCCTCGTCCTCGACGGCAACCGCGCCCGCTTCAGCGTTCCTGACTGGAAGACTTTACTCGTCCTGAAGGTGTTGCGAACCCGACTCCGCGACGTCTTGACGAAGTCATTCAAGATGCCCGGTAAGCTGCTCACGACGCAGCAGGAGAAGTGGCTTGATGTGTGGCAGCGCATCTTCACGCAGGGACAGATTGTGGGTCGGGTTTGATGTTTCTGGCCTTTGCGTTTCTCTTGTCTTGTCTACATCGGGGTATGACAGGAAATAAAGGAGGGAAGGGCGGTGGTGTGTAAGTAAGTCGGTATATAGACCCACCAGCGTACTTGAGAAGAAAGATGGAATCCAATAGTGCTCTTGGGGAGATAGACAGATGCATCATGCTGGAGCTAGAGCTAGAGCTAGAGCTAGATCTCTCCTTTCCTGGCATGAGATGCTAGAAGAAGCCTGGTATTGAGGCAAGTCGAGGTAGTCGACTAATAGACTCAATTTAGAACCACGAAACTCGCGCATTGACACTTTTGATCGTGGCCGTATCTGAGCATATATGTTTCTTCCCGGCCCAACAAGCTCTTACGTTCCTCCTGGAAGTCTCTACGACACTATCCCGTAACACGGAGGTAAAGGATAAACATCGAACTAGGATAATGATATATGGCAGCTCAATAATACATAGTAGTGAACCAAGTGCAACTTGATGATCCTACCCTAGTGCGTCGTGTGTTCTTTTGGTATCTCCTTACTACCCCAATACATCGCTTCGTTCCCCGTTTCCGCCCCTCCTCCCAGCGCCAAAAAGACAGACGACGCGTAGTTCGAAGTACATTGCGTAAGGAGGGATTGATTTCCCCGACGCTTGCTACTTGGACTTTGACAGGTCAGCTTGGAGCAGGCAGAAATACGCATGTGAAGCTCGTGAACTAAAACCTGGTCTGATGTATCGACTATGTATATGGCTGAGAGCTGGACTAAGGTGTTCATAGGAAAACCAAACTTCCTTCCCATCGAGCACATGTCACGACGATGGTTGTGATAAATTTGAAGCATGTACATCAACTTCAGCGGGAAGCCCAAAAGTAATGCACTTACGCAGTTGCAAGTTTCCGTCTAAAGATTACTTGCGTGCGGATATATTTTGTCCCTGCCACCCATTGAAGTTTCCTACACTTGCATTTCTATCTATAAACACCATGCGTCACTTACGGTAGGAAATCAAATCGCCTTTCTCGAACCACAACCTGATGACGAGTAGACACATATTATAAAAATGCTGGACACACTATTAACAGTTCACTATCAATCACGACACCTCTGAGCAATGCCATCCCCGATGGCGGCTTTGCGACCATCATCGTCGAATAGGGCAACCAGCTCTGCCTCAAACGCCACCAGCCGGGTTAGGGCAAAAAGCAATGCAAATGAAAGAAACCTGTCATGCATCATGTCCGTTACTCCTTTCCAAATTCCGTTTCCATTTCTTTGCCAGCCAGCCCAAATGTATCTTTGGGCTCTCCTGCATCATATCTTCTCCTTCATGCAGGTGCGGGCGGGTATAATTTTGTTGGAATAACATTTGAGCCACATCCGGGTCATCATCCCCTTGCCTCCTTCAATTTCTTGCATCATTACCGCTCTCCAAACTCTGCTCCCCCTCAGGAACCACCGTTTACATCCTTTTTAACATCACCTTGTCCGCTAAGGAACATGGCCTTGAACTCGGCATTACTTTTCGGCTTGACTGCCTCAGCCGTCCCATTCACAGGGGCCTCCTTGACCCCTGCCTCGTCTGGTTTCTTGGCCGCCACGAAACCCAGTCCGTGCCTCCCGCCCCGTTTTCCGCCGCCGCCGAGCGCAGGCCGTCTGATCGTCAGGGGTGGCGGCATGAATCTCGGGTTGCCACCATTCTTGGATCCACCTGTTGGTACAATCCTGTCCATCTTCTGCTCTGCCTTGGTCTTGAACAGGTCGGCCACCAATCCGGTCCGCAGCTTCCGCCCTGGCACAATCTCATACCCATCCAGCGCAAGCATAGCGCGGCCGACGGTTGCGGCATCTGCGTACTCCACAATGGCTCCCTGGTGATCGGGACGCAGGACGATCTTCACGATGTCGCCGTGCTTTTCCGCAAAGGCGCGAATTCGAGCGTCATTAACCGTGTCGGGGACGTTCAGCAACGCCATGGTTCGATCCTGGATCTCCCGGCTGCTGGGCTTGTTGGACGTGTCTCCCTCCGCCATTGCGACATCGGCCGACGGTGCAGGACTCGAAGCGGCGGATGGCGAGTCACCTTTCGAAGTAGCAAAAGGTTTGAAGTTGGTCTCCTTCGTCAGTTCGACATCCAAGATGCGTCCGTTCATGTTGGCCTTGTCGAGGTCGACCGCACTCTCCGCCTGTCCTTTCGTCTCAAAAACGGCGTACGCAAGACCAACGTTGGTGCCGCCGATATTCTTGAGGACATTGACGCTCTGCACCATGCCGTACTTCTGGAGCAGGCTCCGGATGTCACCCTCGCTGGCCTTGGGGTCGAGATTCTTGATGCGGATTTCGCGGCCTTCTGCGGTTGCGCCCTCGCGCGTCTTTTTGCGTGAAGGGTTGGAATACTGGGACACCAGCTTGTATTTTCCTTCCAGCAACTTGCCATCCAACTCTGAGCCCTTGGCGGCTGCCGCCTGGTCCACGAATGAAATGTAGCAGAAGCGACGGTGAGTGTTATACTTCAAAGAAGGCAGGCGAATGCTGAGAATGCCGCCACAATGTTTGAACAAGTTGCGGATGTAGTCTTCGTCGGCTGCAGGCGGGTAATTGGTGACATAGAGAGTGAGGCCAGTACCCGGTTCGACGCCAATCTGCGACCGGCCAAAGTATTTACCGTCACGAAGCAGAGCTGATTGGGCTTCCTCGGGCAAGCTGAATTCGATCAGAGCGGTGGCAGTGGCTTGATCGGAGCCATTGGCGGCATTTCCAGCCTCCTTGTGCATGGTTGCGGATTGGATGTGTCCGTACTCCTTGAAGTACTTTCGCACAGCAGTTGAGGTCACGTCTCCAGGCAGGTTGGTGACAAGAACGCTCGTGTTTTCTCGGTCGCGCTTCAGGTTCTGTTCATTGGTCGCTGCGTCAGCGCCGTTCACTTCAGCATTTTTGGGTCTCTTGGTGACAGGGTGTGCTGACTCCTCGGGTGTAGCTCCCCGTTTTCTCTTGGAGCTAGAAGGTGAATCTCGCGTGGTGGCATCATCGGTGCCGGTGCCCGTCGCCGCCTCTGGCTGCACGTGGGTCTGCGCAGCGTATGCGGCCGCGGCGTTGGCTTGTTCCTGCTGGCGGCGCTTTGCCACGGTTCTTTTCGTCTTGTGGATGACGTCTAGAGCACGGTGGAGGGTTTCGGGCCGCTCGTTGTCATTGCAATGCTGATGGTATACTTCCATGACCCGCTCGGGCCAGTCCAGGGTCTTGCGCTTCAGGGCACGAGCTAGGACGTTGGTGGCCAGCGTGGGAACTCGCCCGAGCATCGTACCATTGGCCGGAGTCGGACTGCGGATCTTCGGCCGGGACGAGAAGATGACCATTTCCCACAGGTAGTAGTTCAACCAGAAGTCATAGCTATCCGCAAGAAGGGGCTTTTCGGCCATTCGGTTCCACATGGATCTCGCCGCGTCGATTTCGCCCTTCTTCTCCGTGAGATACTGGATGAGGATGCGCTCGATGCGGTAGTTGGGGTCCCCCTGGTAAGCACTCTTGTACAAGCGCTCGCCCCAGAGCTGCACGTCCTCCAATGCGGCCGAGAAGCCAACGTCGGCAATGTCCACAGCATCCTCGGGGGCGTTCGGGTTCATGGCTGTGCGCTTGAGGTAGCCGCACCAGGCAGCGTACATCTCGAGCACACCCGTCATGCCATTCTTGTCGAGCGCTTTCGCGTTTGTGGCGGTGTGTTTGATGTGCTCAACATCGTGGAAAGCCCAGCCCGTCTCTTCTGCGCACAGGATGTAACGACTCCAGAGTGTGCCCGACCAGGGGCAGTGGGACACGGCTCTCTTCAAGATGCCCAGCATGTCGGGCAGGTAGTGTTGGGCCTGGCCACTCTTGACGATGCCGTGCATGGTAGAGAGGTAGACGACGTAGTTGGTCCAAATTTCGTCCTCGAACGCAAACACGCCCGTCAGCGCCCTCGAATAGAGACCAACACAGAGCTGCGTGGCGAGCGTCGCGGTCTTGGGGGTCTTCCTGTTCTGTGCCATCTCCCAGTCCAAGTATTCTTTCATGATGGCCTTGTGAGCCTCCACGTCGCCCGACCTGGCGGCTCTGTTCAGCTTCAACTCGAAGGGTTCTCGTAGCTCGTATGCGTCTTTGGAGTCCTTGGCGAGGGCGGTGACCTCCTTGAATTCGGACTCGTAGGCCGCATTGTTGTACGTGCTGAGGAAGCTGGAGAACATCTGCGACGTGTTGTCCCAGGTGGCGTGGGGGACCTGGAGGCGGTCGCGGAAGAGGTGGGATATGCGCCTGACGCCAACTGGGGTACGGGTTCTGGCCAGTTGCTCTTGTTCTATCGACACCCAGCGGTTCCAGAACTCGTGACTGTCGTTCAATCGGTACTTGATGGACTCGTAGCCCTCGCTCCAGAGGCTCAAGGCGGCGTCGAAGGTAAAAAGCTCGCGGCCCAGCTGCTGCTCCTCCTCGGGCCAGCCCGCCTCGTTGCTCTGGCAGTCGGTGAAGAGGGACCAGAACCACTCGCAGTAGGCCAGCCAGATCTTCAAGCTGCCGGGCTCGGAGACGATGGCCTGCTTGAAGAGCTCGACCACCTTGACACGCGACTCAAGGTCGTATGCATGGCGGCTCTGCTCCTCGACGTAGGCAAGCCAGTTGTCTTCTCCAACGACGTTCTCCATAATGGACCGTTGTCGCGCTGCTAAATCGGTGGAACTCCGCGGTCGGCATGTGATGAGTCGCGAATAGTCCTCTTGGAAGAAGTGCCGGGGTGCAGAGGGGATCCGAATACAGATGCAGTCTGTCTGTCGCGGCGCTCTAGGCGGTCATTCAGGTCCTGCACTGCCCGCTCACTGCGTGCTGCACTTGAACGCGATGAAATGCGGGCCGGGCCTGGAGAAGTCTGATTAGGTTCGGAGGTATCTGCAACCGACGAGTCCCAAGTGGCCTCGGTTCGGACACGACGAAAATTAACAATAAGGAGCGACTCGAGAAAGGGCGGCCAAGAATGGAATGATCTGCGCGAAGGGCTAGTTTGTTGATCGGTTCGTCGTCAGACGTGGTTTGGTACGGAGCAGCCTCGTTCTGGAGGGATCGAGTGTCGTGTACGTTGTTCGGCAAGGCAGCAAAAAAAAAAGTTCTGGGCGCGACCCTTGTGTACTTGTCGCAAGAACTTTTTCAGCGCCACTAGATCATCAATACCCCACAGAAAGATGTCAACGAGGGAACCTTATTGCAGCACCTCTCGGCCCAAGCTGTCCGTGTGTTTCAGATTGGCTATGATTCGTGTCGGTATCGTTGACTCGCGCCGGGGAACGAGAAAGTTTGCGGAGAATTTGACAAAAGGGTGGAACACGCAGACAAATTCAAAAGATGCCCTGGCGCCGCTTGAACTGCGGCTGTTGCTCTGCTCTCGTCTTCGCGAGCTTCTCTAAATTCAGCTCCAGCTGCTGGTCGCAAACGCTGGCCGATACGGCGGCGAACCCCCCATGTTCCCCACTGAAAAGCCCCTGTCTTTTGGTGACCTCGGTGTACTCAACCACTGAGAAACGTCACTTGAGCAAAGTTTTGCAAGGATGCGAAGTAGGCAAGTACCTGGGCCGAAGCCGAGAAGGGGTCTTTCGCGTGTTCTAGGCCATAACAGAACCCGGCTTGGTCCAATCACCATCATCCTCCGGTGCCATGTCGTCATTGTCTCGCCAGAAGCCCTCGTGGCTGCATGTCTAACTGCTTTTTGGAGATTGCCATCCCATCTTCTGCCGTCTCGGGATTTGACTTCACACCGTGGTTGTGGTGCAGCAACTCCAACAACTCCGACTCGCCAAGGCGTGATGCGTCTAGCACTAACCTAGGTTCAGCACTCACAAAATTGCAGTTGACAATATGCTGATCTTGTCAGTGCTGGTGGTTTTTAATGTCTCCAAGAGCGAATGATAACGGTCTTATCGGGAAACCCCCGAGAGGCACACCATTAACGGGCGATCCCTTCGGGTCATGACTACCACACTGAAGCCTGACAGAAGATACACTGGGCTTTCCTTCGAAGACTAACGCTGTCCACGCTAGTAATCAGGTACTCGGTGTAATTGAAATCTTGCATCTTCTAGGCTGGCAGATGATGCATATGGGTCAAACCCAGGCCATCCTAAACTCGCTACAAGCTGGAAATGTTTGATCGCATCGTTAGGATACTTGATGATTATCGCGAAATTATTGGGGTTTGGATTTATTGTAGAGGTGTTGTCTATTTGGGACAACCCCCAACCATAATGATCGGGCACCATCAGGCATAAGATCTGCGGTAAACTTGTTCCCCGTGGAGCTACATAATTGGTTGCATCCCTAGTAGTAACCCTTCAAAAACAAGCCGCATATCTGCCCTTTAGTACTGGCGTTCAATTGGTCACTTAAACCTGCAAATCGCAGCGTCATATAATAAGGGCGTTGCGTATACATGAACGGTAACAGCTAGGGTCTAGCTATCATCTTGTCTACAGATCAGTTGAAGACTGTTGGTGCTTGTACTAGGTTATGGTAGAGGTTAAATATGTGCATACGTTATTTTTATTTTTTTATTTTTTTGCTTTCGCCATCTTCATGTTGAGAAGGCCTTCTCCAATGGCTCTGTTGGAATGACAGAAAATAGTGTCTAGCCAACAAGTTGTAGGAGGATCCATAACCCCTGTAACCATAGGGATTCGGTACACTGTGCAAAGACCAGTTGTAATAGTTACGTGAAACTGGTGGGTTGGGTGCCTGCTCTTTGACTTAAAGCTCCTTGGACGCAGTACTTGTTCCTGGTTTTATTTACTAGATTTAAAGTCTGTTCTGAGACAATCTACACTCATAAATGAGCCCGTTGATCCAGTTCCCAATAGCTTTCATAGTGAGATAGATGATTGGCGGCGGCATCCGTGCGTTATTTGCCATGATGCAGCCTTTTCGGTTTACCTCCGGCGAGGAGACGAGGTAACTAAATGACAGAAATTGTGTCCAGGAAAGAAATTCACGGTTGGTTGGTCCCTAACCGTGAGATACGGACAGGGCGCCGGGGACCGTTGGAAATTTTCGAAATAAGATGTGCTGTCCCTCAAGAATATACTGCCTAGAACCTGAGTCTATTGAAGGATTTACCTTGAATACTCCACGCCACGAGAACCAATAAAGGAATCAGCCTCAGGACCCCTCGACGAGAGTCACATTTCCATCAAGCTTCGCCAAAACCAAAATCCGGCCTTTTCATATAAATACCTGTCGCCCAGAACTGAGGCGGTGGGCATGCCTTTATCGCCTCGACTCCGCCTGTATGGCTCATAAAGCGCAACTCAACTGCCACATTGATCTTGTCACTCATCCACCTGCACAAAGCAATACGCACCACAACCAATCATCACCGGCCTTTTCGTCACGCCATAGCTGAACTACCGGCTTCTGAAGATCAGCTCTCATGGAAATCCAAGTCACAAACACAAATCGCCAGCCCAGAATGTCAGTGTTTCTGCATTTCCACCTAAGCTCCGCATAATGATTGCTCATCTCCCCCAGAGGAACCGGGTAACAAGCAATGGGCTACAATCCACTGCCTCCCGCCGTCCCGCGTCGCTCTTGTTTGCCGAAAGTCATATGGCCATTCACCAAGCAAGTACGAACGAATCCAATGCAGGCAATTCTACGTCTGGAATCATACCGAATACCCTGCCCAAGACTCCCGGTAATGCACTCGGCACACCTAGACGTTGATACTCTGTTCCTCCATAAAATGATAACAGGCGGACCCAGAAGATATCACCCATTGAGGTTTCTGGTGCCGAAGCTACGTTAATGTTACCGAATGTTACGATGTCGAGTTGTCTCAGCTTGCGCGAAGCTTGCGAACCTTCAAAATGAAGTCGAGATCCGTACTTGTCAGACAAGATTACACCAAAATCATCCCCATCACCTACTCAAATTCGCAATGAGGCACGAATTACCAGGGCCCAGTCATAGAGACTTGCTACGTGGCGATGTATCAAAGCATGTACGGACTGAAGTACAGTGAAGTCATGTGGACTAGTCGCTGTTGGACCAAATAACCGTCAAAAGACGAGGGACCCACTCGTATTAGAATGAGGTATTTTTGGTAGTTATAAGATCTGATAGTCGCCAAGGAGGGCCGGATTGCCTTCATGAGCAGGGCAGAAAACGGGAGAATCGAGGAGAATCCCGCAATGCTGAGGACATATACGCGTTTCGCCGAGTCGGATATACGCACGTCGGAAGCATACATCTCTCTGTCTAAAAACTCCTGCATCCGGGCGACGGGGGCAAATTTGATAAAGAGGAGTTTGGGGCTCAGTTACTGTGGTGCTGGGCAGAAGCTCTGGCTCATGTGGAATTCAGCTGCACGTATGATGAGCAGGGCAATATACGTAGTAGTCATTGGTCTCTAATTTGGAGCGGCCAATGCGGACCGACTGGTGCTGGGGCTCGCCGCCGATCATGAAAGGAGCAAGTGACCTGGGAAAGGAGGGGACGACAACAGGGGACAGCTCAGATATCGAGAGATGGCTACCTTGTGATTACATAATTTTCTGCCTATGTCTCAAGCCGCACAGAGGAGTTTATCAAGAAGACGAAATAGGTATTCCACGGTTGGTGCTGTGTGATGTGTGTACAAATTACTTAATTTTTTCCTCTTCAGGACTTGAAAAGACTAGTAAATACATCAGTATTTGAGCGATTATTCACGACTAAGAGTGGGCATTAATAATACGAATGTACTCGTCGAGACTAATAAAAAAGGCGGTTTGACCAATCGCTTGACCTGTGGGTCAATTATCTGTCAATGTTTGGATATACGCTTAGAAAGTATTCAACGAAACATCCAGTGCCAGAAGATGGAGAGGATAACGAGGATGAAGACTCCTCGGCCAATGGCGACGACGAGGCAGTGGTTGAGTGGCCAGTTCTTGAATAACGATGCCAGTAAGTTGTTGTGAAGCCAGCAACAGCTGGACATATTGCTGAGACACGGCCTTAAACGCCAATTTGTCAATTACACCCATCGTCGGCGGACAATCATACGTCTGAACATGACGTTATCCGATTCCGTCAATTTATCGCGGGATTATACTCGATTCGCGATGATGTATAAGATTACGCATGTGTGGACTAAATATTGATTATTTAATTATTGGTCTACGCCACGCAGATTCAATGGGGAGGGAGGTTACTAACAATTTGGCGCAAATTACTACCATTCGGAAATACCGGAACAATGATAAACAGACTTTATCAGTGGGTCTAACCGCCATTTTTAAGCTTGACGAGAAGTTCTATATAGATAGAGCTACTCGCATACACCGTGGAGTCAAAAAATAAAACAAAATTTAATCTAGCCTGCCGCAGATCGACACTGAGCGGATTCGAACCGCTGCTCCCGAAAGAACAAGATCACTTAATGAATAACTTCATTCGAGTCTTGCGCATTAGACCACTCTGCCACAGTGCCAATTAGCTGATTAATCACTGCGATTATACGCTACGTCATATCCGACAGAACCCGCCTGACAGCTCCGGATTCCTGTGCCCTAAGTGGATTCCGGGCACAGTGCAAACACCCTTGGAAATGCATTCTGCAGCAAAAGTTATGCGTTATAGTGCTCCTTTCGCAATTAATTTACTATTCAATTGGCAGACGTCTAACTCTCCCACAAGCAGCACTAGTGGTTTAGTGGTAAAATCCATCGTTGCCATTCAACCTCGATGGGCCCCGCGTTCGATTCGCGGCTAGTGCATAAATTCATCTTTTTGCTCTTCTGCCAGCTGCTATTTTAATTTTGTTACCATATCGTGTTAGGTTCAGTTATTGTTTTCTGCTCTGCTACTGCTAACTTCATATCATGTTAGGTCACCACCTTTTAAGAAATTCCTCATTCAAGTTCCAACTTTCGCTCCTTGACAAAACGTGGGCTTCGAGTTCCATGTGACACTGACTAACCTACATAGTGGACTTAAACAAAAACTTGACCAGAGAACAGTGACTTGGCATGTTATGGGTCTAAATAGCTGGAGACAACCTGTTACTCCGTTGTGACCACTGCATTTTTTCTGGAACTTGAATTACCATGGTGTCTGACCTAGATTAAGACTTCATTCGCTAGGACACACAATATAAATAGCGTAACTGAAGCAACAATCAGAAATTCAACATATTCCGCGCATCTATAAAACGCTCCAAATAGCGATCGTATGAAATGAAACTGTGCTTGGTTGTTTGCAGCGTAGCCACATCGCGCTATATAAGTCAAATGATTATTATTATTATTATTAAATACGCCGTAGGCTCGAAGCCCCCGGTACCTCTGCTAGTACTCCCGTATGTCAAACCGTGCCCTAATGGCTGGACTAAATACATACGCTGCGTCGTCGGTTCGCCCTATTGGCGACTGCGTTGCGTCCAGTACCATACTACGTTGGTTCTCAACCTACCAACAAAGTCCCCCCTGAGAAGATCGATGCTATCTGGGCCTTGAAGCTGTCCGACCCGTCCCTAGCAGCCACCTTACAATAGTCCCACTAACTACTGGTTCTCCTGTTGCCGTTGCGAGGTCTCTGCGAGAGTATAGTGGCCGTGGTGCGATGGCGGCCCGTAATCGTTCCCTCGGTCCTTCCAACAGCCCGCAAAAGAGGATTACGTGCTCTGCCGTCTCAGGGGCATCGCCACAGCGGCATAGCGGCGAGTACACGCCAAAAGCCCCTGTCTTGAATAAGAAGGCTGCTAGTCCTATTTTTTCCGTCCTGATCTGGCACAGCGTAGACGCCTCCAGTCGGTTCAGGCCGAAATACTTGCCCCCTTTCGGTATCTGCATCGAAGGGCCCTCCGGTTCCTCGGCGATAGCGCGTCGCTGGCGATCGTGATGCTCTGCTCCGGTGAGCCATCTCTTCCTCCAGTGGCCGAGGAGGGCAGCCGGGACCTCCTTTTCCTCACTCATCCACTCGGAGCCCCGGGCCTCCTTCTCCATAGTGTACCCTGCCGGTCGGAGTAGCTGCGACGCCTGCTTCCTCTTCGCCGGCCTATCCTGCCGGAGTATATGTGACGCTTTAGCGCTCGCGCTGCGAAGCAGATTTCTCTTCCCGCTAAGCCGTAGCCGTTCTTCAAACTTAGCAGCCCGGGCACAAAGATAGAGGTCTAGTGGCGGGATTGCTGCTTCTGCTTCCAGGTGGCGAACCGGCGTCGCTTTGTGGGCGCCACAGACTACCCGGAGGCACTCGTTCTGTATCCCCATCAGGCTCTTAGCTGGCCCTGCCGGTTCCTCACTTATAGTATGCCACGCAGTCGCCCCGAAGGCGATCGCGCTACGGATAACCACCGTATATAACAGCCTCGCCCGTATAAGATCGCAGCCCCACGACATATTGACTAGCTTTGTCAGGGCTAGCTTTTGAGTTGCCATTTTTGTTTTAACACGCTCAACATGGGCGTGCCAAGTCAAATGAATAATTACCACTGCAAGTTTGTATTAGCGAAGCTTACTGACTGTGAGCATCGAATATAGTTGGTGGAATGCTTTTCTTGTAGTGACTGACCAGTAAGCCTCGAATCATTATGAAGAGCTATATTAAATAAGAACACACAACGACCAGCTCGCTTCAATAGTCATAATTATAGAGGAAGAGCAGCTGGCTTGGCCATCACAAGTCTCCAACTAGCTGTTCGCGCGCATGTGCGCTGTTCGACTGATAGACAGAAAGTATTCCAAGTCTGGTACCAAATCTGCGTGCAGATTTATCCGACATCAGAAGCTTGACTTTGAAGACCGCCTAGCCCTGTGCTAGCTTCCAGGCTGTTCTTCTGGAATCAGTGTTAACTTTCAGTCTCCCAGTCCTGAGGACTTGGCACAGAATTGGGATTCCATCTTCTATTTCAAGTCGCCGCTCCTTAACAAAACGGGTATTGTAGCAAGTAACTGTTATCGACCGAAATTTAATATACACAGCTTGCGCTCTACACAGCCCAAGTCCTTTGCGGCGTGGCTGTGGTCTCCGAGCGTTGCTTCTTTTCTTGTGCGCCGTAGCGTGCATAGCGTATCGCCAGTAAAACACATTTATAGGTACTCCGGGCTGCTACACCAAGTGCACTATTTATCCTAAAATAAAAATAATATTAAATACGCCGTAGGTGTTAACCCTCGGTACCTCTACAAGTACTCCCTTAAGGGGCTATAGATGATATAGCGGGCCCTTAAGCCGCGTCGGGCGGTTATACAGGTAAACTTGTAGCCAAATGACTACTAAACCTCCTGTCCCTCCCTAAGTCTGTGCTACAACCCCTGCCTGAACTACCGATAAGTGTGGTAATGTGGCACTTAAATTCGTCCTCAGGGGTGGGATGCTGCTGATGTGCAGAAGATGCTCGACTATTTTTTTGTCGCGACAAGTCGTAGTATCTGCTAATTGGGGTTCTCGTCGAGCGTATACATCTCAACCATACGCTCAAGTGGATAGACCGTAACGTGGTCAGACGCTCGCAAGAATCGCGGCGAGAGGGCGTGCTGCGCGCCTTCTATCGTGAGGGGACGGGTTCGCCGACGAGCGTTATCGGAAAGGCGAGGTCCGATAAGGGGTCGGATTAACGATTCGAATTCTGGACCGGCTGTCGAGTTATATTCCGCCGACGTAGTGCTTGACGGTCGACTGGCTAGGATGCTCGTAATCCTAAACTGCACCAATCTCCCTATTATCGCTAGGTAGGCGAAGTCAACAAGGTGGGCAGCGCGCCGTAAGGGTTGACTAAACCCCCTTGTGTGTCAGCTGCGGGATTCGAACCCGCGACTCGTCACCGACCCAAGTGGGCGAGGCTCAAATCGGGACTTATCTACCAGCGAAGTGACCAACTACACCAGCCGACATCCTAAAATAGCTTCCTAGGGACAGATGCACAACATGCAGCTGCAAGCACCGCCCGGCCCCACAATTGTCAGCCGCCGAGGGTGTTTCTCTCTACTCACGGTAAACACCAGACTCATGATACACATGCACGGTGCACCGCATAGTCCACCAGGTCGTGGAAAGCGAAGGATCCGAGCGTGTACCACGCAGTTTGTCAACCTGCAGGGAGCGAAGGATGCGATTGTGCACCGCGGTGATGACGTAGATATTCACAACTTCGCCAACACGTATGGAAATTTACTTCGGGATCTTGTATGATCTTTCAGCATTGCCCAAGATAAGCAAGCCGGTTTCAACATCAACGATGGCTCTCCTTCACGATGGATTCCCCGTGCCGTATCAAACGCAAGCCTTTGCCAAACGACACTTCTAGGAACTCAAGCATGAACACGTCAACTCCGCTCCCATATGATTCAGATCATTCATCGCAAACCCTGATTTCCGAGAACTTGTCTATGCTGACCCATGATGGGGTAACGACCCCTGCATTGATGCCCGTCTATATGAATGAGTTTCAAGGCTGCGAAAAGCAACACCCTGACAGGCCGACATCCAAGTTCAAGATCCGCGGAGGCGGGTGGGGTCTCGAGATTGCTGGACTCCTGACGACCATACTATCATTCATCGCTCTCGTTATCCTCGTACGTAAGGTCGACGGCCAGCTCCTCTCGTCATGGAAGTTCTTCCTTCCCGTGAATACGGTCGTTTCCGTCCTGTCGATTTCCATAAAGACGCCGTTAGCATTTGTGGTAGGCGCCTGTATAGGCCAGAATAAATGGTCCTGGTTCAGCAAGCGGCCAGGCCCACTCTCGGGATTCGTCGCCTTTGATGAGGCGAGCCGTGGACCGCTGGGTTGTCTTACTTTGCTCTGGTGGCTCAAATCATGGTGAACAGTCTTCTTTTAGTAGAGCTAAACATAATGATAACTTACCATCTTAGTCACTGGGCATCCTTGGGCGCATGGGTCACCCTCACACTACTCGCGGTTGATCCTTTCCTTCAGGCGGTCATCATGTACGAAGGACAACTAGATTCCGTCTCCGTCTCCGCCGCCGAAACTGGCATCTCTCGTGCCTCCAAACTGGACTTTGGGGACTGGTACTACGAGATCATGAAACGTGTGGAATACAGAGGCATCTTTGGCGTCATGGGTATATGTGAGATGTATCCTGACGCGGGCGTGTCCGCAACGACACTCATGGGCTTCGTCAACTCGTCCACTGCCAGCCCTACCCAACCACCCCTGTTTACATGCCGCACAGGCAATTGCACGTTTCCACTTTACTCCTCGGTGGGAATGTGTAGCCGATGCGCTGACGTGTCGGAGCATGTGGTGAAGGAAAGCAGGTTCGGACTGCCGGACGAGAATCCCTTTACCCGAGCGCACGGGTCCGATGCCGTACAAAGCATGAACTATACCAACTACGTTTTGCCATACAACTCAGGCCGTCGGCTACTTCTCCAGCGGAACAACGGGTTCAGCAACCTATCGAGATATTCGGGGAGCCGCATACCCCGTGTAGATGTTACTTCGGTCTATTATCCGCAGCAGACCTACTCTTTCCAGGACTCTAGCACTCTCCTAGCTTCTTTTGGTATAGTCAGCGTCGACCAGTCGTACTGGAACAATCTGACCCCCTGGGAAGACACCAATATCTACGCCACCGAGTGTGTACTCGAATTCTGCGCGCAGGTATTTCAAGCTACGGTGCAAGATGGTATACTACAAGAAATAGCAATACCCAGCGCCACATTTAATCGAGTTCCAAATTCGTTCCAGCCGACAGCCTGGGAAACAAAGGAAATTATGAAGGGGATCGAGACCGACTTCGGCAATTCCCTCGGCATGTACGACCAAAAGTCCTACGGAGTCCTGCCGGGAGTCGTCCTATCACGAAGCGACCTCCAACTCAGAATGAACGGCGATGCAAAGCTGCCGATGGGCGATAACACGGTCCAAACAGTCTTCAACATTACCCAGAAGTCCATCCACACCATCTCATACTTCCTCGCCCAAAACACCACCCTCGACTCCATCGTCTACTCCCTTTCCGACTCAACCGACTTCCTAACCACCTTCCAGACCGCCGCGCGTCTGCTTTCCAACCGCTTCCGCGAGCTCGACGACAATAAAAACAACCGAAGCAGCACCAGTAGTAATCTCGTTACCGGCACCGCAGAGCAGTGGGTGACCTACATCCGGGTGTGCTGGGTCTTCTTCATCGGCCCCACCCTGGTGTTGCTGGCGGGGTTCGTGTTTGTCCTCGGCGCGTTGTACGATTCCCACAGCCAGAGGTTAGAGAAGATGAATTCCGATGCGCTGGCTATGCTGATGCACGGCGTGGATGGCGAGACGAGGGCGAGGTTGAGGGAGGAGAAGAGAGAGGGGAGGAGGGCGGATCGAATTTGGGTGCGGCTGGAGGATGAAAAGAGTGGGTTGAGTTTGAGGTCACAGGAGTAAGGAGGATAGGGGCTTGGATTGATTATGAGCACTGGAGGTATGGATTACAGTAGGGATAATGATGGTGGGAACATCCGGGGATCTTCGGTAATGATCATTATTGGAGCGACTCTGCTCAAATCAATATTGGACCAACCCTTCAAATGACTCCAGCCCCCCGACTCTGAGCTTCTAACATTTACAGCAACTCTAGAACCAAATGATGAATCAATTCTAAAGCTTAAAAGTACCCGGGTGCTTGGTTTCGGTTGTTCTGGGCGGCAGCAAATACAATGCGTAAGATCTCATAAGACCTGATTTTAGCCAGCAATTATGACCAGTGACGAGCAGCACCCCAGACGAAAACCACAGTATACGATCTTCTCCCGTTTGATAGCCTTTTGTATTCCCATCTCATAGGGAGTGACATACAATATCCTATTTGTTCTCAATGGGTTGTTCACAGGCTAATAGTTCCAATTGAGCCAGAGTCATGGGGCGGAGGAACCTCCTTCAAGGCTTGTCGAGGCAAGGGGATATATGTGACGAGTTGGGCCCTTCTGGAGACAGAACAGAACTTGCAATAGTGCAAGATAATTAGATAGCACAATAGAACTGAATTCAAACAGTTATAGAGGTAGTGCACGTCTCGTGACTTAACTCTTGACGAAGTGTTCATTCCCCTCAGCGACGACAGCACTGAATTTCTCAACTCCATGACGTCCATCCTAGTCTTTCTCCTCACAAATGCCATCACTCCATGTGTCACCGGACACAACGCCTGGCAATGAAACACTCATGTAAAACCCCCCCCTGCCCCCGCCCATCAAAACTCACAATCCAGGTTTTCGTTCTTGTGCATCCACAGTGCCACCTAAGCAAGCCATGAAATCGCCAGATATATGACGTTTCTACACAACACTAGCCTATCTATCAGCCATGCACCCCCTCATCTCTCCGTACCTTGCATTAGCTTGCCTAGAACACTGCGTGCGTGAACAGTCGGTCAGGTTGCACTCAATACCACCTCAACCATGCACCTCATGCATACCTGACTAGGAGGATCAAAAGGAGCGTAGAACCAGACTCTCGGTGGTTTGGAGGCTAGAAAACCAAGGAATGTGATTTCAATACCACCAATCCCGCCTGCCACACTCGCTCAACATCACCAGCAGAGGCACAACACAATTTCCAGAAACGGCTATTAGGATGAACATGAGCGGCTGTACCTCTCTCCGAATGCTGACGAGTAGCTCCAGGGCGGCTCCAGTGATGATGTGATGTAATCAAAATCAGCTCATTCGGCCCCAATCTGTAATTTATGACGGCAGTAGGATCTGAAAGTACGGGAGATTGGGAGTTATTTCAGGAAGCATGGTATCATTTATACTGATTAAGGTGGTTGGTTGTAACGGTAGTATACAGAGTGACGTTTCATATCGATCTTCGGGACCGAACCCGCAGCTGTATCGACCATTGAGGGCGGAAATGGGAAAACCAGACTTCGCACTTCGCACCTCGGTATTCCCAATGCTCATACATATGAATTGTTCACCATAAGGGATGGATGGATGCGAATGGCATATTGCCCTCAGTTTCGACATGCGGAGGGATCTGTCAATTAAACCATCACAAGAGCATCACCAGCAGGTCTGCGCCAAACAGTCAATCATCATCATGATGGCATCACGGGAATTTACCAAACAGGTTCCATGTATCCTCTTTGTGCTGCATTTATTCGGCTCTATATCAGCTGGAGAGAGTGCGATCAGTCCTCATGACCCATCTACAACATCCCAATAAAATCATTACGTCATGAAATCAAACACGGCATCCCATGTGGGGGTATTTCTCTTTTCGCTCCTTCCATATGCTGCCTCCAGGTGGTCGTTACATTCACAAAGGTCCTACCTGCTCTGCGAACGACCACCAATGCAATAATGTCAACGCTTGCGGATGTGTTCCATGACACTTCCGTAAGGCTCAAATCCCCTAACTCCGGCCGTAAGAACTGCACAGGCCCGTCATGATGTAGATGCCAGAGGATGCAGGTGAGAATACAACGCCCTAACGCCTCAGATCATTGGTCCGGTCTCCGTTCGCGGCTGCGTTCTGGGCACCATATCTTCATATCGGCGAGCTCGGAGGTCGACGTCGCCGTCTCGCGAAGGTGGAGAAGGAGTGTATGTTGACTTTGGCGAATGTTGCGATGATGAATTGGACGATGGGCTGTACGGCACCGCGGGGAAGTCGTGGAAATTCGGGTTGCCTCGCTCAATGTCGTCTGCAGTGACACGACCAGAACCCGGGAGAGGGTTGGAAATCTGCAGCGTAGCTGAGCCACGAGGTGGGCGAGGCGGGCTGATATTTTGCTTCTTTTGCTGGTCGGTGTGCTTCTTGCGCTTCCACAGCATGCAACAAGCGAGGATGGCTGCGACCACAACGGCAGCACCAACACCGGCTCCGATGCCTGCCTTTGCTGCAGTCGTGAGTCCACCGACGGAGGAAGCCTCTGCAGTGTCTGCACCAGCGGCGGCGGTGCTAGACGCGCTTGATGAGCCCGAGGACGCTGTACCACTGGTAGAAGGGGAAGATGATGCCTACACGAGATCGTTAGCTGTGGTGTCTGGGGTGGGATTGGTATTTTTAGAACTCACGTCGCTTGTCTGACGCGCACCCGAGGCCTGGGCATCTACCGTGGTACTGGTCGGGGATACCGTTGTGGTACCCTTGTCCGATTGGGCCGATGTAGGGGATGATTCAGGGCTCGTAAAACCTGCGGCCGTTTCGCCAGGCTGAGTGGTTGTGCTAGGTGAGGTGACAGGTGAGGTGTCAGGTGAGGTGGTAGGTGAGGTGGTGGTCACAGGCGATGCAGCGGCCGGTGAAGTGGGCTTTGCGGTTGCCGGAGCAGTGGTGGAGATCGCTGCATCAAGTCAGTAATCGATTGCGAAGTGGCTGCGCGACGTGGGGCGCCATTGCAGAATTGGACTTACAGGTGATAGGCCTGCAGGTATCATTGTTGAACGCTAACGAGGCGCCAACCTGAGCCGTCAGCTCGTCTCCGGACAGATTGCAGGCTTGCGTAATGCAATCCCTGATGCCATACTCGACGTCAGGTTGAGCGCGGCATATGCAGTTCATATCCTGCGGAGCACAGTTCAAAGCGACCGGGTTGGCATATAGATTTATCACGCATCCTTTCTGTATTCGAGATGCAGGTGTCAGTCAAAGCGCTATGCAGGTGGAGAGGATGGCAGTCAATTGACTACTGGAAAGGGGAGATAGATGGCGCATTGGACCAATCGCTAGTCGTTGTCTGGGCCAAGAAGATGGGTTCATTGGAGTTCGGGTGACTTACAGCGCATGCGCCAGGTTCGACCGCATTGGCAGAGGCCAGAAGGAGGGCGCCCACGAGAAGGGCAATGTGGAACACCATGTTGGGGCAGCGAATCCAATGGATGCAACTTGGAATTCGGAAGAGTAATTGATCTGGCGATTGGATGATACGAGCTTGTTTTCGAGGTCGCGAGATTGTTGCCGAGTGACGTCCAGAAATGCTGATGGCGGCAATTCGAGGAAAGGCAAGACGTGAAGAGAAGGAAAATCGAAGGGGTATCTCGAAATGATGGTCTGCAACCGAATAGAAATGAATGTACAAGAACGACGACGACAAGAAAAAAAAGTGCTGAGTAGGATGAAAATGAATTAAAGTCCCACAAAGCGGCACATGGTCGTCAGTCAATCCAGTTGCTGTGTTGGGTGTGATGTCAAGTCCGTTGGTGTTGGTGGTGACAGCAGGTGGGCTGCTGCGATTGAAGGCTCCGATCTTCCCGAGAGTGTGCTGGAGAAAAATGGTGACCAAGGCCAAGGCCAAGTTTGTCAAACACCAGACGAGTACGCGAGGTCGAGATTTGGCAATCGCACAAGCGCAGATGAAAGAGCCCGGCCGTCGACTTCGTGGTTCTTGTCGGTCGTGATAGCGAGAGATCCAAATCGATGTGCACCTCCAAAAAGAATATCAGGCCACGACGGGTATCGGTCCAAGACGATGAAACTGGAGTGGGGAAAAGAACGAAAAATATTCACAGAGAAGGGAAGCGACGACCACGATGCTTAAAAGAAAGTAAACAAGGGTTGCCTGTGGCAAAAGAGAGCATGGGGGAGTGAAGTGAACGTGAAGACGAAGTTGTACTGCAGGAAGGAGCAAACTGGGGCTCTCGTGTAAGTCGGGAAAGAGGGCGCACCGCATACGTATAAAACGGAGGGATCCACAAGAGTCCCGAGGGGGTTCGTAGGCTGGTAGGGAAGTTGGTTGGTGGGGACTGTCTAACTCTCTTTCGGGCCTGAGCTGGGCTTGGCTAGATGTTCAGCGTGATGGCTAGCATCAACATCCAGGATGCCCATGAAGCCGTCTTAACTGGAAAGCCACGATGATATGTTGGGTGGCCTGGTCGGTCGCTGTGGCATCTGCAGCGGTTTGTCCGTCGGGCTAAACCTCTACCTCGTATCTACATGCATGATCTTGGGATTGACTGACGACAAAACTCGACGTCACACAAGAGCCAGGGCTAGGACATGCCCCTGTTCAACTTGGGGACACAATCATTATGTGAGATCTATTGTAGCCAACTCTGCAGCCTGGAAGTTTGTGAACCGCCAATCAAGAAGCCACGCTGCTCACTAGGAACCGTGATCACCTCTTCCCTCCGCTGCAGCCTTTTCATCATTGCTGGCATGCGATAATATGGTGGGTGACAAGGCTGCTGCTAGCTGACGATGCAATATCCTCCATCCCTCCAGAAGCCCTCAATTCCAGACTGTCAGAGCAAGTCACATCAATGCACATCTTGGTACTATGGCGGGCCTAGTCTATATGTCAACCTGCGACCGTGTAACACGGGCTTGGGGTCTCCCGGTCTCCTCTTTCCTCGACAACACCCCAAACACGTCCAATTATGATCCAGCATTTTTCCATATTGATTGCAGCAGAAGAATATGATCTGGACTAACGGTGGCAGAGCAACATAAATTTGGACTGCGTCATCGGACGAATTGCAGAATTAAGACATCAGAAATACCTGTTGGAATGCCTGGCCCCCAATGGATGACAGAGCTGACCGACTGACTGACTGACCATGCACAAGATTTTGGAGGCTGACGATGCGGGTATCGCAATTCCGCAGCAGCGGCCCGTCGTTGCAGTCAGGCCAACAGGTCCATGGAGTAGTGTTGGTTGTTTGTTCTCCAACAAACCCTCTGGTTTGAAGTGCTTGCACACAATGCGCAGGGTTACGATTCACAAATGCCCCTCAATTTTTTTTTCGTCACCACGAACGCCAAAAATGGAAGATCGTCACAGGGGGGCCAGCAGGTACAAGTTGAGCCGCTTTCTTCCATAGCGACCTTGATCGTCACTAGTAGCTTGAGTCAAACCAGGTTACTTTGAACTACTTGCCCGACGGCGGGAATATCCATTATTAGACTCGTAAATGATGAGCGAGTCCGGTTTGACAAACCAAACCATCAATTCTAGGAATGGGAACCTATGGGAACCTAGGCCAAGATGGGACGAAGACGGGTTCCTGTTCCAACTGCATGCCCGTTATTCATGCACTTGGTCCAACGCCCACTGACGTCGCTAGCAAAAGTGGGAATCGCAGTGGATTGCGCGTCGAATACAGCGATTTCCATCGTGCTCATTCAATTACAGCTAGTTGTCCGCCAATTACTCAAGTCATTGCCCCTCTCCACCTCTGCTATTGAAACCCAGTGAGCTGATGCCGGCCGAGCGCTTCCAGCATCTCAACTGGCTCGTCAGAATGCAACACTGAGAAGTCCATCTCCTCGCAACAGCCCAGCTTGCCCGATTTATTGGATGCGGCTGCGGTAGCGGTAAGGCGATCAGTGCTCGTTTGACACTGGTTTGTCCCCTAAGACGATTACAGGAACGTGTTGTCGCTAGCCCTAAGCAGCGCGCTGTCGAAATCTGCTCCGACGACGACGGGAACCTTAAATTGACAGGAGTGCGTTAGGTTAAATGTTTAGCTTTACATTCCATGAGCCGCAATAGCGCGTGAAGGAAATGCGCATAGTTTCATCTCTACGGCTTACGCAATTGGTGCACTCTCGTCCAATTGATGAGATGACAGGCAGCACACAAGCAAGTTGGACAACATGCGCACGACGTCAGCACCGCACCTGAAATCTCGCAAGCACCCGATATCACAACCCAGGGCCTTGGGTCCTCATCTGTCGGCCGGATATCAAGGACTCCTTCCGCCTATGTCGGATTGATATCTTGTCAAACCGTGAGGCATCATTGCTTCTCTCGCGACTGCCACCCATCTCGCACGTTTCACGCCAATTGGCCGAAACAGGACAATGAAAGCCAAATTCGCCAAATCTGAGATGGCTCTTCACTATCTGCACCAGCGTCTCCGTAATAGCTAACGCCGTCCCTGCGTTTGAAGATCTCCTGCCGCTCTTCCGACGGCGAATGTGGCCCGAGTTCGCCGTTCTGAAGAACCTCAGCGTGGGCGTGATCTGCTCACTAGCAGCAAACATCTGGCGCCTCTCAGCAGAGATCATCCGGGGACCTCATTAGCCGGAAGACGGCCACGCCTCACGCTGGAAAATGTGTTCGCGGTACGTCACGTAACGCGATATGACATTGCAGCACGTGAAGTGACACTTGAAGAACTCCCAAGTTGTGATTTCATTTCTCCTTCCTGTAGGAAGCCGCGTGACGCGTCTCAAAGTCGGTTTGCTCCAACATCGCACTTTGGCGGCTCCCGACACGAGAAGATGATTGACAGGGTCAACATCTACCTTCACAGCAGATCTCGCCGGAGAGTTGTCTGATCGGATCGCCTGACTCAGGGCGTCGTCACCTCGACGCTGGGGCGACAGGGCAGTTTGACTGCGCCCCATTTCAGCGTCCCTGAGAGTTCATGCATTATCACGGGGTGAAGACAGGCCTACCATAATACAAGTGAATCGAAATACTTCCAGCGAGGACCCTGTTGACTCCTGCACTTCAACGCCGCCACTCCACACTTTCTTGATTCGTCGTGAAGCCTCCATATCTTCTGTGGGGTCACCCTCGATTAGAAACAGATCCGCTCGCAAACCAGCAGCAATGACGCCTCGGTCAATGAGCCCGAAGTGCTTGGCAGGGAGGGATGTCGCGGCTGGCAAAGCCACGATCGCTGACAAACCAGCCTACAGGAGGTGTTCAAATTCGCGATGCAACCTGTCAATGGACACTGCCAACCCCGGGGACGAGTTGCCACCCTGGCATTCTCGAGCTTCGCAACCGGCTGCAGGCCCTTTTCTGACGCCTATACTATCATGGTCGTGTCGGCACCACGATGGTGTTTTGCTGGGCAACTCGAGTGGCGACCTAGTCGTCGATTACACGGTCCATGCAAGCGTACGTGACGACGTCGATGGAGGCATCCAACGCCCGCTGGTGTGCAGCGAAGTGGGCAGATGGGCGATGCTCAGCTTGCCGCAAACTTGTTGAGCATGATCTGGCTGAACCCGGCCTCATCGGCGCTAATCTCGATGTTGTCCCCCCGCCCCCCCGCCCCCTCCGCGATCAGAACTTGCACGAACTCAGCCGCGTCATCTTTATCTTCAACGGGTGGGGTCGGCAATTCCGTGCTGTTGAACATATTATCATGCCTGGACCCTCGCACGCACGGCGAGGCTGGATCCAAGGTATTGCGCTGAGTTCTTGCGGGAGCGGAACGGCTGTATAGAGCTGCATGAAGCCATACCTAGCACCGCTGCGATGCTGTGACTGCCGTACAGGTCTAGCTCCTCGGACTGCGACCTGTGGACATGGCAGTCGATGAGGCTGGGCAGGAGAGTGCAGCCCGTGCCATCGATGACAGCTGACTCGGGGTCTTTGATGAGCGTCCCGTCAAAGATAAGTTCGTTTCGAAACGCAATATCCGGCATTGTTTCTCGTTAGATGCCGGTTTCGGTTGGTTGCTGGTGTTGGTTGGTTTGATTTGAGGTGAGATGAGACAATCGGCCAAGGTGTCTTGCGAGGCCCATACATCCTGAATGAGCTTTCTTGACACTGTTTCGGTGCTTCTTATATGCCGCTGGCATCTTTGCGCTGTCAAATCCTGACGTGCCATCTTCCTCCCCAATTTTCCGACTGTCCTCGCCCGGAATATGGCCCTCGGCCCCGAGTGGGGCCGTAGCTGTCAATGAGTCTGCAGGCCGGCGAGACGCGACGGCTTTTCGCACAGTATTGCCGTCGCAGCAAACAGCATGTCGGCATTTGTGTTGCTGACAATTCTCTCACAGCGACAGTATTGCGAGGGTACTGCCACTTTTACTGTGGGTGGAGACTAGCTACGGCTCGGCACTGACTTGATGATTCATGGCAGAAGCGTTCGAATGGTTGCGGTGATCTTCCCATCCGCATAGCTAGACAGACTCGCCTATCAGGTACAGCACGCAAGGAGTTTGAAAGTTAGGATTGCTCACCGCATTTGGCGGTCCTTGCAATCATGCCAAATGGTCTGATCCATTATGAGGTTACTTGATAGCGACATCTAGCTCACTGCCCAGCAGACGTGATCGAAGTCTGAAGAGTCTCCTGTACACTATTCTACACACCCTTGCCCCCCACGCTCCACCCCATAATCATTATGAAGCCCTCCTCCGCGTATTCCCATCCCCCTTCCCCGCCTTAGGTCTTTCATTCAGCGCCCCTGACGCCCAAGGCAACATCGCTGCGTAATTCCGACTAAACTCAGAGTGCCTCCTGATCTCGTCCTCCTCCTCTGGACTAGCCGGCCTTGGCGCCCAGTACGGACACCCATCGTCCAGACTCCCTGCAATGGGTGCGCTCGGCACATTCATGTGCGCTGCTGAGTCAACCAGGACTATCTCGCGGGCCTCGGCATGCAGATCTGGGACGGTGGTTACCCCGAAGAGGAGCTGCATGTTACCGAGCGTATCTTGGCCGGTTACTATGAGGCGGCGGAGGGGGTAGCTGGGGTTCGTTGTTAGTATTTGTGTATGTGTTACTGGGTGCTGGGCCAGGCAAATGCGGTGCGAATGAGAGGACTTACAGAAGACTGCTTTCGAGACCACCGGGACTGCCTTGGGGGAGATTCAGATTCAGACTCTCTGCTAGGGCGCGGGCTTCTTCGTTGAGGTGCGCTTCGTAGACCCAGTGGTGCTGAGCTTGGACGGTTATGCTGGGACGGCGGGGCATTTTCTCTTACACGATGAAGATGAAGGAACTGCCTGCAAAATTTCTACAACCTTGTCGAGACGTACAAATATGGGGAAAAAAACAAACAGGACAATACAAGACGAAGAGAATATATGTGCGCCGCATAGCCGTCTGTGGTTGCCAAACCAGAGCCACGCCATCCCGTCGCTGAGTTGCACCAGAAGTCGATGTTGGTTGTCATTACGCCGGATTTACTTAATGGACGCAGCGTTGGATATGTCCTTACTTAATGGGATGCACACCGCCGCGGAGAGCCCTGAACGTGGGGGGTTTCTCTGGGGTAATTAGCGTGGTTGCGGCTCACGGGTGATGTGCCGGGTACCTAAATAATCGGGGGCTAGTAGATCCACGTGATCTGGCGCCAACTGGGGTGTAGTGGTGTTATTGGACCTACAACATCGCATTATCTTGAAGTGGACTATCCGGCCCGCCAAAATCGTCCAGAGAGGGGATTTGGCCAGAAGGGTCTCAAGTGCTTGGAGTCATGCAAGTCAACACATCAGAAGAGAACGAGGTGGGCCCAATTTTCGGGTGATGTTCGTCATGCCACGTACCAAGAGTTGGTGACAATTGCCAAGGATTCAGCTCACATGGTCCAACAGGTATCACCCCATAATCCGCATGCCAAGGCTGTACTCTCGGGACTCAGGACGTGAGTTTGAGCAGAGCGACGTCATGTCGGCAAAGTCCAGTACACGCGTTATGCATTCGGGTATAGGGGGAATCCATTCGCATAAAGATTCCGTTCGCAGAATAATGCTCACACTGACGGCTTACGAAGAGTAGAACTACAACAGCACCGCATGGTTGGAAAGTAAGAATCACTGACGTCTCATTCGTACAATGGCCTTGCCGCGGTGAATTTTACGTGCGCAACTCCATCTTAGAACCACAGTATCACAGAGTCAAGCTGGTAAAATTGAGTCAACTACCCATGAGCTAATAGTGGCATCGCATCGCATTATTTGTCACAAAGAATGATCAACATGACCGCGTCCACATTTCCAGCTCACAACATTATAGGAAATTGGTCGGGATCTCACATACCCATACCCATACCGATACCCATACCAGATGGGAGGTCATCCAAAGTCACCGAGCCAATGTCAATAGGGAGGACTATCTCATATTAGCCAGGACCACGGGACATGCGGTCATAATGAAGTCCGACTTACTGTTAGGCATCTTCCCACAAACCCCGGTCAATTTCTCGTCCTTCCTTTGCTCATCCAATCTGGTCTGCGCCTTGGCAGCTCCATCTTTGAACTGTTGCACTTGAGTCGCATTATTAGCGAAGTGCGCGTTGAGCGCCGCATCATCACTAGCCAGCTTGACAAACTGCGTCATTATCTTCTGGCCAATGCAGCGCACGTCAACAGTCGAGTCACAGAACCCAGATTCGGTAGCGTTGGCTTTGACGGCTTTGGCTTTGTCGTCCAAGGCAGCTGAGAGTTTCTTGAGCATGTCGACATTCTGCGGGTTAGATTTCGTCATGGCGTCTACGGCAGTTTGGTTGGCGAGGATGTTGTTGAGTTGGGTGACGGCTTGAGATTCGAGACAATCGGTGACTTCGTTGTCAGTGGCAATAGTAGGTTGGCAGTTGTCGACAGTAGCCTAAAAAGTGACGATTAGTTGGTGATACGTCTTACCACTGGTCTGAATCCAGGGGTCTCGTGCGGATGAACACGCACAGCGAAAAGATCGGCTGGGAAACAATGATATTAGATAGAATTGTGCTGACCTTGTTCGCCTTGATAGGATCCATCTGGGCATTGAGTATGCTCACGAGAGCCTGGGACATCTGCGCCTTGCTGGGATCCCCGCCCGTCAAGGCGTCCACGACTTTGGGATTGTTGGCGAGGTCAATGATGTTGGTGAAAAGGGAGAGCTGATGGCATTGGCCCTGGGGTGAATTATCCAGCTTCTTCATCAGTATGCCAAAAAGGCCCACCGCGCCCATCTGGGCGAAGGCACCGGTGGTGAGGGTTACGAGAACAAAGAGCGACCTCATTTTGGATTAGGATTAATACGATGAGGATGAAACGGTGGCTGATGGTGGGTACGTAAAGGTGGATGAGCGACGACTGAAGAAAGCGATGCAAGACCAAGCTTGACTGTGAAGCGGAAACTTGAGTGTGAACCTGAGCATTGACGGTCTCCAAAGAAGCGAAGTTATATGGCCACGTCTGTAGATCTTATAGAAGCCATCACTGAGATCTGTTCTATCAAATATGATTACCGTGCCATACCAACAATGGCTATGTATATGTGCGGATTTGTTTGTCCTAATGTTTGCCCATGTTCGGAGTGGTCGGTTTGATCGGACGAAGTGCTATTAGCTCGAGATGCGTTTCAAGGGCTATAGAGTTGAATGAAACGACACAGAAGTTGCCGCATCTAGAAGTCCAACGTTTATGCACGTACCATTTGGAGCTTAAGAGGCATGGACCTATCTTCACCGCGATCCAACAAACTTTGGAGGGGTTCCGAGTTAGTCATTGACCACTAGCATCGACGAGTGAGAGCAAGTTAGATCTCGGGGAAGAAATACCGGAGGCACTGCTCTGTGGTCTAGAATTTAAATTCAAAAAGAGATAGCAGATCATCCAACCTGCTGTCTGTGCTGGACATGGGAGCATGTAGTGAGCAACAATAACCGACACACCCCTTATAACTCCACATCTGATCTTTGCTGAATGCTGCTGTGAAACAACAGACATCGGGAGATCTGACTCGAAGCCTCCTTCGGTGATTATTATCATTTCACATCGTTATCATTAATACGAATCTATGCGGATGGACTCAGATTGCTGCAAATCTTGGCATCACCCACCGTGGCTCGTTCATTCCTGAATTTGTCACACTACGAATATGCCGCCAATATGTTCAAACGAACAAATCTACTGCCAGTTTCAATGCCCCTTCCTTTCGCATTGGAGGTGGGCCAGGTTGAATAACACAGAGCCAAGACTGGTGGCCCATCAGAAATATCGAATATAATCCGCTCTAACAGGCACGCCCGGATCATGGGACTAATTTAGTGCGAAGACATAATCCTTCTGACCGACCCGAAAATTAATCCCCAGAGGCGTAGGCTTCAATAGATCCTTGGCACAAGTGAGGATGCCGCCGCTGACACCACCCCAGAAGTTGTCGCTAGCCTTAAATTTAGGAATCCCGGTTGGGGTGTCGTCAAAGGTATGTTATACGTCGGCCACATTTTCTATGTCTTCAGGGGGAGGTTCTTGGTGCAGGACTGTGTCATATCTAATGGACCAAAGGATTGTTGACGAAATGTATTGGCCCAAGATTCTGAAATATTGTCGATGAGACCGGCAAGCGCGAAGTCAAAGTTATTGTATTGAAATTGCTGTCGGAATGGGTTGATGGGAACCTGGTCGTTGAGGAACTTCATGCTATACTCGTGGGCGATGACGTTATTGTCACTGCCGAGACAGAAGTCGCCAAGTGATCAAACTCGGAAGAACTTCCACAACAGGGAGATTCCAGTTGATATTGTTTGTATCGTAAAAAAAGTAGCGAGGGGCAATGCTGGACAATGCTGCGGAAAGGTTGGTTGGTGAACAACTGGGCAAAATGGGTTGCTCTGACACACAGGAGGCTTCGCAGCCACATCTCGATAGCCGAAGTTGGCACATCAAGACAACCCGGCCTACCCAGCGATCTGGAGCAGTTCTTCAATCTTGGAATTCAGTGCAGGAAGTTGGTCGGCCAAAAGTTTAGGCGACGGGCGGGCTGCTTGCTAAGCAGAGCGAAAGCGTCAGCCGGATAACAATGGGACTCGAGACAACAAACCTAACCCCATAAGCCTCCGCATCTACTCAGCCATAATGAATCGACTGCTGCGGATCCCAAGTGCGAGAGGCAGACGGCACTGAGATTTGATGACGGACGTGACGAGAAACGCGGGGATCAAGCAAGGGAATGCTGGTTAGATCGGCCGCATTCCAGTAGACTGCAGGTTGGTTGTGTACCAGCTCTGCCAATGCTACCATTACTACAATCTGGCAAAATCGAATCCACATGTGCGTTCAAAGGTAAAAAGAATAGCGAGAGAGGAAGGCACATGCTGTCTAATTAACTCTATTTCATTCTTCTACTCCCTTACGAGCCAAACAGAGCCTTTGGGTTCTTATTAGTTCCCAAGTGTTCATCATGCGACTATGGAGCTAGCAGCTTCCTAAACCTGCTCACACCTGTCCAATTGAGGTCCTCCTAGACACCGGGAATAAAGCCTTGCCGAAAACTCATACCAACATATCGGCATGTTACTGAGCTAGGTCCTCGCAGAATATTGCCTTGAGACCTACATGAACATCCAATGAGCATGCCTCGTGGCATATTGAAAGGAGTACAAGCTGCCAGTAACTCTAAAGTGCATATCCTATACCCTGATCCTACAATCCAGTTGACTCCCACTCGCAAAGCCACCCGCAAAGCCACTCGCAAAACCCCTTCCTAGGGACCAGATCAAACAAAACCACCTTCTCCGCTACCCAACCCAGATCGCCAACGTCACCTCGCCATCGAAACCAAACTCAAAAAAATATTCCACCCAAACCCCACACAAGAAGCCACAATAACCCTCGACTTAACGGGCACCCAGTAAAAATTGACCACACAAACCGCCGGCCAAATCGTCCACCCCGCCTTAATCAACCCCCACTCCTTCTCCTTCACGACATCCAAGACCATGGCGAAAGTCGCCAACCGCGCCACGTTCGTAATGACCAGAAAAATCGCAATCATGACCGGCAACCCCACCGTCTGATCCACAACGACCTTGGCCCAGATATTGCGCCAGCTGACCTTTAACTCGCCGTTCTGCGTTGCCGGTACCGGCGGGGCCTCATATTTGAGCAACGACTCCGGGTCGTCATCTGAGTGTTTGGCGATGAAAGTGACTGTCCACGTGGGGAAGCTGTGTTCTAGAAAATGGTGCCACGCGTACCCGACATTGGCACCGATGAAGCCGAAGATGGCGAACTCGAAAATGCGCTGCAGGTCTAGAGGCGTGGGGATGCTACCGGGTGGTGTTCGCCATCGCGAGGCGAGTTGGGCGGTTAGGTTGGCGCCGGCTTTAAGGAGTGTGTTTTGGAAGGCGGTTGCAAGGAGGGAGGGCATGGCCGGTTGCTAGCTTGCGGGATGCCCTGCAGCCCTCACTCTCTTGTTAAAAATGAAATAAATGAACGTGGGACACTGCTGGTGGGAAGATATGTCGTTGGATTCGAGATGAGGCCGGCTAACGTGCTGGGATAATGATAGACGCGGTTCGATAAGGATACATCTCACACGACAAGTGGACCAACAGGCAGGAGGGAACCCAACCACTCGGTAAAGTTAGCCCCTTTTCGTTGGGTAAGATGCGACGCCGTTTCAGCAATGTCCCGCCCGGCGTTTTCCGAAATAGGGCCCTTGGCGTGTGGGGTGGGCTGGGGTCCCACGCGAAATGATTATTCTTGGTTCGATTTCGTGATTTAACTCTAACTCCCCTTTCTTCACCTGAACTTCAGAGTACACCCGACTGCTTTCTGGCCTGGCACGGAATGCAAACGGGTCCTCGCGGGAAATGTATACTTTGGAGTTGGCATATCATGCGGGTACGCTTCGGGACTTACGTCAAACCTCACTAGTTGCGAATCCCCCTGTGCAGATGCAGGCCAGCCGCATCGACTTCGGCATATTCGAGGATGAAATTATTGCCGAATCCAACTCATATTGACACCCAATGTCCAGATTCAGAGTTCATTCGGACGCAGATGCAGTTCTGGTTCAACATGAGTACGGTGTGGCTCTTACGTCACCTCTGTGGAGGATAGCACGGTCCAGTGGGAATACCAACCGAGGTGTAAGTCGATTCTCCAACCTGAGAGTCCTCTCTGCATAGTGTGATCAACGAGACTAGACTTTAGCAATCTCTTGGCACATCTGCCCCCAAATGCGCCTTCGGTTTGCCGCCATCGTCACCGGCCCGCTCATCCCGACCCTCGCCGTGGGACAATGCGTTCGCCTATAGGAACAGTCCCTTCATGTCTTTCCCTCGTATCGTCTCCTCTTCTCGTATTGGCTCATGGATCTCAAAGAACCACGACATGTGGCTTGGATCCGAGACTTCCAGTATCCGTCGTTACTGCGCAGGGCCGTGTTGATGTGGCAGGACCCCATCAGAACAGCCAAGCTGTGTACGCGGCTCCATTACAACCGCATTGTGGAAGTATTACCTGAAAGATTTAAGATTTAATACCAGCTGCATTAATATCTTTGAGACGTGTCTGAGGGAGATAAATAGGTTATTCAACGTGAAGACGTCTTTAGCCATATAGTTCCCCCGAAAACCATATAGTCCAGCTGTCACCTGTGGCTGCCGTGGACGTTAGCTTCAACAAAACTACCACAATTCCGCATGCATCATTTCACACAGAGTACGAGACGTCTGCTGCACATGGGGCAACTGAAGCTAGGCTCAAAGCATAGTGTGCTGATCTCTCATTTCCCGATCCCCGGTCCAACTATCATATCCGGTGCTGATAGTGATAAGTGTCGATTGGCGGCACAAGATACACGCCAAGTTCGAGCATGGAAGTGTTCACACATATACAAAATATCCTTCCACCTAACCTAGGTGATATCACTTCTGTCGAATGGGCCACTAAATATCACAGACAGGTACGATCCACGCAGTGGCAGGGGCTGAGTTTCGGAGAAAGGGTGCCGGAGACTTAAGTCCGAGCTTATATGCTATATAGTAGTGGTGATATCGTTGTGGTCTACTTTGGTGGCGTACGTGCTGCGGTGGAGGACGAAAGGAGAGGAAAGGGTGTGGCTGTTTGCTGGGAAGTGCTACATCAAAGACTTGATAAAGTGCAAGCACATTAGTTATTGGGTTCGAGATGGAAATGCGGCAAAGGCGCATGTTTGTGTTGGCCTGAGGTACTAGCAGGTGGGCTAGCTGGTGACTTCGAGTCAGGAGCAGATATGGCGGAACCATTGAATTGCATCTGTGAGTATTGCAAGAAACGCAAGACTTGATAAAGAGTGATGATTTAGAAGGTGCCTTGGATAAGTCTTCTGGAAAGTCAGGACCTCTGCTTGCCATGCATGCAGCTTTAAGCCGGATGGAACTCAAAGGCAAACGAACGAGACCGAAGAGATCTAGGATTCCAATCTGAGACTAGCCATGATTGTATGGGTTATCAGTAATTCTACAAAGCTCTGACTTGATGGAAAGTCCTTCAAGAACCTGGGAAGGGGAAGATTACGGGCGGTTTGTAAATTTGCTCCGCGTAAATATGTTTCTAATGTCAAGTTGGCCACATGGACAGAACGCTGCTCGCAAAGCTGAGATGGAAATCGGGACTTTTGGAATGATAAAAGTTAGGAACTTTTTCTTGAACTTGACAAATTATTTTTGAAGGGAGGAAGTATATAGTGATATATTTGTTTCAACATTCACGTGTTTATCTGGTGTATGTGGGTGGGATAGTGTAGTGTCTGTGGCAAGGAGTCTGCTTCTACTTGTGAAATTTTAGTGACGACATCGTCAATATTACTGACCTGTATGGGACTAATCTAATGATTTATGGTAGTGAAAGAGGCCTCCTCCCTATTTACCTCAAGCACTCCCAGCCTTTCAACTCCATTTGGTGCCTCCCTTATCTTCAAATTCCAAAATACCTAGTGTCCCAATGCTTGCCAGCCCAGGCAACCAAAGTTATCCGAAAATCATCATCCTAAATTGTCTGAGATCTTTGCAACAAATATTCTTATCCTCTGTTGCCTGATTTTGAGCCACTTTCTAAAGCTCGTAATCAAGCTAGCTGCTTGCTGAGCTTGGTCGAGAGTGGCGAAGAGGTGAAGGGGACGACCAAATTGCCCTTCCATCACCGGCTCATCACACCCAGCCTCACATTTCCGTTTCCTCGAGCTTTTCCTATTTGCTTTTCAACCAAAACAACGCAAAAGGGTATAAGATACGTCCCAAGCACCAACAATCCGGTCACCCGCAGCTGCTCCGAGTTTGTGCCTGGCCATTTGCTAAAGTTGAGTCTCAACCTCAGGCGTCCGTACCTAAGGCGTCTGTTTGCATCCAACCCGATCCCACTATTTTATGGGTGAACGAATATTTTCATGGTTGCCCACGTCTGCCTCGCACTCGACAATTAAATTCTCCAATTCAAAACATCTCACCTCCACCTACACCGCAAGCTTTCCACTCTGGTGCTTCAATAACATCACGAAAACAAGAGCTAATGCTCCTTCCAACACAGAACTGAAGTTGCAGACGCGTTCATCTGTCATCCCTGACGACTATTGGAGCCAAGTTAATGGTCGTGCTGGTTCCATTGGTTGGTTTCTGGAATAACCTATCCCCTCCAGTACCATGCGGCTTGGACTCAGACTAGCCATCTAGATGTCATCGTCATTCAACCTGCATCGAGGCCCAAGGGGCGGGCGCGCAAGCTCCCGTAGCACGGATCGTGCACGACATGGTTGGTCTGACACAAAGGGACCTGACAGCTATGGATACGACGCGTACCATCCGAACACTCGCCTCAGAAACTACGACGTTCGACCCCAGGGCGCGTGCCTTCCGTACAGAGAACGCCCTGAGAACAACCCACACCCTTCGTACACTCCACACTCCCAGCACACTGAGTACACGCAACGCCATCAGTACAGTCCACGACCCGCCGGCCAGCAATATAGTACACGTGATCATTCAGCAAATCAATGGTTCGCCTACGGACACCGGGCTCAATCACCTCAAAGACAACAAATGGAACAGATTCCTGCTGATGTCAGCAACGCTCGTCAACGTGCTAACAACTACGTGGATAGAGACGTATTCGTCACTGACCAAGTCAACATCCATGAGGCGAGTCCGTTGCAAAATCTTGACCAGGGTACCAATCAGGAGAAATCTCACGAACAGACTGCTGCGGCATACACTGGGGCGGCTGATGCTGCGTTCAAAGCTGCCTTCCCGTTGGCTTCATCCACTGGTGCAGCTGATGCTATGCTCGATTCTGTTGCTGCACATGTGCTTTCCGAACCCACTGCAGCTGGTGCTGGCAATAACCAGCCAAGCGCTGCTGCCGATCTGCAGTCCGGCGGCCCTTACATCGATAGCGACATTGCCATGTCAGATCATCGTGCAGCATACCCTCAAAAGATCTCTGGCATCGACAGTCTGCATGCTGCAATGAATGGTAAAGCTATTATCCCGACAAAGGTCCAAGACAGCAACGTAAAGAAGAGACAACGACTATCTAGATCCCCGTCCACCTCTCCAACCAAGAGAAACATGACCAAGGAGGCCAGGATCACTGCAGCTTATGATCATACCAATGCTTCAGAGTCATCTCAACCCAAGAAGAAGCAAAGAATTTCTGCAGTACCTAAAATACTTTCCGGACCCCTTGCGCAGAAGGAGAAGAAGGCACCCGCTAAGCCCAAGGCACGCACTGATGTCAAGACAAGGCGCATGTTGTCAACCTCGCATGAACCCGAGCATGCGCCGCCGAAGATCGAATTAAAAACTAGCACTAATTGCAGAATTATGGACAGAGCGAAATTTATTCCGCAACCCTCCCGGTTATGTTCAAATGAGTATTCATATGAACCAGACCATACAAGTGGTGATAGAAAAGAAAAGGAGCCCAGAGGCAGGGCTACCACCAAGAGCAGAGATATGAACAATGCGGAATTCATTTCGTCCCGGTCTCAATCTCCTCTGCACCAGAGTTCGACTGAATCAAAGCATATCGATGTCAAACAGAAGCGAAAGAGCCCGAAAGGAAGATCTACTGCTAGCGAGCACATAAGTATGGGCAGTGCAGCATCTGTTCCCTCACCATCTCCTGAGCGTGAGCGTGAGCGTGCAAGCTCATCTGAATCAAAGTGTGCAAATGGTAAAGGAAAGGGAAAGAATCTGAAAGGAAGAACTACAAACAAGAACAAGAGCCTGAATGTCGCTGAGTCTTTTCCCTCACGTGCCTCATCGCTTTCGCCTGAGCCAGAGCACACAGACGGTAAACGCAAGGGGAAGAAGACTGACAAAATTTTACATACAAATTCCTTGTCAGACAGCTCCGTCAACTCTCCCTCGCCCTTGCCTGAGCGCCAACATAAGCACCTGCAAGGTATAAACCCCAAGCCGAAGAAAGCAAAGGCAAACGCAGCGACAAGACGTCGATCAACCCAAGATGACGATGATGAAGATGAACATCACAAACCTTCCATGTCCCACTTCCAGGGACGTTCTGCCATTCGGATTGATAATCGTTACAAATCACCGTTTCACATTTCCCCAATGGACACCTTCAAGGTCAATCTGAAACGGCAAATAGAATTGATGAAGATCTGCACGTCCCTCGAGAAGAAGTACTATGAAGTGGACGACGACGAGATGCTTCCCAGTGAGGAGTTCTGGACGGAGGTAATGGACAAATACAACATCGAAAATGATCAAAAGGGCTTTTCGGACTGGCGCTTCCTAAGGGATTGGGTCAACGAGAAGTGCGAACACCGATATAAGATGATCAAAGAACGAGATCTCCCTCCCCCGACCGGAAAGAAAGAACCCTTGGCTGTGTATACCGACAAATGGTGCCGCGTCATGATCAAACACAAATATCATCGCGCAAAGGAATGCGTCAGGGCTGGGTTGTTTGCCATTGTCCAGAACCAGCTCCGTGCGTCACTACGAACCTTTGCGGCCAACGCCGCGGTTGGCAGTTGCAGAGATCGCGAAAGTATGATTGACAAATTTGTTGCGGACTTGGAGAAAGCTGTTCAAATCAGCATTGGTAACAGCACCAGCAACGACACAGGTACTGGCAACAGCACCGGCAGTTATGCCTCGAGGCTGAACTAAATATTTCCAGCCACACTCGTTGTATTATCTAATGTATTGCAAAGTTGCTTCAGGAATCAACAGCCTGTTATATATACGATTTGAGAGAGCATCGGTTCATTCCAGACTTTTCTTCCGCAAAGCAACAATTCATTCCATATACCATTCTATGGAGCAACTCAACCATTTCCCTGCATACTCCATGGAGTAACGGCTCATATTGATATGAGTTCCAAGGATGGAACAGTTCATTGTATTGTTTATTTCATCTGGAAACAAGGCAGACGACAAAAATTGGCTCCTACAAGCATATACTGCAAGGAT